>NW_027210904.1:0-363281 GCF_029030835.1 Brachyistius frenatus
TTTGGGACGACATGCTATAGTATGACTTTTTGGTCATATTTGGGACGACATGCTATAGTATGACTTTTTGGTCATATTTCGGACGACATGCTATAGTATGACTTTTTGGTCATATTTGGGACGACATGCTATAAGTATGACTTCCGTTCAAATTTTGTCTGGGAACACAATAGTGCAGTTGTCAGCGCTGTCGTCTCACAGTCTAAAGGTCCGTGGTTCGATCCCCGCCTGGGACTTTCTATGTGGAATTTGCATGTTCCTGCATAGTTAATAAGTAAAAGTAAAATATGTCGTCCAAAACATGGACGACTAACTTATGCATGTTATCATGCATGTAGTCCATGATGTAAAACAAACATCATGTAGTCGTAAATGTGACAAAGTCACACTCCAAGCAAGAACATGCAATCCTCCACAGACAGAGTCCCAAGCCCCTGATCGAACCCAGTACTTCCTGACTGTGAGATGACAACGCTAGTAACTGTAAAATTGTGGTCCCTTTACTGCATGTTTGTCTGACTTGTATTACTTATATGACTTTTAAACTTTTTTAATGAAGACAGCAAGGTGGTGCAGTGGTTAGTGTTGTTGACTCCCAGTCAGATGGTTCCAGGTTCAATTCTTGCCCTTGACGTGGCTTTTCATTGAAGATGTTAAAATCATCTTTGCCAGGGCGGGTGTCGAACCTGCAACCTTCTGACTGGAAGGCAACAATGCCAACCACTGCACCGTTGATCCCACTTCTATAACATGTTTAAAAGTCATATAAGTCAGGCAAGCATGCAATAAAGAGAGCAAAAGGTTTGTCATTTCACAATCAGGAGCTTCTGGGTTGGATAGGGGGCCTGGAACTTAGTGTGCAGAATTGCGTGTTCTTCTTTGAATGTAATGTTTTACATTATGGACAACATGCACAAGTTATTCATCAATATTATGGATGACAAACTTTACTTTTAGGTTATTAGTTTTGCACATAGAAAGTCAAAGGCGGGACTCCCCTGGACCTTTAGACTGGGAGACGACAACGCTGACAGCTGCACCACTGTGTTGGCTTCCATTAATTGAACGTAAGTCATACTTATTAAATGTCATAAAAAAATTAAAAAATATATATATCATGCTATAGTATGACTTTTTAACACATTTTGGACGACATGATATACGTAATCCTCGCTGTTGTAGCACATCATCTTTTACTAAAGGGATGATGATGCTGTGATGCTAACCCTGGCCCTACTATCTACGTCAGGGGTGTCAAACTCATTTTAGTTCAGGGGCCACATACAGCCCACTTTGATCTCAAGTGGGCCAGACAAGTAAAATCATAGCATAATAACGCATACATAACGACAATATTTCTCTTTGTTTAAATCATTGGTGAAGGTTTTTGGATGATAAACCCCATTTTAAGATCTTTCTACAATAAACTAGAAACATAAAGACCAAAAATTCAGACATCAGCCCATTTACGCTGTTTTTGAAGCAATTACTGGATTGATTAAAACAAAACAAAAAAACAAAAACAAAAACAAAAAAAACGTTTGTACTCATAAACCTCCATTTTCTCATAGAAATGCAATTTATGTCTTTCTGTAATTTTCACACTTAGCAAAGTCATCCGGCGGGCCGAGCTGGATCCCCTGGCGGGCCGGATCCGGCCCGCGGGCCGTATGTTTGACACCCCTGATCTACGTCATATCAGCGACTAAATTATCTAATTTTTCCTCAATTTCAAACAATACACTCGGCATTCAACATACTTTTACAACATACACAGTAACTTTCACACAAATTCAACACGCACACCGTTACCTGCTTCACTCGGCGAGGTCAGCTGCGGTAACGTCGTGCTTTACGCGGTGGAGAGGCTAAAACAGCTCGTAACAAGGACCATAATTAATTCACATCATACAAAATGTTGTTGACCTGACTGGTTTTTGGTTGGCCATGTTCCTCAAAGTAAATTACTCACAATTCTCTGGCACAAAACTTAAGTTAACAGGCTAACTAACCTCAGGTAGCAACTCACCTGGATGATCCACTTAATTGGGAAGACGGAGTTGTTCCCGGTGAGGACTCGGCATGTAACTCTCACTTACAATACTGCTAAATTCGCTCGATATCTCTTGGGAATCTCAACAAAATGTCGTACTTTGCTCCACATCTTGTCTGCCTCCCGCACCTGTCTCAGCTGCGGGGTCTCCGGTAGGTGAGTGCCTGGTTCAGAGTTAAGGGCTCTGCCACGTGCGTCCGCCAGGACGTTCAGACCACGAGCTGGCTTGGTGAGACGTTTAGGGAACGTCTGTAAATTGGACTACTGAACATTACCCGGGTTACATATAGTATGACTTTTTTTTTTCTCCATATTTTGGACGACATGCTATAGTATGATTTTTTTTTTCTCATTTCGGATGACATACTATCGTATGACTTTTTTTGTGTGCACTTTTGGACAATTTACTATACGATGACATTTTGATGCACTTCTGTAGGACATGCTGCAGTATGACATTTTTATGTTACTTTTGACCGCATGCTATAATGTGACATTTTCATGCCCTTTTGGATGACATACTATATTATGACATTTTTAGGCACATATTGTTTGTACCCTCCACAAACACTGTTAGTATTATGTGGTAGATGTGTGAAACGACAACGGTTCTAAATCACTGAATCTGCAGAGTGATGTCAGAATATATAAATTGCACGAGACGGAGTTTCAACAAAGAATCATACTTTATTTCTAGAGATGCACCATGAAAACTCGACCATGTCCATGCAAAAGGTAACCACAACTCAAACAACAATCGTTGACTCAGAGAGTGAGCTGTGAGATACATGAGATCCATCACGCAAAAAAACAGGAGTGAGTCACAACTTCACGGCCAACAAAGTAACATGACATCAGCTTTTACAGACAGAAACGTCTCAGCCCCAGATCCACTGCAATCTTTAAAAAAAACAAAAAACTGTGAGATTGTCTCAGGAGTGACAGCTAATCGGAGGCTGCTTGTTTTTTAATGATCTCATACTGTAGTCATAAAGTTTGACATAACTTTAAATAGTCTTACTGAAGCTATGACGCCACGCAAGTGTACTTCTGAGAGCAGATTAGTGCTTTATAAATAAATAATAACACAAATAAGTTTTGTTCATTGTTACAGTTCAGCATGCCAATCAGAGTCTATCATAATTAGCAACCTGATGAAGCATTAAGTGTCATTTGGCAATCCATTGAAAATAATCTCAACTGTACACATTTTCTCACAGTCGTGTGGCCAACTGGGAAACCCTGCCGTCGAAAACGAACAAAAACTCCATAAATCGGTCCTTGTTTATGATATTTTACCGCTGAGTCTGCAGCCCGAGCCACCTATGAGCAATGAGCCGACGATGAGCACTGACTCCGCATGAGCTAAAGAGCAAAATGGTGGTTGGAAAAAAACTACATAGCCCTTAAATAACAGGATACCAGCTACGTGTTTTGATGCTTTCACAGACTTCATGCATAGAATTCTGCAACATGTCACTGCATATAACAGGCATTCCCACAAAGTGCACTATTTGGAAACGTAATAAATCTCAGGTATAGATGACTGAAGCGATATGCATTTAGAAACAAGTAAAAAACATGTAGAAGCCATAGCAACACAACAAAGTGTCTCATTTTTAAACAATAAATAATTAGCAGTAGTCATTTTTCCCTGTAAATAGCGAGCTTTCATCCACTGGATAATAGTACACCACATGGATCATTGAGAGTAGAGAATGATAGTCATTGCACAACCAAAGCTGAACATTTCACCTGTGTGATACACATTAACAGGCTTGTGCTTCCTCACACAGAGACAATCAGTGACCCTCACCAGTAAACAGGCAGGGCAGAGGCTGCTTGTCTTCTAACCATTTGCTCAGTGCAACTTTAAGAAATGTAGCCCTTAAGAAGCTCTGAAAAGTATTCTCCAAATCTTTCTCATGTCCTCAAAGTCTACGACCTACCGAGGTATAGAGTAGAGAGAGCGATGCAATACAATTCATTCACAGTCTGACCAAAGGTAAGTTAAATAAACACTATGTACAGTCAGGGCCGAGGCCTCAGTTGGCATTAAATGAGCCGTTTTAGAGCCTTAAATGAGCCATCAGAAGCTTCAGTAGGACACTTGGAGTTTGGCGTCCCGGGGGCGGGGGGATTTTTATTTTCATTGGCACTTCTTGGTGAAGTTTAGGAGATGGGTGACAGGGATACAGGACACTGGCCATTGTTGTTCATGATGTCCTCCAGGTCTTCATCTTCTAGCTCCACTGAAGAGGAAAGGGTCAGAGGTCAGGAGTATGTAGCTCTGAGCCAAGAATGCATTGATACATACCAAACCAAATTATGGTAGATATACAGAAATTAAAAGGGGTAAATTCTCTTACATTTTTTTTTTTTGTTGCTTTTATTCTATTTTTGGCTTGTTTAATGTTTTAATGACTCTTTTTTAATGTTTTAATCACTGTTCTTAATTGTTTTTAAATGTCCTTTTCTTTTGCCTTATGTTTTTATGTGAAGCACTTTGAATTGCCTTGTTGTTGAAATGTGCTCTACAAATAAACTTGCCTTGCCTTGCCTACAATATGTTCAACATTCTGGAAAAAAAAAAACTTATTTGCTTTATTGCAAGGAGTTAGATAAGATACTGTCAGCAGCCGGTTAGCTTAGCTTAACATAAAGACTGGAAACAGATGGAAACAGCTAGCTGGGCTTTGTCCAAAGGGGCGGGGGCGGGGGGGAACCCCATCCTTTCAGGAGTCCTAAATGTTGTCTGACAGGGGAAAATGTGCTAAACTATTCCTTGTCTGGGTGTAAAGATGAACACACGACTCACTGCCTCCAGAAGTGGTCCCACATGGACCTACTTCAAACCACAATGTGGGATTTTTGCACTTTACCTTTGTTACAGATGAACCAAAAGAGCCATACGGTTTTGCACAGTGAACTAGGTGCCGTTACACAGAAATGTACGCTTGTTGTCAGTTTTCATGCTAAGCTAAGCTATATGAAAAGACATAAGAATAGTGTCAATTTATCCAACCGTAGGCAAAAAAAAAAAAAAAAAGCTAAAGGGAGTAGTATTCCAAAATCGACTAACCATTTCTTTAAATATTTCTCTATTCTGAACTACCATCCCTGCTTCAGATGCTGCAGTAGAGTTTATCCTCATTTAGTGCTGCAACTATCAAAACTCCACCACATTCTGCAAAACGTAGATATCAAGCTTTGTCATCTTGCTTTTTGAGAGCAGACGCACCTTCGAGATCAATGAAATCACGCGTTATTATAAAGAGTATTAGAATAAATATTTTGTGTGGGGGTTTAGGGAACATGGACATATAGGCTACTGCAGGACAGTTCAACAGCACCACAAAGAATTGTCTTGAAAAGGAGCCCTTCACTGTCATTGTAAATAATGAATATAGAGTGCAGACCTGTTACTTATGTAGTGGACAGATCATGTGTCTGATGCTGTCATGTTTTTGTGTATATTATAGGTGTATGGTGGTGGAGGTGTGGCTGCAGCTTGTAATGTCATTGTGTAATTATGAGCTGTGTAAGTAGTGTTATCAGTTTGCATTGACACTATTTGCATATTCATATGGAAACAGGAGGAAGAGGGCACCCGTCCTCACAAACAGCTGTTTAAAACAAACAAAAAAAACAAAAAAAAGATCTCATCGCTCACCTTTCTTGGACCGACCGATCTGGCCCAGTTTGGGAGCTCGCTGTCCGAGTCTCTGAGGGTTGGGCCCGCTGCCGTGGCCGTTGACCTGGGGGTGTCCCGGGTTGAACTGCGCCGCCGGACCGGGCTGCCGCGGCGGCCCGCTGGTTGGGATGAGCTCGGGGATACCTGAAGCTCCGTACATCGCTGGGAGGCGCCTTTTCCTGACCGGCCGCTAGATGTCCGCACAGGCTAAGTTTCGTGTCGTGTCGAAAAAGGCTTCTCACTTCCGCAATGGCATTCAACAATGAATGTATGGACAGCCGACGACAAAACGTTGGAAATAACAGAGGGGAAGTCCTCGTTGCCTGTCAATGAAAGTAAACACGTCTGTCAAAAATAGCTCGCGTGCGTCAGGGAGCGCACAGCTTTTTGGCAAGTGCGCGCCAAACACTTCTCCATCTGTTTATACTGACATAAGCGATGCGCTGTTACTGTTTTCAGCTGTATTACTACTATCAGGTGTAGCAAATGCCTTCCTGCCTAGTACAAAAACCGGCAGTACAGTAACGAGTCTTCCGTTTGAGCTACTCACTAAAATAAAGTGCTTTTCCGTTCGCGTCTAAAAACAATATTTACTGACCGCTTTCTCTACGATCCTGTAGAAATACGGTTAAACAGAATTAAAAAAAAAAAAAAAAAAAAAGACCTCACCCCTGTTCTCCGAGGCCGCAGTAAAGAGCTGGATCCGGTAAAAGCGGCTTCTGAGAACCGTGTTGTTGTTTATCAGCGCGCTCTCTCTCTCTCTCTCTCTCTCTTGGCACCACACCGAGGAAGCGTCGATTTAAAGGGACCTCTCGTCGTTTTCTCGGCCTAGGGGATTTCCTCGTATTGTGTCTGGACTCATAGCGGCATGTGGACGTCACCGTGCGGTTGATATAAGGGACAGTGCTGACACTTCAGATTATGCAGTGGAGGTGTGCCAAAGTTTTTGAGGGCGCAGTGCGTAATTACGCACCTCCTGTAATGAGAGAGTGACTCAGGCGCCAGCCAATGAGAGGCACTCTTCAATAATCCCCCACAGATAACACATCTAATGCTTTATGTCAGAGGCAGTTCATGTCAGCTCACTTACTGGAAACCTGAGGTCCATATAAAGAACAAAGAGCTGCCTGACAAAGAACAATACAAAAAATATGTCATTTACCATCAACATTTAATGACTTACTGACAAGGCTACTCAGTAACACTGCATCCTGTTAGGTGGACTCACTGTTCCTGAGTCAGAACCAACGCCAATGATCCCTTCATGATTTTCCTAATTATTTTAGTTTGAGCAACTTCCTAATGCCCTTCAGTTACCTCTGCAATTTCTTGACTCACACACAGACACACATTCTGTGTGAAGCCACACAGAAGCCACTTGTGATGAACACATATCTTTTTTCTTTTTTTTTTAAACAAGGTTAATTAAATCTGGACAAGTGCGTAAAGGCACAGCAAACCTGCAAGTCCGTTAGTGATAACAAACTCATGTTGTGCAGCTAACTTCTGAAAATACTCGGAAGATATAAAATATTTCCTGTTGAAATGTGTATTTACATCTAATGGAATGATGAAGCCAAAAAAAAAAGAAGAAGAAAAAAAAACTCCTTTCTTTTGCATATTTATATGTCATTCATTGAAAAAAAAGTAAAACAGAAAAGAAACTGATTTCCTTTTAGGACTGTTTGTACAGCAGGGGATTCGGCAGTTACTAAGAGTAAAGTAAATAAAATTGGCTGAGCTAAAATTATAAATCAATTAGAATTTGGTTTTAAAACACTACAATGTAGTTGTATGAAGTTGCAACTGCACACAGCCGCACACAGTGGAGGCTGCTGCATAAAGATGACCAAATAAAATAGTTGAAATCATTTAAAATATGTCTACATTGGAGAAGTTCTACAACTGCTTTTGAACAAAACCATGAAGCCACTGCATCTATTGAGGAGATGTGATGAAGAGTGAGTCTCATTCCAGTAAAAACCTGAATATAAGGGTTGTGGCTTCAGTAATATCTCAGGCCACATTTTCCATTGAAAAGCCTTTATGCATGTTTGTGTGTGAGTGAGTGCTATCTTCATGTTCATCACATTTTATGGATGAATCCATGCACAGTTGAGATTAGAAAAGAAAGGAAAAAGAAAGTCCCCTATGGGACATGCCTGGACTGACGTGGAAGACCAATATCTACAGACCCACGTGGATGAGGTGTATAAAAGTTGCCCCCTCCTGCAGGATGATTCAAACACCTTGCAGCCAACAGAGAAAAACACCGCCACCATGTCCAGGATCGTAGGTTTGACTCTCCTGTTCGTCATTCTGGTCGACAACTTCTCTGACAGCACAGGTACACTGAAGAGAAATGTTTGTAACTTTTGTTTTCACAGATGTGTGTTTTGATGTTTTATGCACCAGCAACATCAGAGTAAACAACTGACTCTGCTGAAATATGCTCTGTGGAGCACCACGGTTAGTAAGTGAGTTTGTATTTGACAGGAAATGTTGTACCGGGTGGATGGGTAATGTATTAATGGTCCTCACATATGATTTATGGTTTGTGGTCTTTTTCCATCGTGTACAGCTTTTTCTGCCGGATTTCCTGTGACCAAAGTGGAAATCCACAAATGCAGATGCACACGTGAGTGACAAACCAGGTTTTCATAATCTCTGCCTGAAAAACAAATAGTGACAAAATAAAAACTGCTCCTATTTTTAAAAGGATCCGTTGTACATTTCGGGCCTTTTTTTTTTTTTTTAATTTTTTTTTTTATGAATTCCTTGCTGTTGTGAACGATACTGTATTGACAAGTAAAGCAGACAAACGGGCCTCAAAGAGGGTTACGACTGGAGTTTTCAGGAGCAAATTTCCATGACCACCTTCTTTTCACGTTTCAGATATTCCCAGTGGCAAAAGAAAGTGTCCCATCCCACTCTTACCCACAATCAACCACGAGAAAAAGGATCTGATCCAATGCCTCTGCAGCAAAACACAACACAGTGAGTGAAATGCAATTACTGTATGTGTGGGTGTGCGCTAGAGACACTTTCTGTCTTCTGTGTTAATATTCAGCAAAGATATTTAACGTGCTGCCATTTATTTATTTTTTATTTTTTTGTAGAGTGTTCAAAATTCCGGCCATTCTGCTGCAGCACGCCTCGGGTTCCTGTTCCACCAATCACCATATTTTAAAGCAGTGGGATTATATGGAGAGGTCAGGAGTGAGGGTGCTTGTAAATAGCTCATGATGAAGAATGAACAGTAATCACCAAAAAAAAAAAAAAAAAAAATCACAGCATGACATGAATTTACGTTATGAAATTAGCCCTATAATATAGACGTTTGTGAATTTTGCAACATTATAAATAAAGACATTTTGTTTATTGAATATATTTCAGTGTCTGTTTTATTGGATATCTTGTAATGTTTCACAGATTTCTGTGGAGCTTCACTTACAAAAACAGCTTGTTTACCCCTTTCCAGGAAAAGTTTGACATTCTGGGAAATACATCTGTTTCATGTTTTTTGGGATCCAATTTTTGTTTCGTTTTGTATCTCAAAATAGAAAGGAAACACACAGGCCAGTGACACACAACATATCCCTCCATTACAATGCACAGACAATAGTCTCTTATCTGTCCCCTTCAAAGATGGTCGAGGATAGAGAGGGACCAAGAACACAATTATATAGTTGCAAGCACAGTATGCACGCAGGGTATACCATAGCCAGCAGGTGGTTAGCTTAGCTGAGCACAAAACAGGGAACACAGCAAGTCTGGCTTTGTTTAGAGGTAACTAAATCTGCCAACAGAACTTATAAGGCTCACTAGTTTGTTTAATTACCTGCACAGTGCAAAAAAGATAAAGTGTAAAAATTATAAATTGGGCATTTTATGAGCCTCTTTTTCTTAAGGTAACTGTTTCCTTTGCTTCCAATCTTTATTCCTCCAGCAATGCCAACAGCTGCTAGCTCCAGCTGCATATGTAACTACAGCACAGAAGTGAAAGTGACATCAATCCTCTGGGTGTGACATTGAGTGTTTCCCAAAATGTCAACACGTTGCTTCAAATCCTTATTTAGTGTAACGGTTGTGAAATAAATGACAACATTGGTTCTGTCAGCGTCTGTGAAACAGCCTCCGCAGTTGCAGATATATACAGTTTTATGTCGCAGTTCTTTTAACTCGTTGCGAGAAGATGCGATACCTATGTATCTTCCACAAACTACGAATGTCACCTCCGCTAATCTCCTGTGCGATCGCTGGTGTCAGCTGCAGCCCTCATGAAAGACAGGTTTTGTTTGGTACTGACAGGATTCACTGAACTGGGTCTTTCCTGATGTATGTTCTGCTCACTTCTACCAGAACAACGAGAAATCTGATATGAGAGTGGAGACATTGTTTATGTTGAAATGCTTCACTGACAATGAACTTTGGGAAACCCTTATGGTGCCATTTTAAATGGTGAAATTCCAAATTTCCATCCAGTTCTTGTGATTCTGATACATTATTGATGGTGATTTTCTAAAAGCTTCAGCATCGGCCTAAAAAGAGAACTTGGACTTCAATCCTGCTCACTTTTTTCACAGTTTTTTTTTTTTTTCTAAAACTTACTCAACAGTTAACCTAAAAAAAAATGAATGATGACAGCACATTATTCTAGACTTCCACTAATCTCTGACTGGATTACTGCAGGTCAGCAGAGCTAACTGTGATGGGAACAGAAGGCCTTGTTGACCCGTCATGCCTGACACTTTCATATTTACACCAAAACACTGCAGTCAGGTGAAGAACACACCTGTGAGGACAGAAATAGTGAAAGTCCAACACTTTTTGCAGCACTCGGTTTTTCCAACGGTTTGGATAACTAAACGTTTAGACAGGTAAGTCAATCATTCTGTCAGGACTAGTTACATATTGTCAGTTATACTTGACCTGACCGAGAACAGGGACGTGAATCATTTAAAAAATTTCCCCTCAGGGATTAATAAAGTATATACCTACCTACCTACCTACCATTCTTCAGAGTTCAGCCTGCTGGCTCCATCTGCCTCGAGCTGACGCGACAACCTTGTAACCAAATAGTGTTTGCAATGCTGCAGCTGCAGGAATGATATTGTAGAGAAAACACATGAAATATGTTCGGAGCGCGAGTATTGTGCTTTCATTATTTCCTCATTCTTTTGATCAGTCAAACCTGTCCAAGGGGCAGGGAAGAAAATATTTAGTGATCACCTGAAACTTCCATGATTAGAGAACAACAATACATGTTGCAAATAAATAAGAAAATACATCAGTGTAACTTTAACTCTCTCAAAATTAGACAAATGGCGCCTTTGTGAAGAAATTTGATTAAAATATGATACAAATAAAAATTCAAAAGCTAGAACAGATCCGTATTGATTTTTTTTAATATTTGACATTATGAAGTGCATCACAGTCAGAAAAAGAATAAAGAACATCCTTGGAATTATAATATGACTATCTCCCACCTTGTCATTATGACAGTCAATCTTTTATTTAATGATATTTTCATTTCACCTTCCTGGTGTGGATGGACAGCCCAGCGATGTCCCGACAGGTGGTCCATGTTCAGCCGCAGAGCAGATCTCAGGCGGCAGGCCAATGGAGCACCGGCCTGTGTGAGTGCTACAAAGACATAGGAGACTGTAAGTATACAATATCATAGAAAGTTAGTAGACTTATGTTATATCTGATCTACTGTGACTGACTGACAAGCTCAGTCAGTCAGTCAGGGTCAACTTTTACAGTCAGCTGTCATGTTTTTAGTGTGCTTGGAGTTGACGTGCGTGTGCATGCGTGTGCGTGCGTGTGCGTGTGTGTGTGTCCGCAGGCTGTTTTGCCCTGTGCTGCCTCCCAGTGTTTACCTGTAAGGTGACCAGCGCAGTGGGTGCGTGTCCCTGCCTGCCTCTGCTTGACTGTATTGGCTGTGTGCCGCCAGCCTCTCTCGCCATGAGGGCTTCTGTCAGAGAGAGATACGGCATTCAGGTACTTTAATATGGTACATTTGAAGAAACAACAACAACAACAACAACAACAATATATCATCCGTTTCCTGATGCAATTCTCTGAAGTATCCCACTGAGATTTTAATTGTCATTTTTTAGCACACGTTACGGACAAATTGAGTGTACCTGCATAATTTTGGACTGGAGGGACAAACATCAGCATGAGTTGATAGACTTAGTGCCACGCAGGGTAAGTGAGCAACTGCAGATGGGTGAGAGTTTAAAAGAAAAGCCCCAACGAAGACATAATAAAACAATAAAATGGCAGTCCACAATAAGCCCGCAGAAAGGCTTCAAATCTACTTATTCACCAAGAATGTGTAACTCCACTGGAGGGATGAAAAACATTCTCTCAAAACAAAGTCTCTTATTTGATGTATTGATGGTGGTGGTGGTGAAGAGCAGCATCTAAGGCAGCCACCACGGACTGTAAATAGAAATGGCTCCAAGCCTTGAAAGTGGAGCCAATGCAGAAGTGCAATACCACTAGGGGCTAGTTACAAACACTTCTGGCTCCAAGACTCCCATTTAAAGCTAAATTCTCTCCTTCTGATCAGTGTTCTAGTCCCTTTCCATGATCAACTCAAAATTAGGCTTCAAAGAGAGACCTGTTTGGGGGTATGCCTGGTTTAAACCAGTCAGTCAGGTGCTGTCAGGTTTTCAGTTTAGATGGGATGGCATAGTGTCCTCAAATTCTCAATCAGATCTATAAGTTAAAAAAAACACAAAAAAAACACACACAAAACAAGTGAACTTTGCTGCACAGACACATCCTATTTCTTCAAAAATCTTAAGTATTTTTTTGTAGAATTCCACAGTTTTTCTGCCTTCCTTTGTTGTCAGTATTTTTGAGGGCATGGCTATATTATTTCATTAAACCTAAACAAAACTGGTTATAGTTTACATTCAGTGTCACAGTGTTCCCTGTCAACCAATCTGTTCCGTTGTTCCGTGTTAATAAGATAAGATAAGATAAGATAAGATAAGATAAGATAAGATAAGATAAGATAAGATAAGATAAGATAAGATAAGATAAGATATAACCAATGTATGACTACACACACACACACACACACACACACACACACACACACACACACACACACACACACACACACACACACACACACACACACACACACACACACACACACACACACATACTATTAACACAAAATATACACAAAAATAAATAAATACACCTGGGGGTGAAAAAAGTGGCACATGCTGTGACACACGGTGCTATATTATGATAAGCTGTCAATGTAAAGCATTTCATGAAGTTAAGTTTCTATCAAGTGGTAGCCCACCATGGATTGTGTACTGCAGTTTTGAAGCCTTCATTCTGGCGGTCTGGCGTCGTCGTCCTTTTTTTGGGGGGGTCGGGGGGGTGGGGGGTGTGTGTGTGTGGCAGAAGTGACCATATTTGTATGAGCTGGGGAGGAGAGGGGAGGATGTGACTGAGAACCTGTAGACATTATGCTACCTATAGAAACCTCTCTCTGCACCACAAGCCTGTCAATCAAATGTCAATCGCCCCCATTCCTCTCTTTGACGCCTAATATCTAACCAATCCTGGAATTATTTTCAGAAGGACCACCAGGACACTGATCAGAAGGTGGGAATTTAGATAATGAAACCACAATGACTTGTTGAAAAAAAAAATTTGACTTTGTATTTCATTAAAGAGGAGTTTGATGCCTTTTGAGGGAGTTTATGGAGCCAGAGGTTTTTTGTACTTAAAAGCACTTCTGCTTTAGTTTCAGGCCACAAACACTTTTAAATACAATGATTTATTTTCCTCACATATTTACTCTGTTTTCTCTTTAAACCTCCACCTGTCTGTAGGCTTTGGTTTAATATTGCACTGCGATAACAGTCTTGAATAACAAACTAACATTTGATAGCTGACACCTTGTAGCATGTATCTTTGGTCAGTGCAATAACAGCAGAGGAAGTTAAGTGATGTGAATAATCTGTTTTCCTGTGAGGTTTGCTGCGTTGAGTTGGGAGTACAAGAGTTAAACTTTACTCTAACCAGTCGTGATTAAATTCCTTCAGTCAAGTGGAGCGGGCCCAGCAGTTGTGATGCTGTGATAAACATCGGCTGGAACAATTCAGCTGATTGCTCTCTGTCATGTCTCACTGTGTCCCCAGCTCAATTACACAGAGCTTCTGGGGCTTTGAATAATTATTATTAGTGTTGAGGAGATGGAGACATCTCGGAGATGAAACACAATAACGGCTCACGGGGGAAATAGGAGGTGTGCCTAATGATTATTACTTCAGCAATGCAAACAATGTTCGGAGTCTTTGAGGTGACATCGGGTATATGTTGACGATGAAGTGAGTTCAGGATAATACGTCTGCACTCAAACCATAAATAACCAAATTATTAAACAACTAACAGTTAAATTGCTTAGGCTGTCCACCCACTGCTTCACTGCTGTGCCGTTTGTCCACTACCTTGAAACACTCATCCAGCACCATGCGTGACCACACATCCAAATAGACATCAGGTCTCTGTCACTGATTATCGCCTGACCAATGCCAAACAGCTGTTTCACATACCAAGTGCCGGGGTGTGAGTTTGATGTCGGCTAAGCCCAGCCAGCCGTTTCTGGGACGGTGAAGACGAGGAGAGATAAGACAGGAGGTGGGAGTGGTTGGAGGCCGGGGAGGCAGAGGCTGGAGCGCTGCCATCGGAGATGGGGGGGCGGTTGGTAATCTTGGCCTCTCTGGAGGTGGAGTGGGCCGTGGATCGCTGTCAATACTGCAGAGCACGAGGAAGGTGCCAGAAGTTCTTATGAAAACAAGTATCGGCGTGTTGGTTGTTTGTAAATCAGTTCTCTCACGAGCGGAAAGTAGACAATGCTGTTATGGTGTGTAATTCCGTGCGGTGTGATTACAGCCATATGGATATACTAAAACTTATTTTCTCATGTTATTATCTCCGGCTGTGGAAAGTAACAACATTTTCTGTAGTACTTGTACTTGAGTATTTCTATTCTAATGCTATTTTACACTTCCACTCTACTCTCAGAGGGATATATACTTTCTACTCCTCTACATGTATTTGACAGCTTTAGTTACCTTAAAGACGAAGATTTGACACAACGGATCATATGTCAAACTTTTAAAATACTGTTAACGATTAAACCAGTGGTTATTCCAACCTTTCTAACTTCTGACATCTTACAGAGAGAAGTGTGTAGTCAGGGCCACATTTTACATGAGTTTTTAACAGCGCCACAAAATAGTGATTATTTTCCCTCTGAACTTTTCACACGGTTCGATTACAATAAATGTTCAAATGATTCGATATTTCAGCAAAAATCAGAGATTAACAAAAAAGGCTAAAAAGTGAAAACTGATTTCTTTCTTCTTTTTTTTTCTCTCCCAGTAATCATCTGACAACCCTTAAGATGTATCTGTGGTACCATGACACCCTTACAGAAAAAAAAAACACGAGTTTCCCATGTTTTCCTCGCGTGATCGCGCGGCTGAAACATATTTACCACATGTTGCAACACATGATAACGTGGGGGAAATATGTGGAGAAGTTATCCCATGGATATCTACATGTGATGCCCACATTTCACCTTGAAAATGGCCGAATACCACATGTTTCCAATGGGCAGAATACATGTTTCACACGTGCACAATCACATGTGGTCATCTGATCACATGAGTTTTTGCAACGTGCAAAATTCATGGGGTTCATTTAAGGGCATAAAACCGGATATAAATGAGTTCAAACTTGCTCCACCTGCAACAGTAACATGCTGCTTACACACTGATGCTCCAGTATTAATAATCTAATGATGTTACATACAAGAATATATTATTTAGAGGGACCAAAGGAGGACTTTTACATCAGTGCTTTTAATATATTTTGCTGCTAATACTTCTGTACTTTTATTTGGAAAGTAAGATTCCTCCTCCTTGTAATGGAGTATTTTTACATTGCCATTACATATATAAAGGATTGTTTTGCCTTTAATGTGTTTCTGCTTTGATCGTTTTTGTTTTACCTTATCGCTGTGTTTAAAATGGGAGCTGAGATTGCTTTGTTTTTCTCCGTTTACATTTTTTTGGGCATGCGGACATCTTCTCAGAAAGTTGCATGTTACCTACGGATCCCCAGACTTACACTGACATTCATAGGGCGGACTGATAATTTTAGTCATTATTGCCACCCTCCCACACTGAATCCACAGGGGGAGGTGGAGCAGGAGAGAGAAGGTAAGCAGATCCCAGGTTTGTCTCTGAACACGGACACGTGTCCAAAGGGAACAGTGTTCGTCGCTTGTGTCCCAATTTGCATCTAAAATCTGCAGTCGTGTCAGAATCAAAAAGCTACATTCACATTGGCCCGTGGAGATGTTTGTGGGTGGAGATTTTATTCTTGTTGTTTATGTCACCTCCCACATTAAATTCACGTCAGGGTGATTTTACATTACTGCAGGTATTTCACATGTTTTGTAACTATTTTTGTAGTATGATCAAGCCAAAATCAAGGTACAAGTTCATATTATGTCAGCACAAATGTCCAACTCAACAGTGATAAATAGTGAAGATTGAAAACTGACAGAAACTCTTAATTGGGCTCCCCGTTGCCGTGCCGACTCTGTGTCATGAGGGAGAAATCACATGGTCAAGCTGCACACGGAATCTGCCTTTTTACTGTGTCTCTCAGACATTATTGATTTATTAAATCTCACCCACCAACATTTCCATCTTAACATTACTGACGAGCCCTTCTTCTGTTGCTATGAGCAAAGACTTGGCTGCCAGAACCTCACTGCGCTCAGAGGGAGGATATCACAGAAACAGAAGAACACATTATACTGTTACACTGACAAATACACTGCCCGATGATCACTTCAAGCAGCCATTCACTGCTGTACATCACCAATTTGTGCACTATTTACTTAATTTGGTGTTCTGTATCGCGTGTTTGTACTTGTATCAAAAAGAAGTGTGGTAAAATATGATACATTTTAGCATTTCACTGTAAAGTAAAGTCTAACTAATTTTACTATGAATGATAATTAAAGAAGAAGCTCATAGCAGACCACCTCAGACAAATTAAGCACTGATCTGCTGCATTGTGTATCAGTAAAATTTAGGGTTTTTTTGCACCTAAATGCAAATGTTCACCTTTTGTTCGAGCCTCCCACCTGTGTTCTGTGTGTCTTACAGGGGAGTGTGTGGAGCGACTGCCTGTATGGATGCTGCTGCTATCCGCTATCTTGGCTCCAGATCTCCAGAGAGCTGAAGAGAAGAGCAGCATCCCACGCCACCTCTTCTTCCTCCTCAGCCAAATACACCGCTCTGACCTCCCTGCAGGGGGCGCACTTGGTCTAGACACATCCAGGACTTTTCTTTTTTTGTGCCGGCAGTCTGTCCTCCAGAGTGCAGGAGTTGATTTAATCACACTTCCTCTGGCCTGCAGACACTCCCTGTTACCTCGGAGACTTCAGCGGGGACACAATGTGTCCCACGGAGAGGAAAGTTCACTTTGTCCCAAGATAACAGAAATAACTATGATATAAGTCACTTCTATATTACAGCAGGGTGTTGCATGTTCCTTTGAGGAACTGCTTCACTCACCAAAATGTATTCTGTCAGTTGTGGAAAGTAAACCGGTTCCAGTTCCACAAAGGACTCCTGTTTGTAGTCATCCTGTGACTCCTGGAGGAGGTCCAACCCAAGGTTGAGAACCTATGGATCAAGCTACCTGCTGTAACTGTATCTGCAGTACATGAGTATATTTAGCTGTTAATACTTCTGTACTTTTACTCAAGTTGGAAATGTGTAATGGTACTCCATTGCTACATACTAGCACCTCCCGTGAAGTAGAAGATGTAAATATTTCCGCCGTCACTGTATTCTGTAATAGAGATGAATCAACACATCACAGCACACTGATGATGTTTGCTTCAATTAGGAGTCAAAGCAAAGTCAAAGTAAAGCCTCCATCTGAATCTGATTGATCTTGACATATTCTTGCATTTCAAATCACATTTTATTGAGAGTAAAAAGTTTTAATAAAATGTTGAATGCAGGCTATTTGCAGTTATTATTTCAAATAAACAGATAATGAAAATTCTTAATAAAGAAAGTTGTGACGAAACTGAAAATGAACAATTTGCTTCCACGAGTTATTATTTCCGTTTTTCTCAAAAATATATATATATTTTTATATTAAATGTTTAAAGGTAGAACATATTTTTTAATTTTGTACCATTTGTGACTTTTCTTTTTATCTTAACACTGTAGCAGTACAGGGTAAATTATACATGACTAAATATCTTTCAGGACTTTTAGGCTACTTTTAATAACAGTTTTTGTTTATTTCAGTGTGTATATACAGTACTTGATGTCACTTACATTTTGAATTAAGACATTTTCTATAAATCTGTGAAATGGTGCCAGTTGTGTTTACAGGTTGGCACTCAGCAAAGCATCTGAAAATATTCGATTTTTTTTTTACTTCATTTGTACTTATGATTTTGGTAAATGGTTTGTGTGCTATGGATTTTTTACCATAGCCGTCTGCAAAACACTTCAACACACACACACACACACACACACACACACACACACACACACACACACACACACACACACACACACACACACACACACACACACACACACACACACACACACACACACACACACACACACACACCTTGGGGTACAGAGTCTTGCTCAAGGCCAGTTTGGTATGTGGACTGGAGGATGCAATGACTAAACCACCAACCCACAGCTGCCCCAAATAATAAATATTTTCCATTTTAATGCATCCTCATATTCTGTTTCCTATCCCTTTCTGCTAAGCTGCTCTGGGATTTTAAGTGCCATTGTGGTCTAAAGATTGTGTGATTGATTTATGATGAATTGTTTAATGAATTCTAATAAAACATACAAATATTGCAACGCTGGACAATGGAGTGATGTGAATCCAAGGAAATGTCCGAATCAAAACCTTCTGAGTGAATATGATGAAGTTTCAAACAAAGGCACAGAGCCACGTGCCACAGTGGAACAGGACATTCTCCTTTGTTCGTATTTGTCTGTCTCAGAAATCACCAGCGCAATTTAACTGAGGTCACTGAGGCGCGATGAAGTCTGAGGTTCAAAAGGATGAAAGACGGTCAGACAGGCTGATGTTTGACTGTCGAAGGTGTTGACGCAAGTCAGACTGGACAGACCAGTTGCCAACAAGCATCCCGTGGAAACGTATCACTCACTCACTCACTCACTCAGGTGACAGAACTCTGCTGCTTCTCCACAGAAAGGTAAGACAAACCACTCAGAGAGACTTACAGTCAGGATAATACTACTGGCATACTGAGAGAACAGATCAGCCAGAGGGCAGGCCAGGAAAATTCAGATTTACATTTATACATATCATCTAAACCTAATTTGTCAGGTTTTGGGGGAACTTCTATGTTTTAAGGTGGAGAATTGAACTTTTAAGGGAATTTTACAACCTGCAGATTTATGAAATGCTTCAAACAAAACAAACATCTTTCCACCTCCTCCTTCCACCTATTTTTTTTGGGGGGGAGATGTGAGGTTATTACTTATTTTAAAAAAATCAATTCTGACTCTGTTCAGTAAATTCACCTGAATGTGCATCACTCCTTGAGCTACAAACGGAACAACTGAATTTCTTGTCATCTCAAGGAATTTGAAATGGATGCACTTCACCGGATCTCGTGTGAGGGTTATATTCTGGTTCGTACGACATGGCTCAAAAAACAAACCACCCAAGCGGTGTCTGATCTAGCTGCTGATTTTACATCCCACAGATATCACAACATCCTGAACTGTTCTCTGGCACAGAAACAAGGACATAATCCACACGGCGTCATCACATTGCACAAGGTAAAAAATATTCAAGTCACCAAATGTAGTCACCTTGTGATTTTAAAGCCACCTCCACCTCCAGCTCTGTCAACTGTCTTATATCCACGGTATGAAAAATAACAGCATGTTGACCTGAAACAGCTTTGTCATTTAAATTCTGCAAAAAGGAAGAAAACATTTCTCTCATTTAATCACTTCATCATCAGCAAGTGGCTTTTATACGGCAACGGATTTCAGCAGTATTGTGAAGGCTATCAATGTAACCTGCTTTTTCTAAAAAAAAAAATGGACACCCCCGTGCATCTGTATGACCACCATCCCATTTTTGTGACCTTTGATACCTCAGGAACTGTGGCGACTGTATAACTATGCTGTGCTGTTTGGTTGAAGATGTGCGTGAAGAATCCATGTTTTAGAATTTGAAGCATTATGTACTGTCATGGCTACAACTATGTGTTTAATCAACTGGGTTTTCTTCACAGTCTTCCTGATGTATTATATTCATTACATTTCATTGAGCTGATGCTTTTATCCAAAGCGACTTACAATAAGTGCATTTCAACCATGAGGGTACAAATTCAGAACAACAAGAATCGAGAAAGTAACATTTTCTTCAAGAAAGCCAAACTTCAAAGTGCTATAAGTAAGTGCCATTTTAAGTGCTACTAAAGTGCTCCTATTCAAGGTAAAGTCTATTCGTGAAGACTTTGAGTCAATCTTTGTGTGTCTTCACATCCTTGAGTCTTGTATAGTTTATATACTACATGAGACATGAGACATGGATGTAAACTGCAACATGACTGGCCGTTGGAGGCAAACAACCATGATGCAGAAATTCTACATTGTTGTTTTTTATTGTCAGAAGTCCAAGCCATGTCTCAGAGGACAGTGGTGACCCAACCCCGGCCCTTCATCCAGACCGCTGCATCCAGCCAGTGGGCTTCTGGCATCTGTGATTGCTTCAAAGACCTGCCGCAGTGTGAGTGCATCACTTGGTTTCAATACGATTAGATCGGGGGAACATATTTTACAAAGTGCGGGAGAAGGAGAGACACAATAGATGCACTTTTTAACACGCGTGTTGAGACAAGACCTTGACCTCTAAATCCCTCTCGCATGTCTGGAACTCAAGGCGCACTTATCATTCAGACTGATCTTGGTTTAGGAATGCCAACAGACAGCAGACAGGAGATCAGCGGGTGGAGTGAAGTATTTGAACATAATGTGTGCCAATGGCATCCTGAAATAAAACAAGATATCGTGTTTACACTGAGCGCAACTTTAAGAGGCTTAAAATTTCAACAAGGGACATTTGGACATGGCCTTTAACGTGTTTAATCTCTCTAACGTGTCTTCTCTCAGGTTGCTTTGCTTTTTGGTGCCTTCCCTGCTTCACCTGTAAGACAACCCACGAGGCCGGAGAGTGTCTGTGTTTACCCCTGCTGGACATGTTTGGAGTTATCCCCCCTATTACCACAGCCGTTAGGGTGTCGGTGCGCCAGCGATATGGCATCGAGGTATGAACTGCCAGCCGTTGTGTCGACACTGAGGCCGTCCTGCATCGGTAGCCGGCATGAACGTTAACGTTGCCGTCACTGTTTATCTGATCTCTGATCAGTATCGAACCTGTTCGGCCTTTCAGCAGGATCTGCGTTCAGGTTTCCAGACAACATCCAGCAATTCACGCAGCATGGTCATTAAAGAAGGTTCCAGTACACTGCATTCCTTTGTTCCAGCTGTTTTGTTTGGGTACACTTTGACAGTGATTAATGACTGTGGCCAAACAATCAGCTGCCTTACAGAACTGTTATAGCTGTTGGATCATGATATTAAATCTTTATTATACTTGTTTTTCTAGATATTTTGCATAAGTATCTCCTTTTATCCTGGAGGTCTCTGAAGTAGGACCAGGCCACATTTAAAACTGTATTTGCTTGAAGTTTTTGAAATGTCCCTCTGGCCTGCTGACAAACATATGGAGACTTATTGTATTTAAAAAAAAAAAAAAAATTCTTCCAAATGTCTGTTATCCATAGAGGCCAAGGTTTTTTTTTTTTTTTTTTTTTGGGGGGGGGGGGGGGGGCGTCTGCATTTATAGCCTGGCTGCGCCGACCGTCCTACCAGCTTCAGTTTTTTTTTTTTTTTTGCTGTGAATATAGTCGGTAAACTTGGTTCTAAATTGCATTTGCACTGCAAATCTAAAAGGCAGACCAATCAGTGACCAATGTTCGCAGTTAACCGCATTTGTCCCGCCCCTCCTTCACTGTGATTGGACGGCTGGTGACAGTGATGAGCGCAGCCTCAACATTTTTCAAATCTAGCTGACCTCAAAAAAATTGCCAAATGTTCAGCGTTCAACGCGAATAAATGATCAGCATCTCATCAAGCCGTTGCCGTTCATTAAAACAATTATGACATGGGCCTTTGACGGCAATGTCGGCCGGTTTCGGGGCACGCTGATTGGTTCAAATGAACCCGAGGCCTAAGCCCAGTAGGACGGAACGACTGCAAACAATTCTCTGTGGAGGGCGACCAGACCCATATTCACAAAGTGAAACGGGGTCCGGTTCACACCAGGCTACTACATTTATGCAGCTGTGACTGAATTTAAAGCTGGTCATTTCAGATTAAAAGCCTGCGGGGCTTTAAGGATTAACCCAATAACTGAGTGTCCGTCTTTGCAGGGAACGATCTGCAACGACTGCGTGTACGCCTGCTTCTGCGGACCCTGCACCTGGTGCCAGATAGCGAGAGAGCTCCGAACGAGGTCCAATCCCATCATCTTCGTCAACTGATATGAAAATCACCAGCAGCTATTTAAAACAGACGTCGCCACCTCCATCAGCACTGTCATGCTATTTGGAGTCAGACAACGATGTTTAGACTGATCTGTTTCAAACTAAAACTGATTATAGATCAGCACTTGAGGGTCACACATGTGGTGTCACTTCAAGACAAAAGCTGGAGATGAGCAGAAACCAATAGATATTCATGAGAACTGGACGTACTGGTGTACTGAAGAAGAGGATTTTGGTCAACTTCAACACCCACACACGATTATCCCCACATTGTAATTGATTATATTGATTATATTATATTGGACAACAGATGCCTTGGTTCTTAGAACCTTGTTGTCCTTCAGGAGTGTGGCATACATCTACATATGGGCTTACTTTCCCTTTATTAAATATACCATAAATGTTGAAATCGTTATGCTGACTCGTGCAATCATTTCTTGTATATTTTAATTGCCAGATGATTAACATTTGCCCTATTTCATAGTTAATTGCTGCAGTGTTTCATATTCATTCATATTCAAGTATTTTGTATTTCAAACATGACTTTTTGAGTTCCTCTTTATCAGTGCATATAGATCTGCACAGTAACTCTCAGTGTGCTCTCTCCTTTGCAAAACACAACATGCAAATCATGACTTGAATCCAGCTTCTGCGCCACGTGATCAAACCGGTGTCCACACAGAGGCTTTAACATCAGGTGGGGAGTTCAAGGAAACAAAGCAGCATTCAACATAACCAGCAGGCTTCATTTTAAAACCTGTATAAAACAAGCTGTCCCTCTCTGAGAGACTTTGCACTAACTTCAAGGTCGTGTGAAATTCCTACACAAACGTGTTTTGTTGGAGAGTAAACGGCTTTCACATGACAGTACATACCGGGCGTGTGAGTAAATGCTGTGAACACCGTCTGGAGGATTGAAATGAGCCCTATCACGACACGCAACAATCGGAGGAAGGAAAGGTTGTGAACCAGCGAGTGTCTCGGGACCTTTGTTTTTATGTCTGGGCTTGAAGTCAACTCTGAAAAGGTGCAATGAATGTCGAAGGAGTCCCACGGGAGAAGTAGGGACGGTTGTTTTTACTTTCAGGCCTTCCTTATTTGCGTAATCACCATGGCAACGAATGTGTTCATCGGCAGCCAGCAGCCTCAGTCTCCACCCCTGATCACTGTCTGGCTGCTTCGATGATTTAACTTACTATATAGCGCATCTTGTGTTTTCTTTCTACCTGCTGTCTGTTTGCTGGTGCAGGCTGGCATTGACAGACTGACATCTGAGTCTGGACAAAGACCTCTGATCAATGCAAACCCTCTGAATTGTGTTCTGGGTTGCTTTGCCTCCAGCTGTTTCTTTGCTTTTTCTTGCGACACAACATCTGAATGTGGAGAGTGTTTCTGTCTCCCCCTGCTGGATGATCTGCAGCTCATCTTCTAAACGTCTTCCAGATGTATGTCCCATCCTGCTCTCTGTCTGTCCTTCTTTCTTTCTTTCTTTCTTTCTTTCTTTCTTTCTTTCTTTCTTTCTTTCTTTCTTTCTTTCTTTCTTTCTTTCTTTCTTTCTTTCTTTCTTTCTTTCTTTCTTTCTTTCTTTCTTTGTCAGCTGGCCAGAGGATCATAAAACACAGCCAGGCTGTCATCAACGCCCAGCCAGTGTACATGTACCCACAAATAAATGGTGACTATCAAGTCTGTGGCATCATGTAATCTAAATTATAATACTGGATATCTTTTCCCAAATATACGACATTTAATCATGAAAATCAGCCCTGACCGTTATTCTCCCAGTGATGCATATTTGAGTCTACTTTTACTTGTCTGAAAAAGAATTTGATCAGATTTTCTGATCCGGGAATGTCATCTTATCTCATTAAAGACATCTGCAGAGCTGTTCTAACCTGTTAGTCGTTAGTTGGTGATAAGACAAACACGAACACATGAACATGCACACACGCTCCAGGTGGATGAATGCTTTTCAATAGATATAAATTATACTTGCAGGATAGGGGCCCCTTACAACTTTAAAAATAAATAAATGTATTACATATTTAAACTCAGACTAAAGTTCAATTTACTGTTTTCAGGTTCCAAACAGGCTTGAGCACTTCAAGAAAAGATGAGGACAGACTCAGTAACTCAAAAAACCAGTCTCCACTGGTGGAAAAACAGATGTATTTAAATTTATAATATTTTCCAAAAGCAATTTATGCCTTTAACAGTAGCTTGTTGTGAATGCACAATGCTGCATCTGTAAACTTTGAAATCTGTTGGACTTGCAGCGTAACCCCTGATCAAATGTGAAAGAAAGATTTGATCTTTTATGAGAACGTGTGTAGAGAGCTTCAGAAGTAGCTCTTCTGACCGTCCTCTGAGGTTGGAGACTATTTTTAGTTCTTGCTAAAATGTCAGCGCTCTTGGTTGTCTTGATAAATATGGGCCCCCACCCGCCCATTTTGGTTTTGTCAGTGCTTAATCTGAAATATGTTATTTAAAAAAAACAAAAAACTTTCATGAAATCATTTCGTCTGTCAAGTTTTATTCCTCCACTTGAAGCATCAGCATCCCTGCAAGATAAACTATTGATTCATCCTCTGTAATTGAATCTGCATTCATTGTTTTACTCGTATTAACTGCACGTGTTAAATACTGCGGGAGAATGATCTCATTTAAACTAAACCTTTAAAAGTTGAATCACGTGAGGTTCGCCTGAGAAAACATGAATTTGAAGAATGTGGCAGAGGAGTAAATCCTTGTGTCCGATTGGCTGTTCTGGGTGCTCCAACACGCGTCTCATCGCGTGATCACGTAAGAGCGGGCTTTAAAGTTCACTACTGCATGCGACTTTGTCTGCACACACTGATATTATCACTGATATTACATACAGGCTCTGCCCTGAGCGGTTTCACAGCCCGACGTCAGCTCTTTCTTCAGATTAATGGACTCCCGTTCGTTGTAAAGTCCTCGAGTCGCGAACTGTGACCTCGAGGTGACTCTTGCTCCCGAGCTCGGGCTTGTGTAACTCCGCAGAGGCAGAGGAGGGGAAGGCTGTGGTTCACTGATAGGACTGTAGCGCACCGACTCGTGCTGTTATTGTAATCACAGTATTTTCCCTCCGCCGTGTGCTTCCTCCTTTCCATCGCTCCCTGCCACTCCCGTCTCAAACGCTCTGCCTGCGTTACACTTTGGGTTTCTTCCCCCGCTCACCGTGAAGTTTCCTCGAGAAACGCACGAGACGGTGTCTATTTGCAGCCGTACCTCAAGCGCGAGAAACCCGTATAAAACTGAAGGTGTAGACAGTCTACTGCAGGAACTGTCAAGAGACGTGACTCCGTGGAAGCCCATTGCGGCAAAAAAAAAAAAAAAAAAAAAATGGATCAATAACGTGTTCTCATGTTAAAAGTGTTATTGTTATAACAAGATAGCCTATTTTTCACATTATAATGAAATAGAAACGCATAACATGATAATAAAAAACTTCCATTGCTATAACAATACACTATTTATTACACTATAACATGCCATTTTTCATATTATTATTTTTCATGTAGGTATATTAAGTGATAAATTATTGTTAAAACATAGAACGTGAAATGTTACAATATCACTCACATTGTTACGACGTGAAAGCCATTATTAATTGAAATATTGAGATAAAGATAAATAAACTGACGACTGTGCCTATTTAAACATTTCCATTAAGTTCTACTTCACGCTTGGGTTGAGACCACTGACTGTAAATACAGATGTCGATGTAGCTTCTGAGTTTAAAAAAAAGTGAGACCAATGTGGAAGTGGCTGAAAGTGCAATACCGCCAAGAACCATTAGGGCTTGGCTCCGAAAAGCCTCTGACTCCATAGACTCCCATTCAACTTCTCTCATTAAATACAAAGTACAAGGATGGACATTTCAATCCAAAACTACTGTTCGAAATACGCTCTGAACTATTAGATTATTAATCGCCGGAGGTAGCGTCATTTCTTTTTTTCTTTGATCAGCTGGAGGGACGTATCACCTCCGCATGACACCAACTGATCACTATTGTAACAAGGTTAAAAAGTATATTGTTCTATCAGGATACACATTTTTTGTAATAACATTATACATCTGCGTATTGTAATAACGTGAAAAACATCTTGTTATGACAATACATTTTTGATATTCTGTATCACGACAAATGTAAAATGTGTGTATAAGTCAAGGGTACTACTAATATCTAACATGCATACTTTATCGACTCAAATTAAAATCAACCTTTGCTCTTCAGCAGGAGGCAGATACCTCTAATCCACATACTGGACTTTGACCTGTGTGGAAACAAAAGTCACACAGTATCCTGGCTCACTCAGGACCTGCAACTTAAACTTAACGTCTGATACAACAAGAACCAGGTGAGGGGATTTAATTCACTTCATTCAACAGAACCATTTAAATAAAATCATGTTTTAACGACAGGGAGCGAACCACTGGTTGTAGCTTTTATGCCACATTGTCACGGTATACAATATTCTTCCACTGTGACTACAAAGAAAGTCCAATCCCTGTTGTATTAAATGTACACAGGTAGCATAAGCCAGCAGCTGGTAAAGTAACCATCAGAGGAGGCTAGCTAAAAGCATTAAACTGTCATATGTAGAAATCATATTTCATATGTACCACATTTCATTCTGTTGGTGTTGTTCTTCAGACCAGACTTAAGCAAAAACATTACTTTTTTCATTGTTTTTTTTTTTTTATACTATTTTACCTCCATAACAGAATTGTCCAAAATACATATTAAAGTTTTTATATTAGTATACGTGTATTTGCAACCTCCTAAATTTATGAA
Source organism: Brachyistius frenatus (assembly GCF_029030835.1). Lineage (NCBI taxonomy): Eukaryota > Metazoa > Chordata > Actinopteri > Embiotocidae > Brachyistius > Brachyistius frenatus. Next base: position 27,276 of record NW_027210904.1, read on the forward strand.
AAGTTTGAATACTAACGCAACATGCATCTGCTGTTATATATTTGAAGCTCTGCCATTCAATTGTCAGTATTTATGTGTTTTAGATTACTGATGTTGCAATTTGATTTGACATGGTGTCTGTAAATATCAGTTTCCTATATACAAAAAATAATTATTGAACTTTAAAGATCTTTTTCTCAAAAGGAGTTTTCTTCTCACACCTTCAGCAGGAAATTGCCACTTCAGTATCACTTCCTGATTCTAAACTTTCCGGTTTAATTCTCATCTACATTGTTTTTATTTATTTATTTTTTACCTATACCATTCATCGCCTGATTTATTCATTTTATTCCCAAGGATATGATAAAAATGCATTTTTATGGCTGTTGGCAGGGTTTTCTGATTCATGGAGTGATACAAAGAGATATCTAAAAAAAACTTTGACTCGAATATGTCAATAACATGAAACTGTTCTGGAAATGTATTGAAATATGTTAATATTTTTCATTAGATAATGCCTCACTAGCTGCTATTTACGCTATTTTCTTTTGTTTGTCACAATCAGGCATCAACAGACAAGATATAGGAGTGTCAACTTAAAGGTGCAATATGTAGGATGTATGTCCTGTCTTGTAATACCACCGTCTGCCAGCAGTCTAACTCTCAGACTTTCAGCAGTTTGGTCAAATGTTGTGTATTCTTGCCCTGCCATTAGTTTGCAGTTGGCTTTTTTTTTTTTTTTTTTTTTCATACCTGATATTTGTCAAGTTGTTTGGTATAGACCCAGAAGTGTACGGATCAGTTGAGCCAAGTTTATGTTTTAGCTGGCTTAACTCAACAATGGTTCGTGTTGTAATTCGCTGCAATAAAGATCCGTTTTCAATTGACCAAACACGTATACCTGGTTTCTTTGCTACATCAGATTGCATCAGTTTGATAGATAGAGGTCAGAATACGCTGCTTCATCCTCTCCTAATGTTGGACTGAGGGCAGACTGGACGCTACAGTGACTCACTATCGCCTGTTGAGATGCGGGATAGTATTACGACGGAGGACAGGCCGGGGCCGGCTGGTTAGCACGCTAACTTCAGCAGACACCTGCGCAACTCAGTGCTATTTCTTTACACGCTGAATTCCAATGAATTCATTTAAGAATGATTCCAACCAAAAATCGTACACCTTTGAGGTTACTGGGTTAACTCAAATCCTTTCTCTCTCGCTTGTTTCTTCCAGAAAATGTGCAGCATTTCCATCCCTGCACTACTGGCAGCGCTCTGCCTGCTGTCACTCAGGCCCACTTCCTGTAGCGGCAGCAGGATTCTGGTGGTGCCAGTGGATGGCAGCCATTGGATCAACATGAAGCTGATCCTCGAAGAGCTGCACTCCAGGGGCCACAGCGTGACACTGTTACGCTCAGCAAAGAGCTGGTACATCCCTCGTCACTCCTCCTTTTACACTTCTATTGATGTGCCCATGCTGGAGGACGAGTCGGACAAGGAATACTACAATAAGATGCTGATAAAGGTTATGGAGTGTCGCAGGTATCCAACTTTTATAAGCACCTTCTGCCAGCAGAACTTGATCACATCCATTTTGGGAAATGGCCACGTTATCCTGGCCAGAGCAACTGCTACAATAATCAATGACCCCATTTTAATGAAGAAGTTGCGGGATTCAGAGTTTGACCTGATGTTAACGGACCCCGCGCTGACTATCGGTGTCCTTCTGGGTAGCTACCTCAAGCTGCCGATGGTTTTCAATGTGCGCTGGATTAATAGCGGGGAGGGCCATTTAACCATAGCTCCCTCTCCTGTCTCCTATGTCCCCGTGTCAGGAAGTGAACTTCACGATCAGATGGATTTTCTGGAAAGGACCAAGAACATGTTGCATTATTTCCACAGCGTTTATGAATATCACTTTGTCATTAATCCTGCCTACTCAGAACTGTTCCAGCTTCACTTCCCTCCCGGAACTGACTTGCTGTCTTTGGAGCGTGCGGCTGACATCTGGCTGCTGAGGTCAGATTTCGTCTTTGAGTTCCCCCGACCCACCGTGCCTAACTTGGTGCACATAGGGGGATTCCAGTGTAAAGAGGCCCGACCCCTTTCTGCCGAGCTGGAAGCGTTCGTGCAGAGCTCTGGGGAGCACGGGGTGGTGGTCATGTCCCTGGGGACCTTCGTGTCAGCCCTGCCTCGCGAGAGCACAGAGGCCATCGCTGCTGCTTTTGCTCAGCTCCCTCAGAAGGTGGTTTGGCGGTTTGTGGGCGAAAAGCCTGCCTCTCTAGGAAACAACACCCTGCTGTTGAAGTGGCTGCCTCAGAGCGATCTCCTGGGGCACCCCAAGACCCGAGCCTTTGTGGCCCACGGAGGCACCAACGGCATGTATGAGGCCATCTACCACGGGGTTCCTGTTTTGGGTCTGCCTCTTCTCTTTGATCAGTTTGACAATCTACACCGGCTGAAGTTGCGTGGTGCAGCTCGGGTGGCGGAGGCCAAATCCCTGAACAAAGACAACTTCCTGGAAGCCCTGCAGGACATCATCGAGAGTCCCTCGTACCGTAACAACGTACGGCGTCTCTCTCAGCTACATCGCGACCAGCCAATGTCTCCCATGGACACCGCCGTCTTTTGGATCGAGTACGTCATCAGGAACAAAGGAGCAGCCCACCTGCAGTCAGCAGGTTTCAGTCTGCCTTGGTATTCCTACTTCTGCCTGGATGTGGCTGCTTTTATTTTGGCTGTAACTGGAGCCTTCGTCTGGACTTTAGTGTCGGTCTGCAGGATTCTCTGCTGCGGTCGGTCCAAAAAGATGAAAGCAGAGTAACACGACTTAATTGCACAATGTTTTTACAGGGGGGGGGAGTACTCAAGCGTCTGCAAACAGGTGGAGTTTAATGGAGACACACTCTCATCACAATTGACATCACTTCTACCTCCTATTTTAGACAATTGATTTAGATAGTAGAAATGATGTTGCCAGAGATGTTGAAGAAAAAGCTTAGATAAGTGAAGGGTTACCTTCAAACTTTCATCTATTGCAAATTAGTACATGCTTTATGTTTTGATGTCGTTTCATTATCTTCAAAACTTAAACATGTTTTGCTCATTTCCAGCTCAAAGTCATGCAATAAAAAAAGAAAAAAAAGAAGCCTTTCTACAATAATAGTTGTAGCTCTATTTTTGTGTTGCAAAGATGGACACCAAACGATTTCAAATAGTGGAGGGTGAGTGACATGAGGCGTGAACGGTACACATCATTTTAGATTCAGAATGATTAACACTATTGTTATAACCAGTCTTCACTGTAAATAAACATCCACAAGTTTGTGTAGAAAATCACTGAAAAACACACTCCTAATAAGTTTTCTGAAAGTAGAAAGTGATCCAGTGATAGTTGTCGGGATATCCATGAATTCATTGCACATAGGAACTATTAATTGCTCATTCTGGACCACAGTATCAGACTTTCAAGACCCAGGCTTCCGCATCGCTTTCTCAATGAACTCAAACTTTGGTCTCCTGGGTGAAAATCCTGGGTTTGATCTATCCAACACCCCCCCCCCCCTCCCCCGACCTTCCTTCCTCCTATTCTGGACTTGATATCACTGTTGTACTTTTCAAATGACCCCCTTCATATGACCTTCATCGTAGTACCACTGTCCCATGACCTCCCTTCATCAACTCTGGTCATACCTGTGTGTACTTTTCACACTTTTCACACCTAGGACACCTTTACATGACATTGACATGGTTTCCCCCAGAGGACTAATGGGTATACTACACACTTTGGCATGACAAAAAAACAACAACAACAAAAAACAGAAATGGTGGCAAAATCTAAATCTTCAAAAAAAAAAAAGCTTCTTTTTTTTTTTACTGAACAGATGTACTTCCTTCTGCATGGCTCTCACTTATAATTACAGACAAATGTAAGTGTATCATATTTACTGAGTAGCTGCATGTTATTACAAACACGTACTGGATTTTAAAACAGATGACAACTACAAGCATGTGGAGTCTTATCATGAGTTTTCTTCAGGGCTGCGAATCACAAACAAATGTGAGATCAGTGTGTACTCGGTTGTTTTGGGAGCTGCTAAATTTGGAAAAGAACTTCAGGCCAGTTGAAGCACAGGGTTTAAGCAGAAAAAAAAAAAAAAGAAGTATTTTGGTCAAAATGAAACTACCCACGAGACAGCGCTGAAGATGTCTCGGTATATTCTGGTAAACTCATTTTACAGGCCCGTACGGATTCAACTGCACAGATTTGATTTGAGCGATGACGGAGATGTAGGTTATGGCGATTATCCTAAACAACAATAGACGTGGAGACGTCAGTATTTGCATCATGACTTCACGTGCGTCTCTCATACAGCTTCCTACAGGACTGAACACATACATAGAATGCATATTGAAATGAATGCTGTAGTCCCCTCAATGGGATTGTGTGGTTACTGTAATGGACTGTTTAAGTGACAGGACGATGTAGCAATGAGACCGACGGTTTTTGAAATTGCGGCTTCCTGTATGATTTGCAGAATTGTGTACCGCCCAGGCTTAAAGCGATAGTTTGCTTTGTTTGAAGTGGGTTTGTACGAGAACTCATGCAAAGTCAGTAATAATACCTGCAGTTTGGGGTCAGCACGTGCCATTGTGTGAGTTTAGTGTTAGTTTGGATCCAAACCAAATGTGTTCCAACACCACCAACAATTGAAGCAGCAGCAGATCAGCAATTTTTGTGTTGCGGTGGGTAAAATTAGTTTTTTTTCAGAGGAGTCTGGTGGCTTTTGAAAGAGTGATATAAGGTCGTCAGTTTGCCGTCGGAAAGGGCTGTCTGACTGCAAGGTAGAGAGGTCAAAATACTCCAAATGTAGCATCAAGCTGAACTGATAAAGAGTTTTTTCAGGTGGGTAAAGAACGTTTTGTCTCTAACCCCAACCACAGCAATACATAGCTTAGCTACTGTGCTGGTACAGTGGCCTGTTTCCCCAAACTGGGGGCATGCCGACCCCCCATCTACCGCAAATAACGGACCCAGTGTTCCCCATTGAGGTTCAATGTGGTCGGTGGGTGCTCAGTGCAGGCAAAGTCTCACGAGCTGCACTTGCACCGACCACGCCATCTTTCCATGTGCATACAGTTTGCACAATTCCCTGACATGACATGATTAAAGAAACAGAGAACTTCCTGTGGTATGCAGCAGCCTCCTGCAGGAACAACTTTATTATGCAGCCTCGGTACTGGGACCTTCTCCAGGGACACCCCCCTCCCCCCCCGAACCTGACTCGCAGTCCAGTTAACATACACCTAATATCTGTCCCTTCACGTCCAGCGAGATCTACGTGCAGACCTCCAGAGTGCACACAGTGGTGGTAAAACCCCAGGGAACTTTTTTTTGATTTATCGGTAACCCTCTTGGATTAACAAATGAATTAGATATTTGTGACATTTAAAGGAAACAAAGTGAGTGATTAGACCCTCCTCCCCTTTGAAACCATGTGGTAAAAATACCGACTAACACCTATTGTCTCAATAAACCCATTCTTCACTCAAACAATTTCAATTGTGTATGATTTTTTTTCTTCCTGTGGTGCCTGAGAAAAGTTTCCTACATTTAAATTTAACACTTTCACTGTCTCCGAACTGTATCAACGACATCAGGTTTGTGTTTTCATTTTGTTTTTGTTTTTTTTACTGCAAACTGTGCTTGGTACTATAGAATTGTTCGTCTGTTCCTTCTCCCTGTGGTTTTAATCTTGTCAATCAAGCGAGTCTTACTCGTCAAATATTGAGAAACATTTCGCACACAATCCTCGCACACGCACACAATCCCTGTGTACGCAGGCAACTAAAGCTAATCAAAGATCGGCCCGAAAACAAAGTCAAACAGTCTTTTAAAGGCGCGTTAAAAAGTGAAGGCTCGGTAAAGTGTACTCCCTCGCCTAAATTGTCCTCACTCACCATGTTCACAATTGTTAACTGGATGGAGATAGAAGGACACACGCATACAAAGAGTTGTGTTTCCGTTACTTCAGAGGACGCTACATTGGTCTGTCATTCATTTCCTGGAGACTCAGTTGGTTGCGTGTCCAATTATTCAGCCTGAAACCTCATGATTTACTTTAAGGAGACTGGCTTTTTTTTTTTGCATCGAGAAGGGTGGCAGCTTCCCACAATGCAACTGTGTAAGCATGCGTATGTCCCCGCAACAACAGTATTAACAAACAGTCAGACAGATTCTTGTGTTTGTCACTTAGGAGGACATATTGACTTATACATGTATATTGACTTAAGATGGTTTACTTTTGGGGAAACCTACTTTTTGAGTCCCCGCAATGAGGAAAGTAAAAAAAATTTTTTTTTGTCTGCTTGACACATGCCACACATCTATTTTACACACACACACACACACACAGCAAGATGCACGATATAGGAAGAAAATCTGAACCCTCTATACAGGTCTATAGTATACTTGCGTAGCACGAACAATATTGAAATGTTTTGAAAAGCGTGATAGCACGACATTAATGTGTCTAATGGATCGCAGCCAGTAATCAGCAATCTAAAGTGCATTAGTGGACACTGAACATCAGTTCCTCCCCTCACAGCCCCTGTCCATCTTAATTATCCTGACTGCTAATGGAGTAAGAGAGAGGGCGGCTCAGAGAAAGAGAGAGTGTATGTTTTTGTTCTGGGGCAGAAAGGCGTTCTCCTGCCTCAGGATGTTGCCTTTAAAGCTGAAGAAGTGGGTTTCCTGTGGAGGAAACGATCACAGAATAGACAAGGCTCGGTCGAGACACCGTGTTCCCAACATTTATTGAGCACAGGTCAGCCAGCCGCCGAGTGGGTAGCACACTTTTGTGAAACAAAGTCGGTCTCAAAGCCTTGAGAGGTGAGTGAAAAGTCTTAAGTTCGCATTATACGGTTTAATTCTGCATGCACCTGCTGATACCGGACTGTACGAAAGTACTCGGGCTGTTTGCTTTGCAGGGTTTGTTTCCGTTAATGGATCCAGGATACTCTGAAGACTGGTTGACTGATGGCATGGAGTCTGAGCCTGATCTTCTCCGCAGCAGAATGGATTTATGAACAAATGGACAAATAGACAATTAGATGCATCAAACTGAGACTTCTTTTCTTTTCCTTTGCATTGAGTGAATGAATGGGTTTTCCTGAACCGAGACATCACTGTGCGAGTGCCAATCAGCGTCTGATTGAAGTCACTTCTAGCTTCCCATGTCAGGTCCTCCACCAACAGAGACATGTCCAATGACACCTGCAACCTCCCCTTGGACACAGACACCTTCGGCCTGACCTGTATCTATGGCGTCATCTTCTCTCTGGGTCTCCCCAGCAACCTACTGTCTCTCTGGGGACTGTACCACCTGGGTCGCTCGGGCGGGGGGGGCTGTCAGCTGGTCTACATCCTCAACCTGCTGCTGTCGGACCTCCTCCAGCTGCTCACCCTGCCGCTGTGGATTCTCTACCTGCAAGGCGCACACCGCTGGCCCTACGGCCAGCTCACCTGCGAGCTGGTCGGCTACGTGTTCTACGTGAACGTCTACGCCAGCGTCATGTTCCTGTGCCTGATAGCGATGGACCGCTGCCTGGCCATCGTGTACCCGCTGAGCAGCCGCGGGGTGCGGACGGTCAGGGTGGCGGCCGTGTCAGGTGTGGCGGTGTGGACTCTCACCTTCCTGTTCTGCCTGAGCGGGCTGCTGCCGTCGGTGTTCGACTCCGACAGGCTGCTGTGTCTGGAGCAGTACCCCGTCAGCCCCAGATACGCTCACTTCAAGATCATCACGGTGGGCCTCGGCTTCCTGCTGCCATGTGCCATTCTAGGGTGAGTTAACCCCCCCCCCCCCACCCCGCCCACACCCCAAGATCCAAGACCCCTACGTGTTCCAGCAACGGTTATGTGGTTTTGAGTCGCCCTTTTCCAGTCTACACCAAGTCATCTAAGTCATTTTAATTGTTGTGACAACAAACGCAAAGCTGGCTTTTTTTTTTCCTTTTTTTTTTTTTACCAATTTCACAAATAATTCAATAAAACTTATGGAAAGAAAATTTGGAACTTGTTTGAGCAATTAGAACATAAACCAAAATTAGGGTTTAAAACTTGACGCACCAAATATTGAGGTGTTGCTCGACACTGAAACTACCGAGTTTTCTTTTCCTGCAGTTTACCAAAAGAATCCAAAGACTTTCCCTCGCTTACGGGGGACATGACACCTTCAGTTTATTCAAATGGAAAGGCCGATTCCTCATCTGCAACTCTGCTTCTGCCCTCAGCTACACCTCAGCCCACATCGGGGTGACGCTCCGACGGTCTCCCTCCCTCTCTGACCACGAGCGGCACAAGATCGTAGGAATCCTAGTCGTGATCACCGTCAACTTCATCGCCGTCTTTGGACCCTACCACCTCGTGGGCGGATACAGGTTTGTCTCCCTGCTGCTGACGGATGAGCCGTGCGGACTGGAGCGTTCCATTTTCCTCATCTATCGCCTGTGCTACGGTCTGACCAGCCTCAACACGTTACTGGATCCCCTCTTCTACATCTTCCTGTGCCACGACGCCCGCCTGGAGCTGCAAAGGTCCCTGTCCTGTTTGAGACGAGGGCGAGACACCCACAAAAACATGAGGCTCAGCACCAGAGCTCACTCTTACACCCAGCAGTAGAGGGGAACTGGACATTAGCGACCTTCTGGCAATGTAACTTGGATTTAATTACACATCTGGCACCTGGTATTTAACCAAAGCAATTGTGCCACCCAGTGGAAAGGCCCGTGTTGACTCGCAGTGAACACCTTTAACGTGCCTCGGAGTATTTCCAGGAAACAAACAAAGATAATGCACCGATCTCGGTGCTCAAAGAATTGAACTTTTGTTTGGTCAGCACTAAAGGACTCTATTGTTTCATATTTGCCTAAACTGTACATTCATACTCACTGTTGCCTCAAGAAGAGATATAAAGATGAATAAATTAAAAATCTGGAAGCGATCTGATCGCATATTGAAAAGATGTGTTTGTTTCTGCTTTGAGACTGTGTTTCGAGTGTGAGAAGTGCAAAATTCACAACCTATTTTTTACTGATATGTTTACAACAATAAAAAAAAAAAAAAAAAAAAAATCCTGTTTAATCACTTGTTTCCTATCAGTTATTTTGAAAATAGAATGAATGTGAATCACCACAGACAAAACAGTCATGACTGTGGTTTAATCGTTAAACCACATCAAAACATAATGCTTTTTTTTTTTTTTTTTATCTCTTTATTCATCTTCATTTCACTCCATTAAAATGCATAAAAATGAAATGACTGGTTAACAAACCAGAGGTACAGTGCACATTTTAAGACATCTGTTTCAAGCACCCGGAGTGAATGAACCAATAAGGAAAGAAAATACAGAAGCTCCAAAAATATACTTGTTTCAGCACTTTGAGCGACCGATACCATCTCAACACTTCATGCGTCTGCAGTTCCTGCTGTCACATCAGTAAAATGTGCAAAGCGAGCGCACAAATGACATTACAAGTACCGTAAACTTGAATAAAATAAAAAGTAGGTCATCAGCTGAAGACGTAGCCATCACAAACAAAGCAGCGACGCTAAAGGACCGGGTTAAAATACTAATGAAGAACGCAGGGCCCGACAATCTTAAAACTTCAAATGATTTGGCATAATGGACATTTTCACACAAGAACTTCCATCAGGAAGACAAAGTCCAGTGGATTTGACTCTGAAAATAATGAAGTTTCCATCAGTGAAATGTAATAGATCAGAAATGTTTTAAACTAAAACCTTGCAACGAACATATGTAAAATGAGTTGCCTGACCACTTTAAATTTGAAATGAAATACAGAAATGTTTCATCAGTGACAGTTTGGAAGTGACACAAAAGAAAGGAAATATGAAACAAAGGGAATTAGGGACAGAAAAAGGGACTGAAGCTGCAATATATTGTAACTGGAGCAGATCAGAAAACAAGGGCTCTTCTTACTGAAATATCATACAGAAATAAAAGCCTTTTTTCATATAAAGGCTGTTCCTCTGTGCAGTTGAAGTGAGTAAAAGCCATATTTACAGAATTGATGGTACCTTTTCAGGTCTAAGCCGAGTTAGAGACCTTCATGCAGCGATTCCTCCTCTGTTTTCGGAACAAAAGATTGAGTGGAATTCTTCTGCTTCATCCCAAACTCAGAGGTGCTGAGTGAGCCCTGGGCGGTGCTGAGTGAGCCCTGGGCGGGGCTGAGTGAGCCCCGGGCGGTGCTGAGTGAGCCCCGGGCGGTGCTATAGCGCCGGGCCATCTCTGCCAGATCCTCAACCAGAACACTCTCCAACACTGTGCCGAGAGAATGCCTGATCTTACTGCACAGGTCAGGGCAGCTGAACACATACAGAATGGGGTTGAGGACACTGTTAAGGACGCCAATTGTTGCTGAAATCGGGAGGGCCTTGCTGACAAATAACTGCGCAGGATGCTCACTGGGAACCATCACCTCGATGATAATGAGCAAGTGGTAGGGAGCCCAGCAGAGAACGAAGCTCACAACCACGGCCATTACGAGTCGAACAAAACGGAAAGGCCGCCGGCAGCCTCTGCGGGCCAAGGCGGTGTTCACGGCAGCATAGCTGAAGATGATGATTATGAGAGGGATCAGGAAGGCTAAAAGGAGCCTAAATATCGCCAGGCCTTGCTTGCGATGATTACATAAAGACTGCAGGTCATGTGGTCCACTAGGGCGGAACAGAGCGTAGTTGTAGTAACAGAGAATCCTCCCGGTGGGTAAGGTGATGGTATCACGGAACATGTAGAAGGGAATAGTGCAGACCACGGCCAAGGCCCAGATTACCCCACATATGATGCCCACGAGTTGGATGTTCCTGTGGTTTTGAGCCCAGACGGGTCTCAGCACCACCAAGCAGCGGTCCATAGAAATGGCCGCCAGCAGGAAGCCGCTGACGAACATGTTGAGGAAGAAGACGGAGGATTGGATGCGGCAGAGGGTCGGGCCCAACGTCCAGGTGTTGCCTTTGGCCATGTAGACGGTGAAGAAGGGCAGGAAAGAGGTGGTCAGCAGGTCGGAGGCAGCGAGGTTCAGGATCCAGATGCTGATGATAGAGCGGCGGACATGGAGGCCCACCACTACGAGGATGATGAGGTTTTCCACGATGCCAATGGTAGAGACCAGGCCGTGGAGGGAAATGGTAAAAATACTCAAGGGACTTAACTTGGTCGTTTGGTTTGAGGGGGTGAAGGTGATGTTTGCCCCCTGGCTGGAAGGACAGTACAGCATCTTGAAAGGAAAAGGTCTTGATGTCGCACGGAGCAGATTCAATTCAGACTGTTGCTTCACACGGCTGAGATCTGCAACAGAGATTCGAACATGCAAAGCTGAGCATTAAAAAATTGTATTAAGAAAATAAATAATGAAAGGATATGGAAAGAGAACTGTTTTAGCTCATAGTTTCTTCCAATAGTGGTACAGAGCTCATGAGATAGTGAGCTCATTTAGTCTCAAGTCACAATGCACTAAAATCTGACTGAAACCGAAATATTTTAAAGCTGTTTTTTAAGTTTAAGTAATGTTTTATTAGTTGTTAATACATCCATTATTTCTGTTTTACAGAGCAATAATAAGTACAGTGAACCCTCGTTTTTCGCGGGGGTTACGTTCCAAATAGAAACCGTGATAGGTGAAATCCGTGAAGTAGTAACCTTTATTTTTTTTACAATTATTATACAATGAAATACTCCATAATACATTGAAACCAAAGAACAAAACCTTTTTACAAGCCCAAGCTAACAAATAAAAGTACTGTATAAATGTTTTTTTTTAACAAATAACTACTGTACTGTAAAATAATAATTTTAATCATCAATACGAACTGAAGGCTTCAAATTGCTGAGATCAGCACCGCCCCACTGCGACCCGAGTCACTGGATTAGAACGGGAGGAAATGAAAAATGATTATGAAAACAAATACAAAGTACAGTAGGACAAATAGTGACTCGTGTATTTCACTGCTCTTCTGACTGAGCCGCTGCATCCTGACTCCGCTCTGCAGCGGTTCTTTCTTCTAAAGCCGGCGGTGCAGGTGTGGTTTTTCAAGAGAAGAACATAGTTATCGGTAGTTGTTGTCGCTCTTTTTTCTTCTGAGCAAAAAGATTCTTATAAACCGACATGCCACCATCGATTATTTTTAATTTGGCAAGCTGTTTTACGTACGTGTACATATTAAACCGCAACATTATTGACAAACAGGTAGAGAAGAAGCGGAGAGACTGTTTAGCCAATCAGAATGCAGAACACAATGCACGATGCAAATCCGTGAAGCAGCGAGACCGTGAAAGGTGAACCGCGTTATAGCGAGGGTTCACTGTATTTAAATATCACGACAAAGAGTTTTCACAACCTGGCAACTCATAATATTTGTCTGACAACGCAGGATTATTACTTGGCCATAAAGAATCAATCAATGTCAATCAGTGACAACTTGTGAATATTTATTGTACCTTATTAGAAAGTTGAGGGAAACTGCGGGGCTGTACTCGTACACTGTGGATATGAGAAAAGATGAGTCGGTGTCATCCATTAAATCACCAGAGAGTTACAGTACAGGACGGTTAGCTCACAGGTAAAACTCTTTGCGGAGCGCCTCCGGGTCTATTTGTTGTCTCTGGACGACATTACTCTCAGAGTCCTCCTGTGCATTCACGATGGCTGCATTCCACTTAGGTGAGACCCCATTCGCACATGCCGGTTCACTGTTGCGGCTTACTGGGACACCTGATGGAACTGGGGTCATCACAAGTCAAAATGCCTGCCATGATAGTGGTCGGTTATGACATGGTCACCAACACAGCAGGGTTTCCCGTTGGTTCTCGCAGTTACCCACGGGTGCTCTGAACCTAAGGCGCTCGGAGCTCCGCGATGCCTGCTCGTTTCCCACCATGATTTCACCCTTCCTGTAGAGCAGCTGAAACTTGGCCAACAGCTGTCCAGCTTTTCAAATTTAAAGACGAGAATATGAAGGCGTTTCCCTCCGAAACTCCAGTTTACGCGATACTTGTGAACATCTTCATTTCTGTCGATTTAAAAGCAGCTCTACAAGTCAAAGAGCAAACTGTCAATATTTTCACAGCCCTTGTGCTGCCAGTCTGTTTTTGCAATCTTATCTTTCACCATTTACCACATCCACTGAACACATCTTTTTAAAGGCACTTGTCTCACAGTTCGATGTGATAATGTCACGTAGTGCGCCGCCACCATAAAACACCTCTGTATATTTAGCAAAGTGTTACACAAATAAACTTAATGGCTCACATAATTTCTCAACAACGAACTGAAATTAGAAATCACATAGATGGAACATTTTAATGCACCGAAGAATGAAACAATTGCAGCCTGTCTGTATACGAGATATCAAAGTCATTTTGAGAATTTCTTTACAACCGGCTAAAAGAATAAATAATAAAATGACAAGATTTGATTAATTTCTTTATGAAAAAAACATAATGCGGATCAGGGAATTATCTGCCGTGTTGCAAGATACTGACGCTGAAACGGAAAAGGATGAATAGCCTCTCACTTAACCCTTTGTGCTAACCTTTAATACAACCACACAGGCCCCGTTACCTTACCTGTCCCCGTTGTCCGTGGCAACTCTGATGAGGTCTCTGTCCTGTTATGTTACTGCAGACACCATACAAAGCAGTGGCTTTGTAGGCGTGTACTTATAGAAATAGGAAGTCTTCAACTGCAAAAGATGTTTCTTAGAATTTGAATTATAGCTAAGTGCCAAACGATATCACTTTTAAAAGTGTCAAGCTGTTATTCAAAAATAATGTCTGCTAGGTTTGAAGGCTGTTATTTATAGAGTCTATAATTCAAGTTGTCTTATGATTTGATGATTCCCCCCCCCACAATATAAATCATCTTTAACATTTGGCATCAGAAAGTTATCTGATGACCGAGCTACTAATCTTCACAATCAAGATAAACAACACATTTCATTTCAGTCAGGGTTATTTATAAAACGACAGCAACCGAGAGTATATTGAAGAAATGGGTTTTACCTACCTACAGTTTAAATAATTAAGAATTTAATTCACTATATCAGCAATAAAAATACTAGAAAATGCCTTCCTTTATAAGGATTATATCCACTACCAGGTTGAGTTAGCACCACTTTCTCAACGACTCTCCCTATGGTTTATTTATAAAACCACTCCATTATATGGATCTCTTTTTGAGAAAAATAAGCAAACAGATTGTGTTCTCTGGCCCTGCCTATATTGTTAGAGGGAGCACTGCAGTCCACAAAAATCCAGCGACAATCCCATTGTCAACAGCGCCATTTGTAAATAACACAGACGGTAAGGGAAACATGATCATCGGAAAGTGTTGTGCTCCAATAGATTTTATGATTTAAATCGAAAGTCAAAATAAAAAGAGGCGATGATACAAATTGCTACGAGAAATCTAACAGATACAGTTCAGCTCTGTAAACAATTGGAAGGTTGGTTAAACTTCTGTTAAACACCGTATTCAGAAAGTTAAAACTCTTCTACAGAAACAGAGCTTGCTTATAGGATCCATACAGTAGTCTCTACTCATGCTGCTCAACTACTGAAAGCTGCATGCCAGAGTGTCATCTAACTCATTACTCTAACTATCATGCGAGGTAATAAAGCTTCCTGGTGCAAAGAGTTACTTCCACTGAAGAAAATCTAAAATTCTTAGAACTGTGGTGTTGCTTAAAAATTTCCCCTTAAAGATAAAAGTTAAAGGCATCCTGGGCCTCAACGGAGCCGAAGGTGAAAAACCAATCAATCACACCTTTTAAAAAGGACGTGTCAAAACCAAGCAACGGGTCCAGCCCACACATCTCCGCCGAGATACAAGTTTCTGTCTCGACATGAAGTTTCGGAAATCACACGTAAGCTTCGGAGCTCTCCGAGACGATTTTTAGAGGTTTGTGAATACGGCCCTCTGAAACCAACATGCAGTTCGATCGAGGAAAAGGTGCTTCACTGCTCTGCTATCCAACAAACCGCAGCGTGCGCACTTGTGAGTGTCACAGTGTTGAAGACCTCAGGAATAGAGAAAGCCAGCAAAGCAGAAGTTACCAAGTGTAAAATAAAATAAGCAAGGCTGTGACATAGTTAAACAGAAACGATGACTGCTGCAGGTCTGGTGAGGGCGTAAATGTCTGCAAACACAACTCTCTGGTTTGACTTTGTGTTGTGCTCTAGGTTTACACTGACACCTGCTGGTACATTTTGGAGCCGACGTTGTTTACTATTAAACATTTCCCCTTCCTCTTCAGCCCGTCAAAGAATCTAAGTAGTATCGCATGTGCCTATTATAGTGCACATCTCTTTATCTGTTATCTGTCTTACCATGATGATCACTACTTTCATCACAAAATACTTTTGAAATCCAAGACAGACCTGTGTAATTGGTGACTGAACAGTGTGAAGCACTTCTGCTTTTTGTCTCACTGCGGTTTGTGTAGTGTGTTACAGGGCGAGCTGTGTGTGCTACTTAAACAATGACAAGGCAAAGAAATAACACCTCTGTCTTGTTTTTGTACTGTTGAAACCTGCGAGTCATTTTCTCTCCCATGTCAAAAGCTCTCAAAACTTTTCTTCCTTTACAACAGGGGTGTCAAACTCATTTTAGCTCAGGGGCCACGTGGAGAAAAATCTATTCTCAAGTGGGCCGGACCGATAAAATCATGGCATAATACCTTCAAAATAATGACAACTTCAGATTGTTTTCTTTGTTTTACTTAGGTCCAAAATAGTACAAGCACATTCTGAAAATGTACAACACAAAAAAAAATCCTCTTGACAAAACACTTCAAGTTAGTTGAAAATTCTGAGGAAAAAATAGGTGCAATTTCAAGAACACAATGCTTCAATGATTGGAACTTAAACTTCGTCTCAGTGTGTCTACAAAGTCATTAAACTTTAAGTCACAGTCTACCTGGGATTGAACAAAATACGAAATAAATAAATAAAACAACTCTTCTAGGTATTAAATACCTCATTTGTCATTTCCACATATTAATCCTGTGCTAACTCAACAAAACATAAAAACTGAGGTAGAAACTATTGAAGACGGTTGAGTTACTCTCTGCTATGTAAATTAAACTATTTATTGACAGAAAAATAAAAGCTGTGCAATGCATAAATAATTTCAACAAACCAAACTTATGAACTGAAATTTCTAACCTTATTACAGTAAATCACACACTGTTCATTTTCTTTAAATTTCCAGAGAAGACAATCATTTTCACAGAACTATATCAGGGTGCAGTATCTCATGCAGCATTTTAAGCCCATTATTTCATTCTTGAAACCTGGCATCCACAAACTCCTCGGTGACAGTCAAAGTGTCATCAACTCCGCGGATGAATATTGCCAGTTGCGCAACATCAGTAATGTCCGTGCCTTCGTCAATTGCAACTGAAAAAGCAATAGATGACTTTACTCTGCGCTTCAATTGGCTGTCCGAATCCGCCGAAAGATCAGAAATCCTGTCTGCAACTGTATTTCTTGTCAGGCTGATATTTGCAAAAGCCTGGCGCTTTTCAGGGCACACAATCTCCGCAGCCTTCAGCACGCATGTTTTTACAACTTCCCCCTCAATAAATGGCTTTGAAGCCACTGCAATTTCATTAGCTGTAATGTAGCTGGCTTTCACTGCAGCATCACTGATTTCTCGCCTACGAGTGAACACAGACTGCTGTTTCTTCAGACCCGCCAATAATTCATCCACCTTCTCTCTTCTCTGTTGTCCTTGAAAGTTGTTGTATTTGTCGGCATGAAGAGTCTCATAATGGCGACGAAGGTTATATTCTTTCAGCACTGAAACATGTTGTGAACACACCAAACACACAGCTTTCTTATTCACTTCTGTGAAGAAATAGGAGGATGTCCATTTTTCTTGGAAAACTCTGCACTCTGCGTCCACTTTTCTCTTTTTTGACAGAGACATTTTGGGGCAATGAGGGTGCCAAAGCACGTAATGTTCAAATTGGTCAGGCAGAATGACAAGCTCGCTCTGGACTGGCTGTAGCCGACTTGTTCAGCCCCAGTAGAAACAGTTTGCTTGCTTAACAGAATTGCTATTGCGACACCCACCGGACACATTTAGAACAGCAGTTCCATTCATTGAAAAATTGCAGCTCAATTTTATGCTTTGCAAAATCATCTCGCGGGCCGGATTAAACCTATTCGCGGGCCTGATCCGGCCCGCGGGCCGTATGTTTGACACCCCTGTCTTAAGCTCTCTGCTGCCATTCGTCATGCCACTATTTTAGGCACTTTTTGTGCCAACAACCGAGTGCAACACTATGAACGTCCTACTGGTAAGACTGTCTGCAAATGTGCACCACTGTCCCTGCATTTAAAGAATACTGTGTCTCCCCCTCCCTCTCGATGCCAGTTCAAATCTACACACTTCCACTTCGTGTGGTGGATTGAACAACATGGCTTCCACACAAGAGGCTGCAGTGGTTAGCGCTGTCGCCTCATAGCAAGAAGGGTTGAACCTCGCCTGGAGCACTTTCTGTGTGGAGTCTGCGTCTTCTATCTGCGCCTGCATGAGTTTTCTCCGGACACTCTGGCTTTGAATGTGAGTGTCTGTCTTTCTGTGTTGGCCCTTGTGACGGACTGGCAACCTGCCCAGGGTTTTATCCTGCCTTTGTCCAAAGTCAGCTGGGATCAGCTCCAACCCCTGCTGTTATCCTGTCCAGGGTAAAGCAGGTATAGGTAATGGAAAGATAAAATGATGGCTATAAGACATATAATGGTTATCAACCAATCCAAAAAGTTTAGGGGTCATTCAAGACTGCTTTGTAAGATGAGGTCTGCAATCATTGTTACTTATTTATGACACTACACACCCACAGCTACCAACTATTTACCCTTGATGCCAAAATGTATTGCATTATGTAACATTGTTGTAAGACAGCACGAATTTGTAACTGTATCAAAGAATGATGTAATTTAACTGTTGAACAGTGAGTCAGTAGAATTAGCTTAAAATCCAAGCTGGATGAAGTTTTGTCGAGAATGATCTGCCTCTGCTTTCAAATCCCCTGATCTATGTGCTTGCCATGCATGTGCACTCACAGTATGTACAAACACTAAAACAAACACATACTAATACAAAACACTTCTTTGAAACATCAAGAAGTATGGAAACTACTTTGCCTGGATTGGTAATAATTGCACATCTGCATGAACAAAAATGACACGTGCGCTCTCAGACCTCTTCTGTTCAATATCTACATGGTCACACTGACTCAGAATATGGAACAACAAAAATCAAAGTGCATGTAATATCACTGTCATGACGCACTCATATCATATACATATCACCCAGTAAGATAATTGAACAAATCAAAATGTCCAGGCCAATTACTAATGTTAAAGATCACAAATCAAGCCAGAGGTTTTGGTGTAGTTAATGACTCAAATACAATTTTGACATTCACAATGACTAAATTGGACCTTTTTTCATTTTAAGAATATATCAAAAATTACTTGACTTACTCTACATCTCAGGATGATATGTTTATCTTTAGCAGACTTAATTATTGTAGTTCTGTCATTACATATAGCTGAAGCTCATTCAGAACATTAGAATCATTGCAAGTTTAGAAAAGTGCACCACATCGAATCCTCGTGTTAAAAAAAACGGACTTTCAAGAACTACTGTCGTCTCAATAAGAACGGAATGGTTTAAAGCCCAAATACATTATGACCCATCCACCCCTCTGCTGCTTGACTGCTGTGCACGAGGCATCTCCTCTAGTCAAGACGAAGAAGCGTTGATGAGTTATGTGTGGCAGAATTTTCATCCACAAAAGGATGCAAAATTGAGTTGCACAAGCCTGTTGCACTTTATACAGCTGCAGCACATCTACACCACAGAGAGTGTATCGAAGTTCAAACGAATGCAGGATGTTTTAGAAAGATCAATTTGGATCAAATTTCATCGTGAAATCAGGCAGCTTTGTGGAGTAAAACACAAAGAAACATGCTGTTTGTACTATAGGTGGTGTCAAAATCAGAGAAATGGGTCAAACTTAATATCTGTCAAATCGGTGCTTCGCGCTTCCTTTCGAAACCCACAAATCGTATGCACCTGGGTTATGTACAGACCATTTTCCACTGAAGGTGCGACGCCTGCCTTCGACTCCTTTACTTTAACCGTCATCACACTGAAGAGTCTGAACACCGAAGAGGAAAGGATGCTCAGGTTTTACGTGCTCTTTGTTCTTGTCTTTAGAGCCTGTAAGTCACTCTTTATTCACACTGAAAATGGTTTCTGGGTATCTTAAATCTTACTTGAAACGCCTGTGATTATGCAATTGTGATTTTTTTTTTTTTTAATGAGTATCATGATGTTTGTTTCAGATGGTGCACTGCTCTACGCTAACCCTGGAGACAACCTCAGGATGTCTATGTGGTTGTATTTTTGATGTTGCCGCTCAGCTGTGCTGCCGGAGAGAGGTGCGGCAGTGGGCGGTGCTTGGAGGAGGGTACTGCTGAGGGAAAAAACAGACAGGGAAATGACAGGACACAGGAGGAGAGGTATTCGGGGGTTAAACGGGAAAACACACTGGGAACCGACAGGAATCCTAACAGTACCCCCCTCTCAATGGGAGCCTCCTGGCGAACCGCCAGGCTTGTCAGGGTTCTGTCGGTGGTAAGTGCGAACCATCTCTGGATCCAAGATCCGGGAGCGTGGTACCCAGCACCGCTCCTCAGGCCCATAACCCTCCCAATCCACCAGATACTGGAACCCCCTACCTCTTCGGCGGACATCTAGGAGGCGATTTACCGTATAGACGGGCCCGCCATTGATGATTCGGGGTTGTGGAGGGGGTGTGGCCGGAGGATTTAATGGGCTGGTGACCACGGGTTTCAGGAGAGAGACATGGAAGACAGGGTGAATTCTCATGGAGGTCAGTAACTGTAACCTGACTGTGACGGGGTTGATTATTGCGGTGATAGGGAAAGGTCCAATGAATCTCGGGGACAGCTTTCTTGACTCTGTGCGAAGGGGAATATCCTTTGTTGAGAGCCAGACTTGCTGTCCGAGCTGGTACACGGGAGCGGGAACCCGGCGACGATCTGCCACCCTCTTATTTTGTTCCGCCGTGCGGAGTAGGGCGGCCCGAGTCTCCCTCCACACCCGCCTACAGCGACGGGCATGGACCTGGACCGATGGGACTGCTACCTCGACCTCCTGGCTCGGGAACAGGGGATGTTGATAGCCCAGGGAGGCCTCAAAGGGGAACAGTCCAGTGGCAGCGGAGGTGTGGGAATTGTGGGCGTATTCTACCCACGGAAGGTGACGGCTCCAGGATGCGTGATTGGCGGTGGTCACACACCGAAGAACGGCCTCCAACTCCTGATTCAGCCTCTCGGTCTGTCCATTTGTTTGGGGGTGGAACCCCGAGGAGAGGCTGGCCGTGGCCCCGATGGTCCGGCAAAACGCCTTACAGACCTGAGAGGCGAACTGCGGGCCCCGATCAGACACAATATCCGCAGGGATGCCATGGAGTCGGACGACATGTAGGGTCAGCAGGTCAGCGGTCTCCTGGGCAGACGAAAGCTTGGGGAGTGGAACGAAGTGGGCTGCCTTTGAGAACTGGTCCACTATGGTCAGGATGACCGTGTTCTTGTCAGATGGAGTGAACCCCGTGACAAAGTCTAGGGCAATATGAGACCATGGGCGGTGGGGGGTGGTCGTAGTAGACCCACAGGGGGTCGGTGTGAAGCCTTATTGCGGGCACACGTAGTGCAGGCCAAGACGTAGGCTCGTGAGTCCTCCTCGAGGGATGGCCACCAGAAGGTGCGGCGAAGCCAGTTCATGGTTCGGCGGATACCTGGGTGGCCGGAGAGCCGAGAGTCATGGGCCCACCGCAGGACCTGGGAACGGACGGACGGAGGAACGAACAGCCGGTCAGGGGGACCTCCTCCGGGGTCCGGCTGGGTCCGCTGAGCCTCACGCACCGCTGTCTTGACCTCCTAAGTCACCGCCCCTAGCACGCAGGAGGGAGGCACAATGGTGTCCGGGGTTGGCTCTTCCTCATCCGGGGAAAACTGACGGGACAGGGCGTCGGGCTTAGTGTTCTTGTGCCCTGGACAAAAGGTGATGGTGAAATTGAAACGGGAAAAAAATAATGCCCAGCGGGCCTGACGGGGGTTTAGTCTTCTGGCTGAGTGTATATACTCCAGGTTCTTGTGATCTGTGAGGACGACAAAAGGCTGCGCTGATCCCTCCAGCCAGTGCCTCCGCTCCTCCAGAGCTAATTTCACAGCCAGCAGTTCTCGGTTACCTACGTCGTAATTCCGCTGGGCAGGGGAGAGTCTTCGGGAGAAGAACGCACAGGGTCGAAGCCTGGAATCAGCGGCTGAACGTTGGGACAGCACTGCCCCGACCCCAGTATCCGAAGCGTCCACCTCGACTATGAACTGGCGCCTCTCGTCTGGATGTGCGAGGATAGGGGCCGAGGCGAACTGTTCCTTAAGGTCCAAAAAGGCCTCGTTGGCCTCGGGTGTCCAGCTAAAATCCACCTTGGTGGATGTGAGTCGAGTTAGGGGAAGAGCCGTCTGGCTGTAACCCCGGATGAACCGCCGGTAAAAATTGGCGAAACCTAAGAACTGCTGAAGTCTCTTCCGGGAGGAGGGCACAGGCCATTCGGTCACAGCTTTGACCTTCTCCGGGTCCTTTCGGAGCTGCCCCTCCTCTATGATGAAGCCCAAAAACTGGACGGAAGGGACGTGGAACTCGCACTTCTCTGCCTTAATGAAGAGCCGGTTCTCCAGGAGCCTTTGAAGGACCTGACGGACATGATGGTAGTGTTCCTCGGGGGTAGCCGAATAGTTTAATATGTCGTCCAAATAGACGAACACGAACCGGTTTAGGAAGTCCCAAAGAACGTCGTTAACCAGGGCCTGGAAGACAGCAGGGACATTGGTCAGGCCGAAGGGCATGACCAAATATTCAAAATGACCAAAGGGGCTGTTAAATGCTGTCTTCCACCCATCTCCCTCTCGGATTCGGACCAGGTGGTAGGGGTTATGGAGGTCCAATTTAGTGAATATGGTGGCCCCAGTGAGAGACTCGAAGACGGAGTCTAGCAGTGGTAGAGGGTATTTATTTTTGGTGGTAATCTGGTTGAGACCACGGTAGTCAATGCAGGGACGCAGGGTCTTGTCTTTCTTTGTTAAAAAAAAAAAAAAAAAAACCTCTCCCAGTGGGGAGGATGAGGGACGGATAATTCCTGCGGCTAGAGAGTCTATAATATATCGCTCCATCGCCTCTCGTTCGGGTCGGGACAGATTGTAGAGGCGGCTGGTGGGAAACGATGCGCCAGAGAGCAACTCGATGGCGCAGTCGTACGGCCGATGAGGTGGTTGGGAGAGGGCTTGTTCCTTACTAAAAGTCTCCCCCAGATCCGCGTACTCCCGGGGAACAGAGGATAGGTCGGGTCCAGCCGTAGAACTGCAGGGGATGTTCTCAGGCAGGGGAACGGCGGATCTGAGGCAGCGCGAATGACAGGCCGGGCTCCAACCCAGGACTCTCTCTCCTATCCAATCGATCCGGGGGTTGTGGTCCCGGAGCCAAGGATGGCCCAGAACCAGGGGTGTCTGAGGAGTCGGGAACACATACAACCGAATCTCATGGCGGTGATTGCCTGACACGAGCAGAGGAATGGGCAGAGTTCGGTGTGTGATGGTCACCAGCGGGCTGCCATCCAGGGCGCTCACCGACAGCGGCCGCTCCAGAGCCTCCACCGGAATCCCGTGCGTGGAGACGAACGTGGAGTCTAAAAAGTTCTGTTCGGCTCCAGAGTCAATAATGGTCGAGATGGGAAGAGGACCTGATGGCAAGCCCAGGCTCGCTGGCAACGTCAGGAGAGACTTGGGATGGGGAAAACGCTTGGATTCACTCGCCAGTATCCCAACCACTACTGGCGAGCTCCCTCTTTTGGCCGAACCGGACAGGAAGCGACGCGATGCCCCGGCTCCCCACAGTAGAGGCAATCTCCCGACCTGAGGCGCTGCTCCCTCTGTTGCCGAGTGAGACGCAACCTCCCCAGCTGCATGGGCTCCTCGTCCGCTGGCGGCGTCGTAGCGGTGTGGTCCAACTGATCGGGAGTGGGTCGACGTGTAGGTGCCTGGAACGAGAAACTGGAAAAGGGGTTAGACTGGCGGCCCGGCGGGGCAGTCCGGCGGTTCCTCTCGCGCCGTCTCTCCCGCATCCGGTTATCCAGCCGAATGGAGAGAGAGATGAGTTCATCTAAGGAGTCGGCCTCCTCCCGAACGGCGAGCTCATCCTTAAGTACCTCGGATAGACTGTTCTGGTACACACCCCGCAGGGCCCTCTCGTCCCAGCCGGACTCGGCGGCTAGGATCCGGAACTCCACTGAAAATTCAGCCGCGCTCGTAGCGCCCTGGCGTAGGTGAAGCAGCCGCTGTACCGCATCACTGGAGTACTCCGGGTGATCGAACACCTTCTTAAACTCCTCCCTCAGCCGTGCGAACGAGGTAGAGTCTACTGAGTTCCGAGTCTGCCAGGCCTCAGCCCAGATCAAGGCTCGTCCTCGCAGCAACCCTATCATATAAGAGATCTTCAAACTGTCCTAGGCATAGGTGATAGGCTGCTGCCAGAACACTACCATCACTTGTAATAAAAATCCTCTGCAACACCTTGTAGCCCGTGAAAAGGCTCCGGGGGCGGAACAAATGACTCACGGGGAGGAGGTGAAGCCGCGACGGGCGGTCCAGCGACGGGCGGTCCAGAGACGGCCTGGAGAGAGAGAGAGAGATCCCGCATCATAGTCCCGAGCTCTGCCACCTGGGAGCCGAGAGCCTGTTGAGCGTCACAGTCAGTCCCTGGAACAGCTGATGGTGCTGTCCGATGAGAATCCCCTGGTTCGCAAGCGCCCTCTGCAGGTGGTCCGCAGAGATAGATTCTGCTGCGGTCGCTGGGTCCACGTCTGGTCAGTTTGTTCTGTTGTGAGGTGTGCTTCAAACGAACCCAAATGCAGACAAAGCAGCGGAATGTCAGGTGAACCAAGTCCTTTATTTCTCCTAGGTATAGATAACTAACAGGAGGCACACAAAATGTCTGAGTCCAAATGCGCGGCTATGCGCTCCTCCACGATTGCGGCTGGCTGCCGGCGCGGGGCCTTGCCACCCGGGAATCCCGGAGATCTCCTTGGCACGTGACCGGGTGACGTAGCTCCGCTGGGGGGAATCCCCAGACTTCTCCTCAGCGGGCTGATTGGCTGGATTGACTGTATGACGTCCGCGACTCGACACAGGATCGCCCAAACCCTCGACAGCGGATCTCCGAGGAACACACTGGAAGGTCTCTTCGTGCAAGTGATGCCCGTGGCTCGACACTGGACGGAATAGGCAGGGTTGACTGTGTGACACTCGTAGCTCGACACAGGATTGCCAAGATTGCCGCAGATGATCTCCGTGGAACGATCTGGAATCTTCTTCGTTCAGGTGGGTGCCCGTGGCTCCACACTGAAAGGCAGGAAACAGGAAACAGGTTGGAGTCAGAATCGGAATCTTAACACCGGGAGACGGACGGACTTACTGGACTGGTTGCGGGAAGACAACGGACGAACTGACAACCGGACGGGCAGGAGACCAGGGTATTAATAGCGGCCGGCGTAATCACTCGGAATGCCGCTCAGCTGTGCTGCCGGAGAGAGGTGCGGCAGTGGGCGGTGCTTGGAGGAGGGTACTGCTGAGGGAAAAAACAGACAGGGAAATGACAGGACACAGGAGGAGAGGTATTCGGGGGTTAAACGGGAAAACACACTGGGAACAGACAGGAATCCTAATAGAAAACTAAAAAGTAAACCAATGTGAAGTGCAAAAAAGTTCCTCCAGTGGACACCTAAGGCTAGTTCCAAAAGCGAGTCAATCACCGTAGACCCTCATGTTAAAATGCCCTTTTCAGCCCCTGGTTCTCACTGTTGCCTTAAGAAGAGATATAAAGATGAATAAATTAAAAATCTGGAAGCGATCTGATCGCATATTGAAAATATGTATTTGTTTCTGCTTTGAGACTGTGTTTCGAGTGAGAAGTGCAAAATTCACAACCTATTTTTTACTGATATGTTTACAACAACAAAAATAATTTAAAAAAAAAAATCCTGTTTAATCACTTGTTTTCCTATTCAGTTATTTTGAAAATAGAATGAATGTGAATCACCACAGACAAAACAGTCATGACTGTGGTTTAATCGTTATAAACCACATCAAAACATAATGCTTTTTTTTTTTTTTTAATCTCTTTATTCATCTTCATTTCACTCCATTGAAATGACTGGTTAACAAACCAGAGGTACAGTGCACATTTTAAGACATCTGTTTCAAGCACCCGGAGTGAATGAACCAATAAGGAAAGAAAATACAGAAGCTCCAAAATATACTTGTTTCAGCACTTTGAGCGACCGATACCATCTCAACACTTCATGCGTCTGCAGTTCCTGCTGTCACATCAGTAAAATGTGCAAAGCGAGCGCACAAATGACATTACAAGTACCGTAAACTTGAATAAAATAAAAAGTAGGTCATCAGCTGAAGACGTAGCCATCACAAACAAAGCAGCGACGCTAAAGGACCGGGTTAAAATACTAATGAAGAACGCAGGGCCCGACAATCTTAAAACTTCAAATGATTTGGCATAATGGACATTTTCACACAAGAACTTCCATCAGGAAGACAAAGTCCAGTGGATTTGACTCTGAAAATAATGAAGTTTCCATCAGTGAAATGTAATAGATCAGAAATGTTTTAAACTAAAACCTTGCAACGAACATATGTAAAATGAGTTGCCTGACCACTTTAAATTTGAAATGAAATACAGAAATGTTTCATCAGTGACAGTTTGGAAGTGACACAAAAGAAAGGAAATATGAAACAAAGGGAATTAGGGACAGAAAAAGGGACTGAAGCTGCAATATATTGTAACTGGAGCAGATCAGAAAACAAGGGCTCTTCTTACTGAAATATCATACAGAAATAAAAGCCTTTTTTTCATATAAAGGCTGTTCCTCTGTGCAGTTGAAGTGAGTAAAAGCCATATTTACAGAATTGATGGTACCTTTTCAGGTCTAAGCCGAGTTAGATTCCTCCTCCGTTTTCGGAACAAAAGATTGAGTGGAATTCTTCTGCTTCATCCCAAACTCAGAGGTGCTGAGTGAGCCCTGGGCGGTGCTGAGTGAGCCCTGGGCGGGGCTGAGTGAGCCCCGGGCGGTGCTGAGTGAGCCCCGGGCGGTGCTATAGCGCCGGGCCATCTCTGCCAGATCCTCAACCAGAACACTCTCCAACACTGTGCCGAGAGAATGCCTGATCTTACTGCACAGGTCAGGGCAGCTGAACACATACAGAATGGGGTTGAGGACACTGTTAAGGACGCCAATTGTTGCTGAAATCGGGAGGGCCTTGCTGGTAAATGACTGCACAGGATGCTCACTGGGAACCATCACCTGGATGATAATGAACAAGTGGTAGGGAGCCCAGCAGAGAATGAAGCTCACAACCACGGCCATTACGAGTCGAACAAAACGGAAAGGCCGCCGGCAGCCTCTGCGGGCCAAGGCGGTGTTCACGGCAGCATAGCTGAAGATGATGATTATGAGAGGGATCAGGAAGGCTAAAAGGAGCCTAAATATCGCCAGGCCTTGCTTGCGATGATTACATAAAGACTGCAGGTCATGTGGTCCACTAGGGCGGAACAGAGCGTAGTTGTAGTAACAGAGAATCCTCCCGGTGGGTAAGGTGATGGTATCACGGAACATGTAGAAGGGAATAGTGCAGACCACGGCCAAGGCCCAGATTACCCCACATATGATGCCCACGAGTTGGATGTTCCTGTGGTTTTGAGCCCAGACGGGTCTCAGCACCACCAAGCAGCGGTCCATAGAAATGGCCGCCAGCAGGAAGCCGCTGACGAACATGTTGAGGAAGAAGACAGAGGATTGGATGCGGCAGAGGGTCAGGCCCAACGTCCAGGTGTTGCCTTTGGCCATGAAGACGGTGAAGAAGGGCAGGAAAGAGGTGGTCAGCAGGTCGGAGGCAGCGAGGTTCAGGATCCAGACGCTGATGATAGAGCGGCGGACATGGAGGCCCACCACTACGAGGATGATGAGGTTTTCCACGATGCCAAAGGTAGAGACCAGGCCGTGGAGGGAAATGGTAAAAATACTCAAGGGACTTAACTTGGTCGTTTGGTTTGAGGGGGTGAAGGTGATGTTTGCCCCCTGGCTGATAGAACAGTACAGCATCTTGAAAGGAAAAGGTCTTGATGTCGCACGGAGCAGATTCAATTCAGACTGTTGCTTCACACGGCTGAGATCTGCAACAGAGATTCGAACATGCAAAGCTGAGCATTAAAAAATTGTATTAAGAAAATAAATAATGAAAGGATATGGAAAGAGAACTGTTTTAGCTCATAGTTTCTTCCAATAGTGGTACAGAGCTCATGAGATAGTGAGCTCATTTAGTCTCAAGTCACAATGCACTAAAATCTGACTGAAACCGAAATATTTTAAAGCTGTTTTTTAAGTTTAAGTAATGTTTTATTAGTTGTTAATACATCCATTATTTCTGTTTTACAGAGCAATAATAAGTATTTAAATATCACGACAAAGAGTTTTCACAACCTGGCAACTCATAATATTTGTCTGACAATGCAGGATTATTACTTGGCCATAAAGAATCAATCAATGTCAATCAGTGACAACTTGTGAATATTTATTGTACCTTATTAGAAAGTTGAGGGAAACTGCAGGGCTGTACTCGTACACTGTGGATATGAGAAAAGATGAGTCGGTGTCATCCATTAAATCACCAGAGAGTTACAGTACAGGACGGTTAGCTCACAGGTAAAACTCTTTGCGGAGCGCCTCCGGGTCTATTTGTTGTCTCTGGACGACATTACTCTCAGAGTCAACTATTTACCCTTGATGCCAAAATGTATTGCATTATGTAACATTGTTGTAAGACAGCACGAATTTGTAACTGTATCAAAGAATGATGTAATTTAACTGTTGAACAGTGAGTCAGTAGAATTAGCTTAAAATCCAAGCTGGATGAAGTTTTGTCGAGAATGATCTGCCTCTGCTTTCAAATCCCCTGATCTATGTGCTTGCCATGCATGTGCACTCACAGTATGTACAAACACTAAAACAAACACATACTAATACAAAACACTTCTTTGAAACATCAAGAAGTATGGAAACTACTTTGCCTGGATTGGTAATAATTGCACATCTGCATGAACAAAAATGACACGTGGAGATCCCCAAGGCTGCGCTCTCAGACCTCTTCTGTTCAATATCTACATGATCACACTGACTCAGAATATGGAACAACAAAAATCTAAGTGCATGTAATATCACTGTCATGACGCACTCATATCATATACATATCACCCAGTAAGATAATTGAACAAATCAAAATGTCCAGGCCAATTACTAATGTTAAAGATCACAAATCAAGCCAGAGGTTTTGGTGTAGTTAATGACTCAAATACAATTTTGACATTCACAATGACTAAATTGGACCTTTTTTCATTTTAAGAATATATCAAAAATTACTTGACTTACTCTACATCTCAGGATGATATGTTTATCTTTAGCAGACTTAATTATTGTAGTTCTGTCATTACATATAGCTGAAGCTCATTCAGAACATTAGAATCATTGCAAGTTTAGAAAAGTGCACCACATCAAATCCTCGTGTTAAAAAAAAAACGGACTTTCAAGAACTACTGTCGTCTCAATAAGAACGGAATGGTTTAAAGCCCAAATACATTATGACCCATCCACCCCTCTGCTGCTTGACTGCTGTGCACGAGGCATCTCCTCTAGTCAAGACGAAGAAGCGTTGATGAGTTATGTGTGGCAGAATTTTCATCCACAAAAGGATGCAAAATTGAGTTGCACAAGCCTGTTGCACTTTATACATCTGCAGCACATCTACACCACAGAGAGTGTATCGAAGTTCAAACGAATGCAGGATGTTTTAGAAAGATCAATTTGGATCAAATTTGATCGCGAAATCAGGCAGCTTTGTGGAGTAAAACACAAAGAAACATGCTGTGGTGTCAAAATCAGAGAAATGGGTCAAACTTAATATCTGTCAAATCGGTGATTCGCACTTCCTTTCGAAACCCACAAATCGTATGCACCTGGGTTATGTACAGACCATTTTCCACTGAAGGTGCGACGCCTGCCTTCGACTCCTTTACTTTAACCGCCATCACACTGAAGAGTCTGAACACCGAAGAGGAAAGGATGCTCAGGTTTTACGTGCTCTTTGTTCTTGTCTTTAGAGCCTGTAAGTCACTCTTTATTCACACTGAAAATGGTTTCTGGGTATCTTAAATCTTACTTGAAATGCCTGTGATTATGCAATTGTGGTTTTTTAAATTTTTTTTTAATGTGTATCATGATGTTTGCATTCAGCGGTCATCTTTATCTGTGTTTCAGATGGTGCACTGCTCTACGCTAACCCTGGAGATAATGTGACTTTACCTTGTGACTATGTCTTCCGTGCTAAACATTTATGCTGGTACAAGCAGGTAGCAGGGCAGCAACCTCAGATAATATCCTCTTCCTACAAACATTCAACAGACCCCAACATCTTCCACAACCAGTTTAAAGACAACAAACGATTTACAATTGATAGTGGAGAAGGGTTCTACCATCTGAACATTTCCAACGTCCAGGAATTGGATTCAGCCATGTACTTCTGTGGAGAAATCAGCATTACCGTCACTAATTTTAAGAAAGGCATATTTTTACTTTTGAATGGTAATTCTTTTAGATTTTAAACAGTCAACAATTTAAAAGCTATTCATTACATTTTTCCATTTGCTGTTTGGTTTCATATCATTTCCTAAAATGTCTGTTTTTTAAGAGTCCGGTCGCAGGTCTTTCCCCCAGCAGCCGGAGTCCAACTCTGTGCAACCAGGAGGCTCTGCAACTCTGAACTGCACGGTGCCCGCTGGGGCCAGAGATGGAGAACACAATGTTTACTGGTTCAAAAAGGATTCAGAAAACTTTGGAATCATGTACGTCAACACACAGAGCAGCCGTCAGTGTGTGAAGAACTCCACGTCTCCAGGCTGTGAGTGCAGTTTATCAATGAGGAACCTGAGCCAGTCTGATGCCGGAACGTACTACTGTGCCGTGGCGTCATGTGGAGAGATACTGTTTGGGAACGGAACGAGACTCAGTGTTGAAGGTGAGAAAAATACGGAAGCTACTTCTTTTCTCTTCAGGCTCGTATTTTTTTTAAATTTTTTTTAATCTTGGTTTACTTTGGTTTCTACGTTTTATAGAGAAGCAGTCTGTCTTAGTGCCTTGTGTGGTCGCAGCTCTGGTTGCGTCTGTCGTCTTGAACATCGTCCTATGTGGTTTTCTCTGCCAGATGAACAGGAGGAATTATCTTCATTCTGAAGGTACAACTAATGATTATCTATCGCAAAAGTGATGTCTTGGAAAGAATAAGAAAATAGGCTGATTGTACTTAAATTCATTTATTTCCGTACACACACTTGTATTCAGCCATGCAGATTGTTTGGGCTTTATTTTGAGGTATCTGCTTACCAATGACAGATGACTATTTAAGTTAATGACTACCATTTTTTTTTTTTTTTTTTTTAAAGGGTCACATCTAGATCACACTGCTGACAGTCAGGTAATTTAAAAATAAAATCTTCCAAACATGAGTTACACGTTTGTATGAAGACAAATCCAAAATGCATCTTTCTTATTCCCAACAGAATGAAGATGTTTCTGGTGTGCAGTACGCAGCTCCCCACTTCAAAAAGAGGCAAGACACGAGCAATAGACAGAGAAACACAGAGGTGGTTTACTCTGTAGTTAACCGGTCGGGCCTGGAGTGAGTTTAATCAAACCAACCCCCCTCCACTGCTGCAATCGTCGTTCTGACTGCTGTGTTTTTAATTTTCGTCAATATATGTAATGAAATCAATTAACTTTGTGTTTTAAATGCGTTTGATCATCTTTAATCCTGTTTCTGATTAACTGCAATGGTAAAAGTATAATCATATTATTGGGGTTACTAAATAAGCACATGGTTGAGGTTAGGAAAAAAACAAAACAAAACATGATTGGGGTTAGGAAACAAAAAACAACTCGTTGCCACCTCCTGTATTCTAACTTCATCGTGCCGTGTAAAGCGTGACTATTTCACGTTTTGCTGTAGCAGACCGGCGTGTCTATTTCACACTTTGCCATGATACTGGGTTACAACGACTTGAGTTAGGGAACTCACAAGAGGCGGATGACAAACAAAATGGTAAAAAGTGAGAGAAGCAGCTTTTATAGTACCTACTGTGGATTAAGCTTAAAATACTCTGCATCCACCATTTCCCATAATGCAAGCCAGTTATTTATTCTTTTGAGATTGTGCAAAGTTTCAAAAGATCAAGCATTTCACAGACAGTTTAGCTCTCTTCACAACAAGTCATCTCAACTTCATGTGTAAACTTTGTGGAGCTCCTTTAAATCATGTCAGGTCTTTCTGTTCAGTAGTTGCGTGCAGTTAAGCTGATAGTCGACAGGGAGCAGCATTCCACCGAAAGATTTCACGTAAGCGCTCCATCATGATGCTGAACTTTAAAATAATCAACACATTTTGCTTGAGTTATGACAAAAATAATTTGATGTGGTCGCGACCACCAGATAGATACGTTTCGATATACGCGTTATTTAAATTCAGCACACCGCAGGGTTCGATGAACATTTCAAAGACCGATATTGGTGAAGCGTGTCCCGTCTGTTCATAAAACCTATCCACCCACAGACAAGTGATTAGATGTACTGCTGTGGTCGACTGACATAAAAAGCTTCTCTCTGCCCCCCTAAGCACCACAACAGCAATGTTTTCTGTCATTGCACAAAGACTTCTATTTATGGGGGTTTTTTCAGCAGAAGACTTTGCAATCAAAGCACACACGTTTATTAACTAGAATTTTACCAGTCAGTAGGTTAGCCAAATATTATAATCAAATCTGACCAAATGTGACATCAATATCTTCATCCGAAGAAAACTAAAGAAAAAAAAAATTTGAAAAATAAAGACATGACGGTTTTTTTAAAGTGCTGAAGTCGGCTGACTGATAACAAACAAAAACACGCCTTGTCTCTGAGTTCCCGCTCTGGTCCATCTCGTTCACATCGAGTTCAGCCGCGGTGGTTTTGTCACCTTTACCCTCACACCCACGTCTCCCTCCTGCTGACAGGATGTCTATGTGGTTGTATTTTCGATGTTGTTTGTTTGTATGTTCAAGTCGCTTCACGTTAACGCCCGTGTTCTTTTCACTTCTAACACCCACGCATACTTTTATACTTCCATATGTGTTTACAGGTTGAAAACCAATATACAAAATCACACTTTTACCATCATGTAGAAGAATAAAAGGACTATAAGAAAAATATCATGTGACTTAGTGATACAGTTGACCTGAAGCTGTCACAGAATATATAGAGGAAGGAGGAGGAGGAGGAGGAGGAGGAGGAGACGCATCATGACGAGGTTAGAGTGGATCTGGCTTTACTATCTCCACTCTGTAGCAGCGGTTTTTTTTTATTCTAGCCGAAGGTCTACATGATACTGTTTTTAATTAATACATTTGGGTAAATATAGAGAGAAACACATTTTAGTTGTAAATAGTGAAACGTTTCCAGTGTGAGCCACAAAGGAGAGATTTGTTGTCTGCGCAGAAGTACACAGGAAGTCTATTTATGCAATGACCTGAATCTTCTACAAACCAAAAGCACAGAGGAAAAAAAAAAAAAAATCCAGTGTTACCGCAAGATGTCTGCTGCCCAAAAACATGCTCTAATAGCAGCTCACAGTGTTTCTGACCTGTTTTCAACATGAGAAATAAATGATAAATGGAGACAAATAAATACAAATAAAAAAAAAAAAAATCACTGAATCTCTTCAAAACGTTGTAAAGATTTTAGAACATAACTACTATCAAGATACTTTTTGAGAAAATTTCAATATGAGAAAATTTGAACTTCTCCAGTTGAAATGCACAGCAGCAGTTGGATTTGTCTGTCTCTACTGAAACTCAGCATGGTGTTCAACAAGTATGAAAAGTTAAAAAAATTATCTTATGACCCATCTAAAGTACATTAGAAAAAAAATTCTACCATTTGTCACGTTATATTTTGTTATCTTTATATCTAAATGCTCTGTACTGGTCAATTAAACTGTCACTTTCACCAAATCACTCTCGAACAGCAGCTGTTTTTGTTCCAACCCTGCTTTGCAGCACCTCTGTGTGGCCGTGCTGAGAAAAGACAATCTACAAGGAAATAAAAAGACAACCCACTTTCATCACTTAAAAACATTTGGAAAACCTGGCTTAAATGCATCCTAAAATGTGTGCACTTATGGTTTAATTTGAGTTGAATGAAAAAGAAAATCTCAGGATTCAGTGAAGTGTCTAGTAAAAGAGCATCTTCTAATCTAAAGTCTAACTCAAACTTTGTCAGCAGCACAAAAACACGACTACTGAGGACTTGGCTCCAATTGACATTGAAATGACGCTGCAGAGTCAAGCAAGCAGCCAGACGCTCAACATGCCAAAAACACAGTAAACAATTGCTCTAACAAGTTGCCCTTTATCGTTTTCTTTTGTTGCACATACAAGTTAAAGCTTTAAATGTACAGCACTGTTTCCTCTCTTCACTACCTCACATTCATTTAAAGCAAGAATGGCAGGGCACATTTTCCATTTAAGCTTTGACTCGTTTGAGAAACAGAAACATTAGGCCACCCTGCAGTCACTGAACGAGACTCAGGATTTCTGGATTTAAGTGAGAAGACTGTTGGCCAGTGAAGCCTCGTCTCCACTGAGTCAACAGTTGGGGAGGTTTTACTGCAGCTCTGTAAAAGCATGAACCCTTCAGACCACAACGATCAAAAGACACGAGTGAGTCACAGGCAGTCGTCTGTCTCTGATCAGTAAAGCTCTACGGAAATTACAGTATTGTACATGCAAAAGAGGTGAGGCTACATTCACTTTCAGGCATGGAAATAGGTGAAAATGACCGATAGAAACAAGCTCCTTCACAATCAAAGTCAAAGTCAACATCATTGTTAATTCACCATATGTGCAAGACATACAGCGAGATCAAAATATTGTTTCTCACAGTTCCACAGCGTGCAAAATAAAAAGATAAAACAAGAAAAGTATAAATATGTAACAATAAAAATGATAAAAACAGACAACAACCTGATGCTTGACTGCAATATATATTTATAAATACGGTTCCATAGTGTCAAAAGTTCAGAGTTTATGGGGCAAGGGGGACAGAGTTCAGCATTCTGACAGCCTCATGGGCGAAGCTGTTTCTCAGTCTGGAGGAGCTGCACGGAGGCTGCGGTACCTCCTCCCAGAAGGCAGCAGGCTGAAGAGGCTGTGAGGGATGGGTCGAGTCTCCCACCATGCTGACTAAATGTCTAAACATTTACCACAATGCACTACAATACTTTATATTGCGTTTTGTAATCAACTTTTGCAATCAAATACCTCAGAATTCAAAGTTAATTTTACCACATGAGAAGGAAGTGAAACCAACCACTGTCAGCAAAAAGCACAGAAGCATCCGTCAGACTAAATCACTATGCTGCTTTAAAAATGGTAACAAAGGTTATATGGATTGGTAGTACGTGTGATAAAACAGTAAAAAAAACAACGAGGGTCGTAAATTTTAGTTCATTTCATGTTATAAGTAGTTAAAACAGCCACCTTAGACTAGCAAGCAAAATACATGTCATACAAGTTATATTTCTGTTGATTAAAATCATTATAGGGCATACAAAACATAAAAAGAAAAGTTGCCTGAGGCATTTTGAGCATTTGTCATTTTCTGAAATAATGACAGGACAACGCTAGACCCTAGCTTCCACTTCAAAAGTAACCTAAATCGCGTATGACGTGTCAGTCGCCCAGTTTATGCACATCTGATAACACAGCTGTCCACACAGGCAGTAACAGCATGCATTTCACTCACATTATCACCCAAGAGCATATTTTTGAACGTCTTTTGATAACTCTGCTGATGAGCCTGTCGTGCTACACCTCCCGACTAGGGACTGTGTGATAGTACATAACCAACTCAAAGTAAACATAAACTGGTCTTTTATTTTGTAATTTGACAGGCATAGTTAAGTCATCTGCAAAGATGGCAATCCCTTTTACTTGTATGCACGAGATGCAGCTGTACATACGGGCCCGACAATCCAACCTTAAACTCCCTCGACTGGCATTGACTGAACCTCTAAGAATCCTCCCTGTACATTAAAATGACATATCTACAAGTTTTTCTCCAAGAAAAGAGACTGTCAGCAGTCCAAAACAGAACTGCTCATCCAGACCACTGACTGTTTTTGTTTTTTTTGCTCATGATATGCTTTGTAGCATGTAACAATGAGTAACAATGCGCAAAACGTACGATTTTGATGTGTACATGGAGTGTTACCATCAAAGAGAAGTACTGGAATAAATGCTATATCAAACATTTATCTATAACTGGCATGATAAGACCAACTAGCAACCTACCATGATGTCCCCCATCGCTTTGTGAACTGCCATTTTGAAGCCTTGACTCTGGATTTTGGGCTGCTGCCATCTTATTTTTTTGGAGCCAGAAGTGACAATATTGGGACAAGCTCGGGAGGAGCGAGGGGTGGATCGGCTTCTTGAATGGGAGTCTGTTGGAGCCAGAGGTTTTTTGGATGCAGCCCCTAGTGGCCTTCAATGGTGGCGCTTCCACATCGGCTTCACTTGTCATCCCTGGAAACTACATCCATTTCGATTTAGTCAATGAGTGGGACCCACAATGTCCCCTTGAAAATATGAACCACAGCCATTATCACCTTTAACTTAAAATGGTTGAAATCACCAAACTTGATTTCTCTTTTACTTTGTGTCTCCTACACACTCTATTTTAACCCACTAATGCCTAAATCCACGCACATACAACAACCAGAAAAACAAACTTGTGTCATGACATAAAAATACAGCACGTTTTTTTTTCTTCCCACAAATACAAAATTCCCTTTTTTATCCACTGCATATTATGGAGAATACTGACATGCACCAGCAAAATGTTGTCTTTATGGTGTACATGTTACATCTACTGTCCTTCAGTGTTCACCACCAGTGAGGGAACCAAAAGGACTCAATGGACCCCTATTACACCTCCAGTCACCTGATCAGGCTGATCTTTAGGACAAGAACATATCTTAAATCTAACTTTAAACCAAACCATTCAGCTTAGCCAATCACAAACAGCCTCCGTCTCATATAAGAGTCGAGTGCATCCGTCAACACAGACTATAGACCGGAGCGCTTCAGAGATGAAGCAACTTTGCATTTTTCTTGTGCTTCTCTGTAAAATCTGTAAGTATTTTATACATTTTTCCACTGTTTCTGTGCATGGCTAAGATAAGATTAAATAAGATAATCCTTTATTAGTCCCGTGGATAGTGCAAACAAGAGACCGTAAAAAAACAATATATCAAGAAGTATCATAACTAAGTAATACAGTAAAGAATATTGACTAAGAAAAAGTACAATCCACAATCACTAAAATATAACTAACTAAAGACAAAAAAAAAAAAGATATATACGGACAGAATAATTGTTGTATTGCACGGTGTATTTATATTGTATTAATTATAACTATAACTAAAAATGGGTATCATTTTGATAGAAAGTACAAATATTTTAAAACTATAAATAACATTGTTGTGGTTTTCTGTGCAGGTCAGGTGCAAGTTGTTCAGACCTCGAGTGTGATACAGGATATCGGGGTGAAGACAGCTAAAGTTGGTGAGAATGTGACTTTACACTGTGTTTGTCGAGACGATGCTGTAACTTTCCTTTCATGGTACCAGCAAACCCTGGATGGAAATCCAAACCTCATATCAACTCGTATGAAGGAGAGCAGAGAAGCAAATATCTACACCACGTTTAAAGAAAGGTTTCAAGTCCCTGCACTAAGGGAAAAATGTATCAACCACCTCATAATCACAAACCTTCGTCTGTCGGATTCAGCGACATATTACTGTGGGGTTTTGGTCTTCAACAACATTGAATTTGGACAAGGAGTTTTCCTTCAAGTCGAAACAAGACTGTCAAACATCCGATCTACTGTCCATCAGCCGGCGATGGAGCCACTTCGACTGGGAGAGTCTGTGAATTTGAGCTGTATAGTGAACACTGAAGCATGTGTGGGAGGTCAGAGCCTGTACTGGTTCAGACACGGTGCTTCTCAGCCTGCAGTCGTGTATCCCGGAGAGGGACGGTGTACCAGCCTCTCCAGTGAAAAGCATCATACTGCATACTGCACTTTAAACCTTGCAATCAAGTCTGTGAGCTCTTCTGACGCTGGGACCTACTACTGTGCTCTGGACTCCTGTGGGGAGATTGTTTTTGGAGATGGTACAAAGGTGGAGATTGTAGGTAGGTAATCATGGCAGATATTACATATCACTGTTACATATACCTGTAAAACGGCCATTAAATTATACTGTCTATATTTACATGAACATAAATATATAAAAGATATGAGAGATCTTTTTTTCTTGCATGTTTGGTTCTACCAAAGCCCCCCCTCTCCTGGTATCTTGCCTGAGTGTGGCCCTGGCAGTTTCCATTACTGTGCTTCTTGTCTTGGCTTTCATCATGTACAAGGTGCAAAAAAAGCTGCGCTCTGTGTGCAAAGGTGAGATTTCTGTCAATTTATGTCAATCAATATAATCTTGCTGTATTAAACTGACTCACATGCTGGTTCATATAATTTGCTTTGCAGGGACTGTTTCTCATGTTGCATGTCCTGCAGCCTCAGACGCTGTGGTAGGTGAAATTAGATTATAGTAAAAGCCAAATATACACCTATAAAGTCTACTTCCTCTGTTATGTTTCCAGTTGTCATTTTTCACATTATTTTCCTTTGTTCATTTGTTCTTAACAGAGCCAGGAGGCAGACAGTCTCCATTACGCTGCTCTGAGTCTAAAGAGAAACAGTGAGCAACATCATCAGGAGGACAACATGGAAAATGTTTGTGTATACTCTCGAGTAAGGAGCAGACATGAGTGAAGGGCCACTTTACTGTCTCACACTGATGCAAGAAATGGATGATTGATATGTCTGAGTGTGAAATAAAATTGGAAACAAAAATTGTCTGCAGCATTTGTATGTAAAATAAATTCAGAGAGTTCACTGCAGTCACAAGTTCCAGCCTCTCCGTACAGTGTAATACTATATACACATAGACAAAGCAGGCTCATGAAAACCCCCAATGATCTATTAATATCTCTGTAAACGCAGGTTGAGCCTCTCAATCGCACCTCTCACCGTTTACCTTTCACTGGTGTGGTGAAGACACTGGTGTGGTGAAGACACTTCTACAGAGTAGAAGTTTCCATTAGTGGAAACACAAGTTCTCGCAGACCTCAAGCACAGGAAGACCGGCCTGCAGCATCCATGCCACAGCATTTTACACCGACAATAGACAAGCCTGGTGTAACAGGACGTGCGCTGTGCACACAATAAAAAAAAAAAAAAAATCGAGAAATATATTATGGATTTCAAGAGAAAGTGAAAACATGAAACAATGTACACACCTTGAGCTTCACAAATGTGGGTTTATTTCTCAGCTCACGAGAAGGTGCCTCTGCGTGAAGCTTTCAGTCTGCTTGGTTTAAAAAAAGAAATGTATTCATCCACAACCGTTTGAGTTTCACTTCCCTAAATCTGCATCAACTTGACCCAAAGCTTTTCAGGAAACCCATCATAACAATATGCTCAGTTTGCGCTGCATCATCTTTATTAGAAACAAGGATATGAAACAGGTCCGTAACTCAGATATGAGGATTTTTGGGTTGAAGATGTGGTCCAAGCTACACTGAATTAAATCTCCTCTTGAAAAATAATAAATGAAAGGTTTTTTGCTACTCCATGCATAAAGAGCATTATGTGTAAAGATCAATGACTAATAAGCATTATGGTGAAGCATGAGAACTGTGCAAAGTATAATATTACCTCCACTGTGATTTAAATACATATTTCAGTCTCTTATTGTTTGCATAATCACACAGGCTCTGTCAGGCATGTTGCTATAACCAAACACGCCACTAAGTATCTTCTGTTTTCTTTCATCCGTATCAGCACTGAACATGTCTGGAATACAGACCATTATAAAAATGTAACTAATAAAAGGTCAGAGGTAAATGTTGAACCTCACTGTTTTTGCAAACACGTGTGTAACTTCTCAAATTCTACATGATAGGTAGAAAACAAAAAATTAAACCAATGTGAAGTGCAAAAAAGTTCCCCCAGTGGACACCTAAGGCTAGTTCCAAAAGCGAGTCAATCACTGTAGACCTTCATGTTAAAATGCCCAACTTTACAGCAGAAATAAACATACTAACAGGCTGCTATTGTTAGTTTTACCATTAATGACAACTGTTTTTTCATGAAGGTTTAAACGTATCCACAATTAGGGGCAGGACTGCTTTGGGTGAAAGGTCGCTTCTCATAGATCAACAGTGTCGGGGGCCCTAAACATGTGATCATTTAGTCGTTTCCGATTTGCTGATCAAACAGAGCCTTGTCTCTGAAATTTCACAATTACCCACAGCATTTTCAACAAAATGACACCTCCAGTGTTTTCTGTCTGTGTAATATTTCTGCTCTTGGAAACATTCGGTGAGTTGTATTTTCAGATTTTTTTAAATAAATTTATAATATATTTTGTATGCTTCATCATGCTCCCAGTCTTTGTGTTAAGCTGATTTTGCATTTATTTTATTTTCAGCTCATTTGACGGCTCTGACACCATCATCGTCTTTACACTTTGAATCAGTTCATGTTGGTGAAGCGGTGACTTTGAAATGTTCCAATCGGGACAGTGTTGCAGTGATGTTTTACTGGTACAAGCAAACTTTGTCACAGAAACCACAGCAGGTGTCTGAATTCTATAAGCATGAGAGAAAGGGCACTTTGAAGGATGAATTTGAGAAGGATCCACGTTTTAAACTGGAAACCAGCACTGATGAAAATCACTTGAAGATCTCAAACGTCCAAATGTCAGACTCAGCTACTTACTACTGTGTTAGTGGCTATTCATTTGTGTTTGAATTTTTGGAGGGCATTATTATTCAAGTAGAGGATTCTGGTTTGAACATCAAACTTTCCGCCCGTCAGTCAGCATCTCGGAGCATCCAGCCAGGAGGCTCTGTGACTCTGAACTGTACAGTACACACTGGGACCTGTGATGGAGAACACAGGGTTTACTGGTTCAAAGAATCTGAAGAATCTCACCCAGGACTAATTTACACCGACGGAGGCAGCAATGATCAGTGTGAGAGGAAATCCAACACACAGACACACATCTGTGTGTACAACCTGCAGTTGAAGAGCCTGAATCTGTCTCATGCTGGGACCTACTACTGCGCTGTTGCCTCGTGTGGACGCATACTGTTTGGAAACGGGACCAAGCTGAACTTTGAGGGTAGCTACAGTTCCAGCAAAGATTCCCTTCTTTGTAAAATGGTGTTGGTTACTTTTTAATGTTGAAGCTGATCTGTCAGATGTCTCCCGGTGTGTGTGTCTCTGCAGATGGGGTGGACTCGCTTGTCTTGCTGCATGTCTTGAGTGGAGCTTTGGCATTCAACACCCTCCTGGTGGTTTTCCTGTCTTACACAGCATATAAAATGTACAAGACAAAGAGCTTCAAATGCTTAGGTAAGCCAAACTGTCATTTTTTTATATTTCACGGTGCATGTTGAGCTTATGTGATAGTGAACGACAGCAAAGAACTAAATGAGGTCACTTCACTTCATCATTTTGTTTTGAGTCCAGATGCTAATTACGTAGATTTATGCTTCAACACAGAACTCAACTAACTTGAAATACATACTGAGGGAATATAACATCTCCTTTTTTTATGAGCTACAAAGATCATCAGTGTTGAATTGTGGCTGCACATTTCTCATCATAAATTCATGGAATATGAGCTAGTTAAGATATTGTGTAACAGGAGGGAAATCACTGAGCTCAATATGTTGGTGTAAGTGTACTATTTGTACTCGTACCTGATTTACTTGTGCTATAAAGTAGCTTTAGTGCTGGTCTTTGTTAAGCACTACCTGCAGTTCTGTGCGTTTGTCACATTTTAATAATACACAACTGGTTCATTACTTTTGGTTCAAATGATCCTACTATCATAAAGCATTTCAAAATTTTGTTGTTGTTCTTTTCATGACCAGACCCTCACCAGAGATCTCCAGCTCCCTTGGCTCCAAATGAAGAGGTCAGTATTTTCAAAGTGCTGCACATCACTGTAACTTAGCTTACAGCACAGGCAAAGGACTGTAGTACAGGGAGTAAACACGCAAAGAGCCACACAGAGCAATACATGCAATAAAGCCAGACCAATATTGGTTACAGAAACATTGAATCGGTGTAAATATTGTATGTTTTCCAGGAGATGATGCAGAAAATGATACTTCAGGTACATTATAAATTATTCTGTGACTTTTCTAACTTATTTTCAATGATTACATTCCCATTGAAGTACAGTGTTTCAGTGCATTCATGTCAATAAATATATTTTTTTACTCCCCAATATCAGCCCCCAAAAATCCAGTAACAGTCGGGCTCTAATATGCATTCAATTAGTTTTACAAACCTTGTCAAGATCACAAGGTCCAATTCTGGCTTAAGCTGTGTCAAATGGTCCGCCAGCACTGTTGTTGTACAGCAGGTTACATTATTTATCTCTAATGTGACATCATAAGCTTCAAAAAGGTTCTTTTTGCAAGGCCATACTGACTCGTACTATAGTGCATGAGCATAATAGTTATAAGACATACACTAAATTTCACTCTTATATTTTATAACCAGGATTACCCAGATGAAGCCAACCTCCATTATGCTGCTTTGAGGGAAAACAAGTTCACCGGTTCAAGAAAGCAGACGGATGAAACCTTCAATGAATGTGTGTACTCCGGCGTCAGACAGTAGAGCTGGACTTGTTTCTGTTTGTTTCTCTTTCAGTAGAGATGACCTTTTGTTAGGTTTCTCTTCCACATACCAAATGTAAAGTTTTGCCTTGCATAAAAAAAATAAACACATTCCTTCAGCTGCAGTAAAATGTTGATGTTTGATGTGACCAAAGTTTAAGGTGCTGTATTTCCATTCTCACGATACCAGTCATTCACAATGCACAAACTCCTCCACATATTTTTTATACACTTTTATTAATCCCCGAGGGGAAATTATAACTGATCTCTGGTGCTTGTGGTGCTCAAGAGCGACTACAAATGTTTGGAGAACAAGTATTCATACAAAGTCAGTGCTCTTCTGTCTCTATCCATCTCCCAGCGTTGCAGTGCTAAAATTATTAACACCACTTTATGTGACCAAGCTAAATATTTACCACACAACACACATTATTTGGTTCTTTTTTGTGATAATTTAGTAAATCAAAAGCTCTCAACAACACAATCTAGGAGTCAGAGGGACACAATCAGCATGGCAGTGCAACCATAGAGCTTACGGAAATGACTCAGACCCAGAGCTGGCCTTCTCAAAGCAGAGCGTCTACAAAACCTGCCAACCTTTTTTGAAGCATAAAATGCACACGTGTTTGCCTCTTGTTTAGTGTAAATGTGTTGACTGCACACCACAAACCCAGACATGTGAGGGTCCTTTTTTTTAGCTTCTGTGTGACAGGCAGAAAGATTATCTCTCAGTACACTTCAGTCATTCACACCTTTCTCTAAGACTCTTTGCACTCGTTGTGGTCTCAAACAGG
This sequence comes from Brachyistius frenatus, assembly GCF_029030835.1. NCBI lineage: Eukaryota > Metazoa > Chordata > Actinopteri > Embiotocidae > Brachyistius > Brachyistius frenatus. Next base: position 70,198 of record NW_027210904.1, read on the forward strand.
AAGTCTCTGCAGTGTTTCCATGCACGGCAGTCACAGAACTGACGGCCAGACTATTTTAAGTGGACAAGAAATCCATTATTTTATCATTTACATTAGTCTTGTTATGAATCCTGAATGTGGGGTTGTCCTGAACAGGTAAAACAATAACTAGTTATTCTAACATTTGTGCATATGCACAAATCGGAATACAAATGAACATTGACAGAAACTGATTAACCTGTTTTCATGTCCTGCTAACAGAAGTGATGTATTTCTGCAGGACAAATAACACAAAGGCACCACACTACCTGCTGCATCAACCAATCAGAGGCCGTTTTATGTGCGCTTGCAGGGAAAAGGGGTGAGCATCCCTGTATAACCAGTTACTTTCAGTTGCTAAAAAAGAATAATAACCAAAAATAATCAAAGAGAAGTAGTATTTTCTATTTTCTGATGTAATCCAGACATCTTGTTCCTATTGCTGTTGGTTATTTTTTGGGAAGTGAAGCCCATAATGATGTCTGTGCTAGCACTGACATGAACATCTTGCACAATCTTACAGTCCAGAGTGACAGGTAATAAATGTTGCCAGGGATTAGGTATTATAGACATGAAAACCTATTACTGACGCATGTAAGTTTGAAAATCAGTAAAATGTTACATTGAAGGCCGAAACTGATTTGTGTCACATTATTTTGAACATTGGAGACGTCATTAAGGGAAACGTTTCAAATGTATAACCTTAATCTGCCATTTAATGTAATTGAAAGTTTTCTCAACATTGTTAACAAAACAATGTAAAAACTTCACTGCACGTATCTTTAAACAGAAATCAGTTGAGCGGAACATCAGATAAGTTGTAATGCTGTCGTGTTACTTCTCGTTAGCCAATCAAACCGAGTTCTCTCTCTAAAGATAGAGTACGGACTGAGATTCAGTTCATTCAACACGATGCCACCTCTGAGGTTTGCTTGGTGTCTGACTTGTCTGTTCTTGGGGAGTTTAGGTAAGCATTTGTTTACAATAACTTAACATATTTAATATAACTACAATTTGTCATGATTATAAACTTTAAACTTTGAATTAAATCTCTTTTCAGCTCAGAAGACTGATCTGAAATCGCCCGTGAATGTGCATCCAGCCAGTGGTTTTTATTCAGCTAATGTTGGTGATAACGTGACTTTGCAGTGTTTCTATAATGATTATTCAGTGATGCTTTACTGGTACAAGCAAACTCTGGGACAGAAACCAGAGATCATGACTAACTCCTACAGTTACGAAAAAAGTGGCACCTTTCATGATAAATTCAAGGACAATTCTCGTTTCACGCTCAACATAGGAAACACTAAAAATCGCTTGACAATCTCCGATTTACGCATCTCAGACTCTGCTACTTACTATTGCATAAGTGTCTATGAATATGATTTTGAATTTGTAGAGGGCATTACTGTCAGTGTAAAGGGTTCAGGTGTGAACATTAAAGCTTCGGTCCATCAGTCTGAGAGCATCCAGCCAGGAGGCTCTGTGACTCTGAACTGTACAGTACACACTGGGACCTGTGACGGAGAACACAGTATTTACTGGTTCAAAGACTCTGAAGAATCTCATCCAGGACTCATTTACACCGACGGAGGCAGCAATGATCAGTGTGAGAGGAAACCCAACACACAGACACACACCTGTGTGTACAACCTGCCAATGAAGAGCCTGAATCTGTCTCATGCTGGGACCGACTACTGCGCTGTTGCCTCGTGTGGACGCATACTGTTTGGAAACGGGAAAAAGTTCCACTTAGAGGGTAAGTAACATTATAGCAGATGTTTCATATGGACTGTAGTAATGATTTTGTAAATACTGAGTATTCTGCAGCACTGGAATATCTTTATCTTTCTGGGTTTGCAGATGAGGGACACTCTCATGTGTTGGTGTATTTCTTGAGTGGAGCTTTGACATTCACTACCATCCTGGTTGTTTTTCTGGCTTTCTCATTGTACAAGATAATCAAGAGAAACAACTGCCAGTGGACAGGTAGGTGAACTGTAAATGTGTGTATTTGTGTATTTAATATTGGAGTCTAAATCCATCTGACGTTTTTATGAACAATGTAAGCCAAATCAAGTGCCAGTAAACAACATATTCCATCATGCTGAATTACTTCCACAATAGCAATGCATTTAAATGTTTTGGTTTATCTGTTGCAGAATTTGTCAGGAATAAACTATCATCAATAAACTGTCAACAATTTGTGAAAAATTTAACCAATTAATACAAATACGAACTAAAATGGTCCAAGTTTGATGGAAGCTGTATGCCGGTAAATGGTGCTGGGTCAATATCGATTTAGTTATGCTGATATGTTACATTATGCTGTGTTCATGTTTTATCATGTTTAGGTGTTATATAGTGTCATAAGTAAGAAGACATTAAAAATAATCTGTCTCTCTGATCTTATTTCATAACCAGGCTCTCAGGCAAGATCTGCAGCTGCCTCGACTCCAAACGCAGAAGTGAGTACTTATAACCAACTGCACCACTGTCACAATATATAGGAGAAAGTATAGGTACAAACACACAAAAAAAATCACCGGCATACATGAATGTAATCCAATCTAAAACCTCTGAAATGCATTCTGCATGCAGCAGCTGTTCAGTCTGAGCATATCATTCATCTGTTTATTGAGATCATGTTCTACCAAAATATCCACTCATGTAGTACAATATCCACTGACTACAGCATTTTTTTCCCCATTTTTTAAAATCTTTTTTATGGTTGTACTTAGGCACTCACAGGACATGGTTACAATTAGTGAAATCATAAGAGGACAGAAAAATACCTAAAAAGTCCACACTGACTTGAGACGCATGCTTTGGTCGCCTAAAAGCACCAGGACCGGCTCCAACAGAAACCACTAATCACTGCTATTCTAGCCAATGCTTGAACTGCAGCACGTTTCAGCAGCCCTCCACTCCGCTTCCCGAAAGCATGCATGTGGTCTATTTTTGACAGAAGCTGAATCAAGTTGTGCAAAGCAGATCAGCTGGGCAGGAAACCAGACAGAATTTGACTGGAGTCTAGTCAGTTTTCAGCCTAAAACATCTTGTGCAGACTCCCCATCATATATCACATCACTACATCAACATCTACCTCCACGGTCTTTCAAGCAGGGGAATAAATTGGTGCTTTTCCTGCAAACAGGCTGTACGCGAAAACTACAAGATAATTATGGGGTTGAATGTTTTCACAACAACAACACAGCAAAATGTATTCACTATGTTTGTAAGTTTCAGAACAACAAAGCAGAAAATAACAACAATAAATACAAATTGGAGAGAAAAGAAACCATTGAACAATGTTTACCTGCTGAACGCAGAAAAATCGCAGAAGAAGAAATCGAAAAGTCAACAAAATTGGGAAGAGAGGAGGGCATCACGCACACAATGTGACAGACACCTGCCTCGTGGAACCTCGTGCAAATTCTAGCAAATATGTTTGGCACATGGAGTATGTCATTGAAACAGAGTATGCAAACATGAACCACATATTTAGTTGTATTTCCTGGAGTAGCATCAGCCCATTTGTAAAGCAGAAAGCTACTTTTTTGTTTGAAGTGTTTTTAGTGACTGTGTGTGTTGGGCGTGATATACTGCACATATCAACACTGATTAATGTTAACATGATGTGTTATTACCAGGATTACCAAGACTCAGAAGATCTCCATTATGCTGCGCTGAGGGAACACACGCTCCACAGATCTACAAGACACAGAGACCACACACACAGTGACTGTGTGTACGCCAGTGTAATGCAGTAGAGTTGGACGCATTTCAGTTTCACTTTGTTTTTTTGCATGAGAAAAAGGGACTTTCTTAATGTGTCCATCACTGCATTTTTTTCTGAAACATGTCCGATTTTACCTACATATACTGAATGTAATGTGTGGCCTTGTAGAACACACAAAAAAACAATAAAACAAGTGCTTTCAGCAGTCAAATTTCTTATATGTGACGTTGACTGTGATGTCCAAAATGTTGTTTCTGTCATACCAGCAGCACAGCAGGGATGGCACTGTTGGTCTGTCAGTCTCGTCCAGACTAAAATATCTCTGCAACTACTGGATGCGTTGACTTGAAATTTTGGACATACAATGATGGTCCCCAGAGAATTTATCCTCCGAGAGACTTGGGTCATCATTAGAGATGCCAGATTTATACTCTCTGTATATTTGTAGTGTAGTTTAGTTCAGAAACATCCACACAGAACTCCAGATCTGATGGGGTCAGAATCTTTTTTGTGACAGGATTTAAACCTTGACACTGGAACAGCCCTGAGAGCACATTTGGTTTCAGGTGTCCCCATGTCTCCCTCTACAACAGACAAACATAAGAATTGAGCCATTTTGTAACTGGATGAGATTTTTTTTTTTTTTTAAAGACTATAAGTAAGAGAAAGAGGGTCAAAGAAAGAGCTAGAGGGAGTGCACAAGAGAATGTGAGCGAGCAAATACACCTCTCAGCAATAGTAAGATATCTATCATGCTCACATTACATTTACTATAGATTCTGAAATGTAAAATGGACATTATCAGCAAGCCTTTGCAAACATCAAGCATAATTGTGTCACTACATCCGAACATGACTACATGCTCAGAAACAACAGATAACCTTCTCATATTTGGCAGCAAGATGTGGCAACATGTAATTTCAGAATATACCACGATGTTGATCAGTCTGTCAGTGTTTGCCTTACGTGCACTGATCAATACATTTCCAAGATGCCTTTGCAGGTTGTTTTTATTGTAACACATTGTGAAGACTGTACACCTTAAATTAAAGACGTGAGAATCTTGTTCTTGAGTCTCTGTGTGGTTTACACCGGTAATACAGTTCTCTGGAAACCTTTGCTCTCTTTGCGGTTTCAAACAGGAAGTCTCTTCAGTGTTTTCATGCTCTGCAGGCCCACAGTATAACTGATGTCCGGCCTCCTTCAGAAGATTACGTCAAGAAATCTGCCTAAGTAGGCTCAAACAGGATGTGTTCAAATCTATATAGTGTATAATAACCCTGTAAAAAGAATTCACTCAATCATTACACTGTTTTTAGGTTTTGGTTCTGTCAGGTCCTTGTCAGTGCACCGTGTGGGCGTGGCTGTCCGTCCCTGAGCCCCTGGATGCTAATGACACACGCCGGCTTCTCATCTATACCCATCAACTCCAGCATTTATACCCCGGCTCAAAAGCCAGATCTTCAGTTCAACCACTCCGATGAGCAGTGCAGGACATTCAGATATGCTGAGTTAATTCGTCCAGCAAGCTAACTTTCTTTTCTTTGTGTCTAAGACCTCCAGTCCGCCTCACCCAGCTTCACCTGCACTCCTCCACTCAGCTACCACAGGTCCACACCTCCTTGTTTTCTCCCCTGCCACCTCAGCCAGCCCGACCTAAGCAACTCCTCCACCATCCTCCTCCACAACACCATCAAATTTGTGTTACTTCACTCTAAGATCTGAATTTGGCTTCTCTTTAGTTTGGGCCCAAATTTGTCTTCTGATCCACACACAGATGGTGTTTGTGCTGCCACTGACAACACGACTCAGACACAGTCGCCACAGCAGATAATTATGAAGAGCCTGATGGATACTATGGACATGCCACGCCTATGACTGATACATGGAGGATTGAAAATCAGCAATATTTTCCTTTAATAGCACATTATAGCCAGGTTTTACAGATAGTGAATTCTTTACAAAAATCCACTTATATTTTTCTTCTGATTACAACATTAGTGTTGGTTACATCTTTCAGTTTAATTAACTTTCTCATCCTCTGTCCGTCCTGTGGTTTTCCACTGGTGGAAACTTGCATGGTGCACTTGCAGAGCTTGAACACAGGAAGATTGATCTCTTGCCTGAAATATGAAATATGTTTGCAAACAACTTGTTGAACAAGGTGTGTGAAATGTTTCTATTCAGAACAGGGGATTGGTGGGGGCAAAAAAAGGAGAAAATTCGGGTTCATTTTTATACTGAAGCCAGTTCACCCTAACCAGAAGCTTATCCTAACCTTAGGCATGTTTAATTGTCACTTAAGAGATACTATATTTCCCCTCCAAGAATCGCTACCGTCACGTGGTGGAAGGGTTTGAGTGGCTCAGTGATCCTGGGGTCTATGTTGTCCGGGGCATCAACCCCTGGTAGGGTCTCCCAAGGCAAATTGGTGTCAGGGAAGAGCCCAGACTAAGAGCGGTTCAACAGTCCCCCGATGAACAGCAGCACACAGAATGTAGACACCTCATCCGGATCAGGGAAACCGAGGCACCCTCCCGCAGCCAGACCTGGGAGGGGAGCTCGTGTCTGTCAGGTCGCCGGGCCTTCATGGAAAAAACATCATGGATCTGCCACCCTGTGGACCCACCGCCTGCAGGGACAAGCATCGGGCTCGGGGAGCAAAGCAGACCAGGCGGCGGGCTGGGCCAGGTGAGAGGCGCCAGGAGGGAGTGGGGATACTGATGAGCCCCCGGCTGGGCGCTGCCGTGTTGGGAGTTCTCCCCGTAAAACGAGAGGGTCGCCTCCATGCGCCTGCAGGTTGCGGGGAAGAAGGCTCTGACTGTCGTTTGTGCTTATGCACCGAACAGCAGTCTGGAGAATCCGCCCTTCTTGGAGTTGGTGGGAGGAGTCCTGGAAAGGGCGCCGCCTGCCGACTCTATAGTTCTCCCGGGTGACTTCAACGCTCATGTGGGCAACGACGGAGAAACCTGGCGGGGGGGGGGGGTGATTGGGAGGGACGGTCTGCCCGATCTGAACCCGAGTGGTGTTTTGTTATTGGACTTCTGTGCTAGTCACAGTTTGGCCATAACGAACACCATGTTCGAGCATAAGGTGGCTCATAATTGTACCTGGTACCAGAACACCTTGGGCCAGAGATCAATGATTGACTTTGTAGCCATATCATCTGATCTGCGGCCGTATGTCTTGGACACTCGGGTGAAGAGGGGAGCAGAGCTGTCAACTGATCACCACCTGGTGGTGAGCTGGATCAGATGAGAACTTCTCGCACATCCCGAGGGAGGCTGGGGACATGGAATCCGAGTGGACAATTTTCATAGCCTCTATTGTGGACGCAGCCGCTAGGAGTTGTGGTTGGAAGGTCATCGGTGCCTGTCGTGGCGGCAACCCGAGAACCCGGTGGTGGAAAGAGCCATCCTGGGATCCCCAGGATGAGCGATGAAAATGTTGCAGGGGAGAGGGAAATCTGGGACAACTTGCTTGGGCTGCTGCCATCGCAACCCGATCCTGGATAAGAGGAAGAAGATGGATGGATGGATGATGGAGATACTATATTTTACATTTTTCAGGTGGTTTATTTGTAGTCTTGATCTTAGTTTTAAGTACAAAATACTATATAGTATATATACTGTAGTTTTACATCTCTTTTTGGTTACTCTGGCCGGTTTGTGTCTGTACCTTTAAGGCACATTAATATCAATGATACTCTCTTCTGATTGGCTGACTCTTTTGAGTCATGCACATCAATGCCAACCACAGAGGGGTTTTTTTTTGTCTGTAGCTCTGTGACAGAATAACCCTATAAAAGGTTGAACAGTGGATAGTGCTCAGCATGGGTTTGTGACATCCCAAAGTTCAAATGGCACACTTGCTGAATGAGTATATTTATCAGATGGATGGAGCATATAGACCTGGTTTATAATCAAAATTGAAATGGAAATATACATTTATACAGTTTGGGACAAGTTTCTTTTGCCCAAAGATTAGTCAAACTTTTTCATTTTAGGAAGGTAATCAGTATTTTACATCATCAAAAATTCATGTTTTAGTGGATAAAAGAAATTTCACCACCCATAGAATCAAATTTGGGGTTCAGGGTTTGCACTAGTGTTAAGAGTTACTTACCTTTAGGCTTTTTATCCACAACTTTTCAGTTTTTTTTCAATAATCTAAGAAGATTTCAAAGCCATATCTAAATACCTGTTGCAACCTATTTGATCTTTTTCTAGTGCTGATGTCAACCACTGAGGGAGAGCTATTTAGATAACAGGACTCTCGTTGAACAATACTGGACTCCCCTGATAATAACAAGGTTATTGCTATGATTAGTGGCTTTACAATCAGAATTACGAGTAGTCTTCGGGCTCTGGTTCCTGTCTCCCCATCTGTTGTCTCATGAACCAAACCTGACAAAGGGACTGGACATGTGTTCACTGTTTCCAAAAAAGGACATTCGGTGTCACTTGTTGTTAGCCAATCAAACACAGCCCTCTTTCTAAAAGTAGAGAACACGAAGAGGTTCTGCATTCATCAAGACATTTTGATCACGATGGTGTCTCTGATTTTTGCTTTGTGTCTGACTTTTTTGTCCTTGTGGAGAATAGGTAAGCTGTGGAAGCCTTTACATTTTGATTATTTAAATATTTTCTTGCCATCATTATGACAAACTTGAATACAGTGTATCATGATTATAATTTCAAACTTTCTTGGTCTCTTTTCTCTTCGGACGTGGCAGCTAATCTTCAGTTGTCTTCAAATGTTCGTCAGGAGAGAGGTTTTGTATCAGCTCAAGTTGGTGGCGACGTGACTTTGCGATGTTTCTACAAAGGTGATGTGGCAGCTATGTTTTACTGGTATAAACAATCTTTCGGACAGAAACCACAGCTTATCTCTACTTTCTATAAACATGATGAAGACGCTACTTTTTATGAAGAATTCAAGGATAATCCAAGGTTCTCACTAGAAACTAAAAATGGTAAGAACCACTTAACAATCACGGACTTACATCTTTCAGACTCAGCTACTTATCACTGTATGACCTGCTATGCATACAAGTTTGAATTTGCAGAGGGCATTACTGTCAGTGTAAAGGGTTCAGGTGTGAACATTAACGCTTCGGTCCATCAGTCTGAAAGCATCCAGCTAGGAGGCTCTGTGACTCTGAACTGTACAGTACACACTGAGACCTGTGACGGAGAACACAGGGTTTACTGGTTCAAAGACTCTGAAGAATCTCACCCAGGACTCATTTACACCAACGGAAGCAGCAATGATCAGTGTGAGAGGAAATCCAACACACAGACACGCACCTGTATGTACAACCTGCCGATGAAGAGCCTGAATCCGTCTCATGCTGGGATCTACTACTGCGCTGTTGCCTCGTGTGGACGCATACTGTTTGGAAACGGGACCAAGCTTAAAATAGCCGGTAAATAGTGTAATACTATAGCAGAGAAGTAATTATGACCCCTTTTATCAAAATTTACATTTAAACATAGACATAATCGCTCAAAGATCTCTGATGTCTTGTGCCGTCTGGCTCTCTGCAGGTGAGGTGAACTCTCCTTCCGTTCTTGTGCATTTCTTAAGTGGCGCTTTGGCGTTCACCACCATCCTGAGTGTTTTCATGGCTGTCCAACTGCACAAGATGAAGAAGAAAAACGGCTGCCAATGTACAGGTAACCAATACTGTTGAGTCAAACAGCTTGTTTTCACTGGAGATGGCTTTAAAATCAAATTTTTTTTTTGTTTCACACCAGAGTCCCGAGCAAGATGTTCAGATCACTCTACAGCTAATGCACAGGTGATTATTATTCTGAAATATATATGTTAAAGGAACTATTAAAGTACCATTCAGATCAATTTCATTGTGCTTATATTGTGATTTTCTGATATATTTTTGTATCAGGTTTACCAAGAGGCAGACGACCTTCACTATTCTGCTTTGAGCAAACAAACGTTGAACCGATCAAGAAGGCAGAGGGACGATACGTTGAATCAATGTGTGTATTCCAGTGTAAGGCACTAGAAGACGACATTCATCTCTACTTTATCTTTACGGATGAGTTGGATTTTGTGAACATGTTTAAAAATCTGATGTGAATGATGATGACCAAAACAAAGCCTCGGGTTGCAGTAAACTACTTCAACGAGCTTCCATAATTGCGTTACCATTTTCACTTTTGTGCCTCTCACCACTGCACTGCTAAAAATAGATATGTACCATTTTATTTCATCAAGAAAAACCTTTACACAAGAAACACAATGAGTACAGTACATTCAAATATAGCACAATCCTCTGCAATGGGATCTGTTATGTGTTTTCTAACATGTTGATAAACCCAGCAATGTGAAAATCTTTCTATAGCTTCACCCCAAACCTCTGCTCACTTTCTTTTTGTCTCTGTGTGGTTTCAAGCAGGAAGTCTTCACAGAAACGATCTCTTTATAATCCTTTGATTCTTCCATACTAAATTCTTTTACTTTATGAACTTGGTATATTTCAAATAAAAGGCTTCCTGATGTTATGCAAAAGTTAAAGAGTGTACATGAAAATACATTTTAACTGTGTTTCAATCTATTGTTTTCACATTGTTTGCAGCCAAATGCTGTAGTGTGTATGTGTATCTTTAATGATGTAATAATTTTGATGCATACATGTTACACTTTGATACAGAGATGGGTGGGTGTTTAGCATATGAACTATAGATGTATGAGGGTAAATCCAAAAGTTCCCAAGCCTGTTGTCAGCACAGTAACTTTGGTGGGTAAGTATTCTAAGCACACTAGTACGTGCACGTGAGCTGAGTGTGCACATCGAATTCTGGGTCAAACTTGGGAAATCAGCAACGGACACCCTTGAAATACTTCAGAAAGACTATGGCAATGAAGCAATGAGCTTTGAGAGGTATTTTGAATGACATTCATGTTTCAAGAGAGGAGAACGTCACTGTCTAAGACTGAGGAAGGTGCATCAGGTCAGGAGCAATCAGGTGAGTTTTCTTTTACATTGTGCACCGTGAATTCTTCCCCCAGGGTCAGACTGTCAACACCAAGTTCTACCGTGACGTTCTCAGGAGTCTGAGAGAAAATATTTGGCACAAACAACTTGAGCTGTGGCACTATGGCACTTTGGTTCTCCAACTTGTCAACTCACTCACAAATGTGCACCTCCCAGTGGTCACAAAACCACATGTAATACTTACAAAGGTAAGCTCTATGCAAATCTCTGTGCAGCACTTCGTTCACACAACACCATCAGTCTCGGAACGTTTTTGATCGCCCCTTGAAATTTAAATGTCATGTCAGATGCTGTCAACATAGAAGAGCAGTCTCTATTGTGGTAATATGATGCTTACCATGGGACTGACTTTGAAGTCATCACCACATTTTCTTCCTCGACTACAAACAACACAATAAGCACCATCCAGTTGCAGTCAGGCAACGCTGAACTGTAGAGACTGAATAAAATCTCTGGGAGCACTTGCTGCAGGTTAGCTGTGTGCTTCCATGACAACTATCTCCTGGATGAACGGGCCAGAAGAAGTGCTGGTGATTCTGTGTATAACACAGGAGACACGTGATGAAAACTCTTCATAATGAAAAGAAAAAAAGTGGCCGCCAAAGCTTCTCATTAATTCATCCTTTCTACCTTTTATATAACACAATTAAACATGGAACCCAACACATCCTGGTCTGACAGTAGTCAGGGTAAACTTGTCTTTCTCTGTATACAGACAAATCATGACAACAAAACTAAATGGCTTTGCCGAGAGAGAGAGAGAGAGAGAGAGAGAGAGAGAGAGAGAGAGAGAGAGAGAGAGAGAGAGAGAGAGAGAGAGAAAAAAAGACTGTGGTTATAACAGGTCAGAACATGTAAAGAAAAGACAGTTTTGGGAAGGCCGGCTGGAAGGCTTCGTGCTCTTTATGTGAGGTCAGTCTCCGTCTTCCAGGCTTTGTGCTGAGCTACATTGTAATAGCGCTGACCTCAACAGAAAGATATTTAAAACTAATCAGTCCTCTCTTCTAACTGTGAATAACAGCAAACAAGAGCAGTGCTCCCATACGTATACATTACTTGGGCGGGCCACCCAGGTAAATTGGAGGCTGGCCAAGTATATTTGGCTACCCATTTTAGCATTTCAGATTTATTTTGAATCTGTCTGAGAGGACGATGCTCTCGACGCCAGATATGTGTTGGAACCTCTGAGCAAGTGGAGGGGAACAGCTGTCTGCTCCAACAGACTGCGGTAGAGAGAATAAATGCATGTCAGGGCTGAAGCACCTGAAAGTCTGTCACATACAAGCCGAGAGACACAAAGTTTCCTCCAAGCTTGAATGTCGGTGCTCCAGTATGAAAGCAGCCTGTAGCTGGACTCACAGTCAACTAAATTATATAAACATGGGTTAATAATTAAAAGTAACCATTAACTAACTGATAGTTATGTGTGCGTTTATTAATTAAATCTGAAATAATCAAAGCGTCATCTCAGCTGTGGTTCAGAAACTCTCAGTTTCAGTTTCAGATCACACAGAAAGGGGCAGATCATTAGTGATGTGGGGGCTGCAGGTAAAAACTAGTGCATGGAAAAAAAATACTGCCAATTAAAAAGTCCTGTTTAAAATTACAATGGTTCAGTCTGCTAATCAAGACTGTTAATTTATATATTGTAGCCTTCATTATGTGGTGTTTTTCTCTCTGTTAAAAAAATCCAAAAGAACCAATTAGAGTGTCATTAGAGTATTGAATCAATAAGCAGTGCAAGGAACAACAGCAGTATCATTAAAATCTTAAAAATATCCATCTCCGTTCCTCACTTACTGTTGGAACAGGTAACTCAAGAAGCAATTTAAATTATTTCAGCCAAAAAATAATGATAAAAAAAAATCAATGACTTTTGTCACATTACGTCTTTATTTTTTGTACCAAATTATGGAGAGAAGTATCGCTAAGAGTATCAATAAGTATCGGTACCGGTAAGCAGTATCGGTTGTGGTATTTAAAAAGTGTTGCTATTTTGTATAAGTGCTCTCGGCAAGTGGTTAATAATTATTCAATATACGTGTTCTGCACAACATAGCAATGATCACTTCACTACCAGCCGAGAAAAACTCAACTCAACTCATTTAGATGTCAGTATTTAGTGCCGTGAGGGGTTTTTAGGTTCTTCAAACAGCTCTCCCCATGTGATGAAGAAAAACTGCTCTTATAGGTGGCCGTGAACATGTGATTATGATATATTTCCTAAGAAGGTCATGTAGAGTCACTTCAGATTGGCCAATCAGACAGTCTCTCCTCTGAAGAGTGGAAAAAGTATCGAAGCTCTTTTCAGTCCACACAAGAATTCAAACATGATGGCATCTTCAAAGCTCATCTTTTATCTCACATGTTTGTTGTTAGGGAAAATGGGTGAGTTATTCTTCTGTGGCTCCAGTTTCCATACACATATTTCAAATAGTCATTTATGTAAAGTTTATGCTGAACTTTAAATGAATTCTTAATTAATGGTGTTTTCTTTTATTCTGATGTCCCTTCAGCTCAGAAGACTGATCGGTCCTCATCTGTACATCAAGAGAGTGGTTTTATATCGGCTAATGTTGGTGAGAGTGTGACTTTGCGATGTTCCTATGAAGGTGAAGATTCAGCATGGCTCTTCTGGTACACACAATCTCTGGGACAGAAACCAAGGCTCGTCTCTTCCTTCTATGTGTTTGACACAAAAATAACTTTTCATGATGAATTCAAGGACAACCGACGCTTCAAACTGGATACGGAGCACAATCAACATGACTTAACGATCCAGGATTTGCAAATATCAGATTCAGCTACATATTACTGTGCATCTAGCTATACATTTAACTTGAATTTTGCAGAGGGCGCTACAATCAATGTAAGAGGTGCAGGTGTTAGGATTAAAGCTTCAGTCCATCAGTCTGAGAGCATCCAGCCAGGAGGCTCTGTGACTCTGAACTGTACAGTACACACTGAGACCTGTGATGGAGAACACAGGGTTTACTGGTTCAAAAACTCTGAAGAATCTCACCCAGGATTCATTTACACCAAAGGACGCAAGACTGATCAGTGTGAGAGGAAACCCAACACACACATACGCACCTGTGTGTACAACCTGCCGATGAAGAGCCTGAATCTGTCTCATGCTGGGATCTACTACTGCGCTGTTGCCTCGTGTGGACGCATACTGTTTGGAAATGGGACCAAGCTGAATATTAAACGTGAGTAACAACATAGTTTCATTTATACAAATATATCCATAAAAAATTGTGAGATAAAAGGTGAATTCTGTCTCTGTATTTGTGCAGATGAAGAAGACGAGGAACACTCTCTTATGTTGGTGTATTTCTTGAGTGGAGCGTTGACATTCACTACCATCCTGGGTGTTTTACTGGCTTTCTCTGTGTGCAAGGCAATCATGAGAAACAATTGCCAGTGGACAGGTAAGTGATACTGCTTGTATCTGGTAGCTTGTATTTACTAAATATAACTTCTCAATTTATTTCTGTGTTCTCCCCCAGCACCTCAAACTGGATTATCAGCTCCCTCTACAAGAAATACAGAGGTACGTGTATCTTTATAATTTATAAACTGCCATTAAAACTCATTTGGAAACAAAAACAAAATCGAATGGTCAGTGGATTTCTTTTTTAAATTCTTGTCAGGACCGATATGCTAATCCAGTTCTTCATATTTTGTTATCAGGATTTTCAGGATGCAGACAGCATCCATTATGCTGCTTTCAGTGTGAAGGTACCCAGCAGATCAAGAACACAGAGGAACACCGCCACATCTGAATGTGTTTACTCCAGTGTAAAGCGGTAGAAATGAACACCTGTACTTTGTGGGGAAAAAAAAAAAGTATTTTGGTGCATTTCAAGCCTAATATGGATTTAAGTGAAGATTTTTTTTTTTTTTATGTCCTTTTTTTTGTGGTCAAAAATCAAAAAGATGCAGCCGATAGAACGATCGATTAAAGGATTGTGCAGCTCATAATTCAAAACAAATGCCAACATTCGGTGTCAGTGCAAGAAAATGTAGCGAGGAATAAAGAAGGGTCGGGGTGGTTCCTGACAGACAGGTCCACTGACAGACAATTCATTTCCAACTTCTGATAATCGATTAATAAAAGAAAAATCCAACAAAGGAACTACGTCCTTTACAATAACAAACTTCTGGACTAAACTGTTTCTCCAGCTTTCCTGCTTGAGGTAAAGTCTATGTATATTGTGTACGTGTATGTATAAAAAAAATTAGCAAGTAGAAAAAGGAGATCCTGACTCTAAAAAAAACTACCGCCACCTTGCTCCCATGAGGTTTTAATGTCACGTGATATGCTGACATGTTGCGGCACCGGTAAAAGTCGAATATATAACTTCTAACCAGCATGCATCACCTTAAGTCAGAGCTGATGACCATGAACTCGTTTACGCCATTGGTCGGCCGAACTGGGTGTCTTCCAGTATTGGTTCCACACTCATTTCAAAATAAAAGTGCTCTGTCATTTCATACAGACCACTTGGGCTTGACCTGGTCTTGTTTAGACATGCAAACATTTTAATGTTAGTCAGAGTCCATATTCTGCTTTTTATGTATTATGTTACCAGGTTATCAATCAAGACAACATCCATTATGCTGCTATGAATGTTAACAAGAACACAGAAGAATGAATGTAAATATTTCAGTGCAAGGCAGTAGAAGCGGGCCTGTTTCATTTGTTAGAATCTATTTGGAGATATTATGTTAAATAAAATATAGATCTGTGTGTTGCTTTCTTTTAGTCTGTAGTCAAAAGATGGAATCTCTTCAGGGTTACATTAGGTTTTAGTAATACACACATAAAAAGCCCTATGCTTTTTTTGTCGTGATAATCGTCGTCGTTGCAAGCAGGATGCAGCCCAATATTTACGTGCTAGTTTGTTTTATTACCAAGAAACCACTTATCTAAAATTGTAAGCTTTTATAGTCACATGTTTTTTTTGTTGTTGTTGTTTTTTACTATTAAAGATGCTGTAAAGTAGAAATGAAAATGAGTTTTAAGTTCATCAACCACAGGAGTATGTGTTGTTAACTACCCATCCAAATTTGAATGAAAAAAAAAAACAGACAAGTTTGTTAAATTAGGGTTTGAAATAGTGAGAAAATCATCAGTCTTTGCTCTGAGACTTGGGGGGAGGGGGGAGGCGTGTTGCCTGAAGGAGCTGAAGCTCCGCCCCCTCACTGGAAGGTGTTCAGTGTTGTGTATGACAGTCCTGTGGCTGCAGTTCTTTTCCCCACTAAGCGGTCCGGCTGACATCCAACCTCTCGTTGACATGATGTCACACCGGCACTCTGTCTCTCTGGTGGATGGAGCAGCCTGCTTTGGGAAAACACAAACACGGCGGCGGCGGACCCCGCTGGCAGCGGCAGCGGACGGTGCCGGCGCGACCGAGAGATGAACGGCCGTGAGGGTGAAGCTCGGTTCGGCTCCGCGCTACAGGAGGAGCCGTGAAATGGTCCCTGCACAGGCGGCTGTTGTTGTTGATGCGAAGCTCTCCATCAGCGTGGCTCTTGATCAATCCACCTCTTTTTCCTTCCTTCCTCAGTAGAAAATTTAAACAGCGTTGCAGCGCTAGTTTGGAGGTTCTTGCATCCAGGAAAGATACACGTGCGGGTGGAGGGAGACGTCCTGTAGCAGCTAGCTGATGTATGATAACAATCTGACTACGGCAGGGGTAGCAACTGAAGTCGAGTGGGATGACCTCTTATGCAAATGAGCTGCAGGCTTTTATAGCGTTTCACCGTGTGAGAGGAGGAGCCATGCAGAAGGTTATATAAACCGGCTGTGATCTGACGTAGATAGGTAGTTGTGAAGTAGATAGGTAAGGTTTTAGCTCCGCCTAAAAAAAACCTGAGCTGAAAACGGGTGAGAAACTGTTTAACAGTCTGACTCCACATTTCAATGCGACAAAGTTTTCTTTGCTTCACAGCAACTTTAAGATAAATTATCTTTACGTTCAAACCAGGACAGCTTGTATTTACTAATGAATTGACAAATGACACATGGACTTTGAGGATCCAGTATGTTTTTCTAACTCGTCTCTGTATGTGCTTTTGAAGATGTACTTCATGTCATTAAAGATCAAATAAACACATCTATGTTCGTAACACCGTGAGACATCTTAAATACAGGATCTTTTTTTTTTAGAAAAAGTACAAAAAAGAAAAGCAATGAATAAATACAGACACACACACACACACACTATATACACAAAGAAAAACAAATACAATTAAATTAAAATAAATAAATACAGTCTAGGATGAATGGAAAAAGTGTCCGGTGCTATGAAATGAAATGAGATGAACAGCGCGACGATATTATAGGGTGGGGTTGAAAAGTCCGACAGCTGTCGGAACCAACGACCTGCGGTAGCGCTTTTTCCTACACTGAGGGTGCAACAGTCTGAACTGAAGAAGCTGCAAACACCTTCAGTCCTGTCATTCTTGAGTGACTGGTGGAACAATGTGTCACAGAAACATTTGACTGACCAAAGTGAGAGGGGGGGAGTGGTGAAACCCAGTGTCTGTAGCAATGAAGTAAAGTGTCACAAGAAAGCTTCTCCTAAACTTCAGTATATGTAGATGCTGCTGCTCTCCCAGCACAGCTGATGCATACTGGGGGTTACATACATAAAATGTATGTGTAGATTCATTTAAAAAAAAAAAAAAAAAAAAAAATGTTTTGTCTAATAGGTAAAGGAACAACACGGATTACGATATGGTATGAATACAACAACATGCAGAATATGAATAATGCAACCATCTGACAAACGACCAGTGAAAGACTGGTATACGAGGGCAGATAAAAAAGTCCAAGACGGTTCCTGTTGCACACGAACGCAGCACACTGCCACGCATGTTCTTAATCCAATAATCTACTTCTGGGTGGCATCTGATTGGCCAATCAAGAGCAGTCTCGTCTGTGAAGAGTGGAGGAAAGTAAAGAGTCTGCTCATTCAACACAGCTCTTTGAACACGATGACACCTCCCAAGTTTGCTTTGTATCTCACATGTCTGTTCTTGGATAGTATAGGTGAGTTATGTTTTTGCAATTCCAACATGCATGGATTATGATCACTCCTTTGTGTAAATATTTCAAATATATTTTCATGAACTGATTGTTTCATCTGAAATAATGTTTTTGCTTTATCTCATTTGCTCTCAGCTCAGGGGACAAATCATCATCAGGGGAGACGATTTGTATCAGCCAGTGTCGGTGAAAGCTTGACTTTAGGATGCTTCTATCAACAACAGGATACGACAGGGTTTTACTGGTACAAGCAAAGTCTGGGACAGCAGCCGAGGCTCATCTCTTCCCTATATTTGTATAACAAAAATGGCACTTTCAGTGGGGAATTTAAGAACAATCCACGCTTCACAATGGATGCTGAAATCAGTAACAATCACTTGCAGATAACAGATTTGCGCATTTCAGATTCAGCTACTTACTACTGCGCAAAGAGGGTTTCGTTCACTGTTATATTTGCAGAGGGCACTGTTGTCAGTGTAAAGGGTTCAGGTTTGAACATTAAAGCTTCGGTCCAGCAGTCTGAGAGCATCCAGCCAGGAGGCTCTGTGACTCTGAACTGTACAGTACACACTGGGACCTGTGACGGAGAACACAGGGTTTACTGGTTCAAAGACTCTGAAGAATCTCACCCAGGACTAATTTACACCGACGGAGGCAGCAATGATCAGTGTGAGGGGAAACCCGACACACAGACACACACCTGCATGTACAACCTGCCGATGAAGAGCCTGAATCCGTCTCATGCTGGGACCTACTACTGCGCTGTTGCCTCGTGTGGACGCATACTGTTTGGAAACGGGACCAAGCTGAACTCTGAGGGTGAGTAACAAGCAAGCAGAAACTTCAGACTTAATATGAAAACAGACTGAAATCTCTCTTCCTGATGTCTGGCTCTCTACAGATGAGGTGAAATCTCCTGTCCTGGTGTATTTCTTGAGTGGAGCTTTGACATTCACCACCACTCTCGCTGTTTTTTTGGCTTTCTTACTGTATAATATGAGCAAAAGAAACGGTTTCCGATCAGGTACGGGCAACAGGCACTCCGCATATCTGACAGCTTCTAATTACTAACTTTGGCTTTTTAATAAAATAGCTATTTCTGTTTTCCAATCAGAGTCTCAAGCACGATCCTCAGCTCCCTCCATAGAGGTAAATTTATATGGTTCAAATAACTGTTGAATTTACATTCAAACGTATTGTTATTGCACAGCACTTAACATTTCTGCCGGGATCGACATTTTGATCTACATGTCTACGTTTGTTGTCACCAGGGCAACCAAAATGCAGACGACCTCCACTATGCTGCTTTAAGTGTTGACCTGCCCAACAGATCAAGAAGACAGAGGAGCACCAACAGTGAATGTGTTTACTCCAGCGTCAAGCAGCAATACTGAGTCTGTTACAATCCTCTGTTGTCTGTAAGATTAATACGATGAATAGATTGAAGATGACTTCACATATTCTCGACATGATGAAGTTATCACAGTCACTGTGTTTTCAACGTACAACACTGTATAATTCAACCATGTCAATACAATGAGCCACACAATAGCATACCACATAGTGCTGTAAACAAAGTAAAAGTGAAATTCAAAATAGACTAGTTTTTTTTGCATGTTGTTTTGTTTTTTCATTTCAGAAATTATTTTTAAAGTTTATTCAGTTTCAGATTTTTACTGTTCTGTATTCAGCAACACTTCCTGACAATCTGGTAACAAAGTTATACATTTCATACTGTGTCACAAACGTGATCCTGGTAATGATGCACAAATCCATTTGTCTTTTCTTATTTGATATCTCTTTTGTTTCTGGGAACATCACAATAAAAATGTATCATGTTGCTCATCACATCCGCGTTTACCTGTCCAGTAATCATGAAACTGACATGTGCAGTTGTTGTCCTCTGTCCTTCTGTTTCCAAATTCTGGATGGACTTAAACGGACTTATGAGCAGAAAGAGTACTTTTTACACATTTAATTTTCTTTAATGGGACTGTGTGAGCTGTTTTCAATGTGTCAGTATCTGACACTGAAGTTTGACGTGCTGCACTCAGGTTCTACTTGAATCTGCTGTGTGTAACTGATTTATCATCCAGTTCAACTTAGATTGCAGTGAAAATGAAAGTCCATCCCCACACCTCCTCCTGCTGTCGAGGAAATAATCTCAGGGCAGAAAAAGTCTAGTTCCCTGGTACAGAGATGCATTCTGTGCCATCTGTCAACATCTGCCCCCTGTAATGTATATTTAGAGGGAGAGCTCTGGCAATGTTGAATTACATGCAGATTTAGGACCCCACATGCCTTTCTTGCTTTTGTTTTTTATTTAAATGATATCCTAAAGATGTTTTGACAAGTTCCGAATATTCTGCAGTGTAGCTGTACAAGCTTTCTTAAAACAGAAATAAGTGCTATTTCATGTCCCAATACATAGTATGCTAAACGTAGGATGCCAAAAGTACCAGGATGTCCTACATACAGTTGTATTTAGCAGTATGAAGGCCAGCATGCGACTGGAGCTGTTCTGACCCACAATCCTCTGCGTGGTGAAACATAAGTCACATGGCCTGCACCAGAGAGAGAGTTGGTGGCGCTAATGCTCCGCCCCCACAAAAAGAAGGAGGTGGAGAAAAAGAAGGAGAAGAAGAGACATTAAAATGAAGCGTACTCCTTCCAAAACACATCTTTTTTCTTTTCACTATAAATGCCACGTTGCAGATCTCGGCGGATATGACCAAGAGGGTCAAAGTTCAAGGCCCATTTTTATGATGAAGTAGTATGTCCCAATTGTATACATACGACATGCAACAGTACATACTTTTTTTTTAAGGGTAGCTGCAGTTTGTACGAAAAGTAAAAAGAAATAGTATGTGATTCGGAACACAGAGTCTCAACAAGACAGTATGCCTGTGTTTCTCTTCCCACCCACCCGGCTTCCTTAGACTTCTCTCTGTTTCCCAAAAAGTTTGACAGAAAATTTGATGTGCACTTTCTCAGCTTCATCATTCACCAGCATCTTCAGTGTTTTATCAACTTTCTTGATGTCCAAGATGGTCAAGAGAAACTCTTACAGATCTACAGGTAAGTAGTGCTGGTTGTATCTCACACTTCTTATTTGGAAAGCACGGCTTTTGAATTGAAATCCCTTATTTTCCTGTTTTTTTCTCAGCAGAGCCTCAAACACAATTTTCTGTAAATTCAAGAGGTGAGTTTGACACAACGTTGAAACTTGTGTTTATGACATTTAATTTCTATCTGTGTACTATTGTGATTTTGTTTGCTCACCAGGGCTGCCGAGAAGAGGACAGCCTCCATTATGTTACTTTAAGGGAGATTAAGACCAAGAGATCAAGAAGACAGAGGACCAGTACGAAGAATAAATGTGTGTAAAACAATAGAGCTGGAGATTGAATGTTTTATTTGTACTTTATGAGTAAGATGAACATTTCTTAGCATCATATGTATTGTTTATTTAATCATATATTTTGATAAAAAAAACTTTTTCCTCCAAGCTTATATTTCTAGATTACTAGATTTCCTGTGTTAAATTTAGGACTGTCTCTCTGGGAGTGAATGAAACACAGCAAATGTTTGCAGTTTAAAACATGGAACTGAACTGCAATTTATTAGTTATTAACACACACAGAAAATCAAGGGAACAAAATAAAATTAAAATAAATTCAAATACTAACCCCAATACTGTTTTTTTTCTCTCCCAGTCAGTCAGTTTCAGTCTCTTGTCTTTCAGTCTACTACCAGGTAGTGTATGTCTGGAGGCTCTCAGAATAACTCTTACCTGAATATTTTGCTCGTCGGTGCTCCGGCAGGAGAATCCAAGAAGACCAAATGCAGCTTCACCCACGGAGAAGATGATCAGGGGTCACAGGGTCACTCAGCTCCAGCGCTCTGTGGAGGTTTCTGGGGATCGCTGTCTCCATCACAGATCCATACAAAAAAAAAACAATCTGCATGCAGCAGGATTTAATATGATTTCAGTACTGTAATTTATAAACTCTATTGTTGGTGTAACAGTAAATGACCAGTAATATAGTAGTACACACATATATATACAATACTATTCACTATGGTCAATATTAACATATTTCACACACACACATGTGCTCATGTCTCAGTGACATCCATCACTTATACCTAACACGCATTATTTAAACGTCCACCGTTACTAAGCAACACACTCAACAGCTGTTCTCAATCTGACCGTTAACTTCTGGCGCTGAGCCAAGAACATGACGTCATCGTTCCCGCTCGGTTCAACAGGTCCCGACGCATTAACCCCTCAGCGCTTAGCTAGCGCTTAACTAGCCCCGTCGCGTACATGTAGCTCCACAATCACAGATATCAACCCCGTAAAATAATATTCATCAACAAATTAATATTTATCTCCGACTGGTTATTTCTCCCGTCTCTCCTGATAGATATCTTTAGCCCAACTAAACAACTGTTACAACTGTCCTCCTTTGTAGCTGCGCAGCAAACGGCTAACTGTGAGCAACGCGCATCCGTCACTCACCGGAGATTCTTCTCAGACTTAAAACAAACTTCTTCCTCCGGAGTCGGTCTGGTTAACGATCAAATAAATAAAGATCCTCAACAGCAGTGAGCAAAAATCAACCAAATGAGATTCTTCAGTGGTGTCGCTCATGAGGCTGCTGTTTCATCCGAGACATGAAGGGTCGTCTCCCGGGAGACGGCTTGATGTCCCGACGTGCTCTACGAGAGCGCCCCTCTGGTGGACGTCGGTACTGCATGTGTGAGTTAACCCTTTAGTTGCTGGTAAAAACTAATGTGGGTTACACTTACATGGGAATTGTTAAATTGTTGGGTTCCTCTGTATAATGTTGTGAAGTTTGTCGTAAGGACTTTACTGTGTTAAGTGCCTTGAAATAACCCGGGTTGTGATTTGGCTATATATATATACAATTTGAATTAATTTAATTTAATATCTGCTTATGACTTTAGCAATTTTTCAACCCCTTTTCCCAAAAAGTTGGAAGTCTGTGTAAAATGTAAATACAAAGAAAATGCAATGACCAGGTAAACATGCATCCACTCAAACTTGCTTGATACGTCTGTTTTAAAATAAATATGGGTTTACATTATTTGCAAATCATCACATTCTTTATTTATTTACATTAGTTACAGTCTCAACCTTTTTGGAGATGGGGTTGGACAGAAGAAAACAAATAAACTAATTAAGGGGACAAGTTTTCTGTTCGCAAAAAGATCTAGTTATGGTAAAAAATACTGTACTGGCTTCCTGGCTGGTAATAGTGGCCATTATCACATCGCTGCTTGAAGAGGGTAGACTTCAACCAACTAATGTTTTCTGGGAACGATCTCTTAAGGTTTTCATGGATAAAAAAAAACACTACGCCAATTGCAATGCTGCAGAAGCATTGACCACTTCATTACAGTTCACAAAAAAGCGTTAAGTCAATAACTTTCTGGTATAATAAAAGAAATTAATATATACCCACAATTAGTTGCTTCAGTTACCAAGCCATCCTGAATGACCAACACTTGTTATCCTCTTGTTACCCTTTTCTGACCCATCAGTAAGTTGTGTATGATGTTACAAGAGAGACGATGAGAAGTCAGTTTAATTTTTGTAATCTAAATTTGAATGGCAAGTTGAAGAATCTTTATGTTCTTCATGCACCTATCACCATGTCTCTTCAGTCAAAAAACAGACCTGATACGATTGGTGGCTGTGAACATGTGGTCGTGTTTCCTTAACAGTATATGAGGCGTCACTTCATGCTGGCAATTCAAACAATTTTGTCTTTGAAGAGACTGAAGAGGACAGATTTTTTTTCACTCTAACCAACGAACATGACATCTCCCAAGTTTGTCTTCTACCTGATGTGTCTGTTCTTGGGGAGAATGGGTGAGTTCATCTTATCCTTTTTAGTTTCTTGAGTATAATTTACTTACTCACAGATTCAACTAAATGCGTCTTTGCTTCGTCTCTCCCCTCACTTCAGCTAAGAAGACTGATCAGTCATCTCTATATCAAGAGAGTGGTTTTATATCAGCTAATGTTGGTGAGAGTGTGACTTTGCGATGTTTCTATCAAGGTCATGTGATTGCACGGATTTACTGGTATAAGCAAATTTTAGGACAGAAACCAAAGCTCATTTCTAACTTCTACAAATATGAAACAAAGGTTGCTTTTCAGGGTGAATTCATGAATAATCCACGCTTCAGACTGGATACCGAAATCGGTAACAATCACTTGATTATTTCAGATTTACGCTTTTCAGACTCAGCTACTTACTACTGCGCAAGTAGCATTTCAAATGAGTTTGAATTTGCAGAAGGCATTACTGTCATTGCAAAGGGTTCAGGTTTGAACATTAAAGCTTCGGTCCATCAGTCTGAGAGCATCCAGCCAGGAGGGTCTGTGACTCTGAACTGTACAGTACACACTGGGACCTGTGATGGAGAACACAGTATTTACTGGTTCAAAGAACTCTGAAGAATCTCATCCAGGACTTATTTACAACAACGGAGGCAGCAATGATCAGTGTGAAAGGAAACCCAACACACAGATACGCACCTGTGTGTACAACCTGCCGATGAAGAGCCTGAATCCGTCTCATACTGAGACCGACTACTGCGCTGTTGCCTCGTGTGGACACATACTGTTTGGAAACGGGACCAAGCTGAACTCCGAACGTGAGTGGAAAAGTTTTCTCTCTTGATAAAAAGTTATAATTAATACATAACTTAAAGATAAACATAAATTAAAAAAAAAAAAGTTGCTAATATCGCCATCTCTACAGATGAGGAAGACTCTCTTGTTTTGGTGTATGTCCTGAGTGGAGCTTTGACATTCACCACCATCCTGACACTTTTAACGGCTTCTACACTGTACACAATAAGTAAAGGAAAGAACTCCCAATGTACAGGTAAATGGTACTGTTTGTATATGTCGTGTCTAATTACTGAATACAACATTGTAGAAAACACAGCTTTCATTGTTATTTCAGAATCTCTTTCAAGAGTTTCAGCTTCTTCCAGAACGAACACAGAGGTACCGTAGCAACAGTCAATATTATTTCTGTTGAAAATGTTTCTTTAATGTGATTTCATTCATAGATAGATTAATGTGATTTATATTTCATTAATAGAACTGCAACACTGAAGAAAACCTCCATTACGCTGCTTTAAAGGTAAAAAGGGCCAACAGATCAACAAGACCAAGGGAAGACACAGAGGAGACATGCCTGTACTCCAGCATAAAGCCATAAAAGTGGACATGTTTCAACTTTTTCTCCGAGTTCAATAGTATTGGCTTTTTGATATTATGACCAAATTCAGCGTTCACATTGTAGAACTGCAACAGGGCTTGACTTTTTTTTTAAATTTGTATTTCCAATGTGGTTTCTGTGTTATGATCAAATAAGTATTTGTTTTTTTAAGGTTTTGTTCCATTTATTTTGTTGCCTACCATCTATGTGTATGGCTTCAATCAGGTTGTTCAGACTGAGTCAAACAAGTGTTTTTTGTGTGTGTTGGGTTTTCTGTAGCTCACAATAAATTCTTTGTGAATTTGTGAAATTTAGTGCCACTGTGTGATTACCGATTGTGACATATTAATTGTTTTTTTGTTTTATTGATTGTGACATATTCTGGGTTTTGTACCCTCATGGTTGAAATGCACTCATTGTAAGTCGCTTTGGATAAAAGCGTCAGCTAAATGAAATGTAATGTAATTAAGCTTTGAAGTGTTGTGGGAGAACATAAATTGACAAGAAAAGATGGTGGTGAGGTTTTTACCAAAATGCGACAATCTTGCCTCCTTTTAATACGCCATCAATTATATATTTTTGATGTACTTCAAAATTGTAAATGTCTCAACACTCAAGTCGGAAATTACAAACTTGAACCGTCAGACTCAACTGATCACACTGGTTCAACCTCAGATTATTCCATTATTCCAGCAGGTTTGACGGGGAAACAAAACAGTGCAGTTTTTTCCAGAAACATGTAATGACACTGCAATCATGCTACTTATTTGAAATGCTTTAAATACTGCTAAAAACACAACATAAAAAAAATATCAACCTAAAGAACATAAAATTACATGGAAAAAAGCACTATATTTTTGAATAACAAAATCAAATGTGATAAAGCAAACCCATTAAATTCAATTGTTTCCTCTCATCACTGTGATGCAAAAGGCATAAAGCTATGGTGCTATGTATTCATGCAAACCACATTGGTCTTACTTCTAACACTCAGAGCACATCAAAAGTGAGTGCAGTTGTGTTGATGAGATCAAAGCAACAAAACGTATCTGAGTTTAAGATTACTTATATTTATTGCCAAAGTTTCTCTCTTCTCGACAGCATATATTACACTTGTATTTCACTGCATTACAGGCTGTAAATAGTGATTTATTTTTTTGTCGCTTTTTTTAAGGTATTGTCAGCAATAAGGTGTTAAGTTTTTTCACATATCTCTTACCATACGAATGAACATGATGAACAGTGAACATGTGACCATGTCTCCTATCTGACCAATCAAAACAAGTCTTATCTCTTAAATGTGAACGAGAGCGTTGAGGTGGTTTCCATTCATCAGGACAGTTTGACACGATGACATCTCTAAAGTTTGTGTTCTATCTGATGTGTCTGTTCTTTGGGGAAATAGGTGAGTTGTTTTTGTATGATTCAAATTTGTTTGTCTTTGAGTTTATGGTACTGCTCCACATTTTTAAACACAATGTAATTTACATAATGTGAAAATGTTGTAATCTGGTTTGTCTTTTGTTTAACTGCAGCTCAGATGACTGAACTAAAAGTGTCCCCATTGTTGCATCAAGAGAGAAGTTTTGTATCAGCTGATGTTGGTGATGAGGTGACTTTGAAATGTTTTGATGAAGGTCAGGATACAAAGCTTTACTGGTACAAACAGCCTCTGGGTCAGCGACCGAGGGTCGTCTCTACCTTCTACAAGTACGACAAAAACGGCACCTTTTACAATGAATTCAAGAACAACACGCGCTTTACACTGCACACTGAAAACAGTCAAAATCACTTGACGATCAAAGATTTGCGCATTTCTGACTCAGCTACTTACTACTGCGCAAGTAACTTCTTATATATTTTGAATTTTGCAGAAGGCGTAATTGTAAATGTGGGGGGTTCAGGTTTGAACATTAAAGCTTCGGTCCATCAGTCTGAGAGCATCCAGCCAGGAGGCTCTGTGACTCTGAACTGTACAGTGCACACTGGGACCTGTGATGGAGAACCCAGGGTTTACTGGTTCAAAGACTCTGAAGAGTCTCATCCAGGACTAATTTACACTGACGGAGGCAGCAATGATCAGTGTGAGAGGAAACCCAACACACAGACACACACCTGTGTGTACAACCTGCCGATGAAGAGCCTGAATCTGTCTCATGATGGGATCTACTACTGCGCTGTTGCCTCGTGTGGACACATACTGTTTGGAAACAGCACCAAGCTGGAATTCGGGGGTAAGTCACTTTACGGGAAATGTGTCTTATGATAAGTGTAGATTTTCACTCCTTTATCAAACTCCTGCATTGTCTTCTACTGTCTGACTCTCTGCAGATGACGTGAACCCTCGTTTCTTGGTGTATTTCTGGAGTGCGGCTTCAGCATTCGCCACCGTCCTGAGTGTTGTGCTGGCTTCCTTACTGTGCATGTTGAGCAAGAGAGACAGCTGCTCTTGTAGAGGTGAGAGTTTTTTTTTTTTTTAATGTTTATCACTGAACATAACATCATATTAAGAAGTTATTCTGTTTTTCAGATTCGAAAGCAAAACTTTCAGCTTCATCCAAAGCTAATGCAAAGGTACTTTTTACTACTGTGTTTGCTTTCAAACATACTTTTTGGGATAATCCTTGAAGTACATTCAAATGTACTGTTTTTTGTGTCCAGGGTTTCAGAGATAGAGACAACCTCAACAGATCGAGAGGACGGAGGGACGACACCTGGAGTGAATGTGTGTACTTCAGTGTTAAGCAATAACCATGGACAGGGTTTACCAATGAAACTTTGAAATCAGATTTGACCTTGTTAGTTTCTCTTTAAAATCTAAAATGGCTAAAACAACTTCAGTGTTTTAATTCGATTTTGCCTCAGTGTGACATGTATGTAAAGCCTGACCATACAATTATCTCATTAAACAAGCTTTTCCAAAGACATGACATGAAGTGCTATGATTTTAACTATTTTGCCAGTAGTGTTTCTGGTGTTAGTGAAGACTTGTAGAACGTGACAAATGGCCATTGTTAAAGGAGGTCACACTCCACTAGGTGTATCCCGCAGAGGGGATCGACGTGGCGATGACATTGACAACAAAAAATATAAACAATGTGAAAGTCATGCTGCTACATTTAAAAGCATTTCAACAGAAAAGAGCAATATGTCAACCTCCATGTAGCTCAACACTCAGTCCTCTCCAGCCCTGTGTTTACAGTGGGAGAAGGGAGTTGCATGCGTATAGCCAGGCTGTGGATTCAAGTCAAACCCACCAATAGAAACTCCTTTCTTATCTAAAAGAGTAGGTCCCTCCCATTACGTCCAACTCAGTTTGCAACCCAAATTTTTTGAATTGCAACCAAAGGCATGATTTGCAATCAAAACTTTTTGCAACACAAAAATGAAGCTTCATGAGCAAAATATCAAGTCTGTGACTGAAACTAACAAAACTGCAAAGGATAATTTATTTCCGATTCAAATAACTATATTCTCAGTTCGTACATTTGCATTTACAAATGTACAAATGTACGAGAAATTTGCTCTCAAAACAATCTTAATATATAGTCTGTCACGTTTGAGTCCGAGTATATTTATTTGCTGTTTCAAGCACCTGATTTTATCAGTGATGCTGTGTGCGTGATATGATAAAAAAAAAAAAAATTCAAATGAAATTATCTTATGTAGAATTAGCTACCTCATCAGTCAGCACATATGCATACACATGCCAGAAATGTATTCAGGTCAACTGCAGGACTTAAATAAGTGTCGGTGCACACTAACCACGAAGCTTATCTGCTTTTGTAATAAGAACAACGTGAGAAAACAGCAGAGGATGGTTCAAACTATAAAGTCTGACATCCGTTGTGGAATGAAGCTAAGATGGTGATATTTTCAAACAATGTGCTGTGTAAAAGCATTAAACTGAGAAACAACTGTTCAGTCTTTTAAACTGCACTGGTTTGCAGATGTGGAGTCTTAACACTGCGTTTTCCCTGCTGTGTGCAGGCTAATAGCTGTAAGCCAGCACCTTTTATGAGCAGAATCTTCTAATAGAGTAAAACATAATAATTGATGTGATCGACTTAAAACCTGCTGATAACAGCATTAAAACAATGACACTTTTAGTAAGTGAGATTTACTACTATTTCATATAAAATGTATGATAGGTGCAGTGAAAAATGTTGGCTGCACCAGGGTAAGTAATGTAAAGAGTTGGTCTAGAGTCTTGTGTAATTTGAGTGAACTGAATCTTTAATGTAGCGGGATATACAGTGAACGGTAGTGGTCAAAAGAAAACATTCATCCACTTCTACTGGAAGCTGTAAAGTTGACAACTTTGGTGTGACATGAGTGATCAGCCCGTGAGGTCAAATCTGCGTGTCCTAAAAGCCACTAAGCTAAAACATTGCAATGTCAATGTCAGCACAAACAGACAGAGGCAGACTGTGCTTAAAAATCCCCTCTGATCTATTATTACCCCCTTTTACTCAGAAACATAAGCTTAGGGTGTAACCTTTAAAGTAGACATCTATCAGCATTTGACTTTTGGTTTGAGTCCTGTTAGGTGAGAACTTCTGTAAGCAGGTTTCCGCTGGTGGAAACTTAAGTCCTAACTTGAATGCAGGAAGAACGGCCTGTGGCTTCCGGGCCACAGCAGACTGCAGCTGAGACAGAAACCAAGAGAGAGCAAACAAAAGCCATCTTACAAATGCAGCTGGGTGAAATGACCATCAGATAAAAATATGAAGCAATATTCAGGAAAATGCCCGAATGAAGCAGCAGGTTCACGTTTAAACAATGCAGTGGGAACTTAGTGAAGAAGTGGAGTACCATTTTATGTTAACCAGTACCTTTCCACAAACTGAAGCTTTCCTTAATTCACATTTACAAGTGTGGAGAAGAATATACAGGACAACACAATGTCGCACTGTTTCAAGATTAAGAAAGCAGCAAAATAAAACTAAGCTCACACGCACACAAACAACTCAAATGTTGCACACACGTCATCTGTAATCTGTCGACCAATCAGCAGAGGTTTTCCAATGACCAAAGCAGCCACTGAAAGGGATTAAAGTCACATGCTTTTATCTACAGTTGTGAGTTATAACACACTTATTTTTGTGTATTCAGTTGTCTATTTTTAGTTGTAGCACTTACTACCAAAATATGTCAGGTGAAACACCACAGAGGACTTTCTAGGAGCTATATACTAGTAGTTTGGAAAAGAGAGATTTGTGTCCCTAAATATTGATCGAACAGAAATTATTTCCACTGCTGAATGGCTATTCTAATATGACAGGTGAATGCTAAAAGCAACATGAGCTCACTGTTTCCAAAATAGGTTATTCAGTCTGATTGGTCAATCAAACAGTCTCCTCTGTAAAGAGTAAAGTGAACAGTGGAGAAAACTTTGAGATTCAATTAATTTATCTCAGCATGATGACGCCTCCTAACCTTTGCTCTGTATTTCAAATATTGGCAAGTTGTGTTGTTTAACTCTTTACTTGAACTTCCAACCATAATGCTTGTTTGTAATATGCATTAAGTGCCATCCAGAGCCTCACAACATACTTTATGCATTAAATTCCTTGTGTATTTGCTTTGTCTCTTTGATTTCTCCTCAGCTCATATGACAACTTTGAAAGACTCATCTTTACATTTTAAATCAGCAAAGTGTGACTTTGCCATGCCTCTGTCAAGATGATACAGTTGTGATGTTTTACTGGTAAAAGCAAGTTCTGGGAAACAGACCAAAGCAGGTGTCTACATTATAAAAGCATGATCTTAAAGGCACCTTTTGAGATGAATTCAACAATCCACGTTTCTCACTGGATACAGGAAACCAGAAAAATCACAAAGATCTCAGATTTGAGACTTTCAGACTCAGCTACGTACTACTGTGTTATGAGCCATTAGTGTAAGTGTAAACGGTTCAGGTTTGAACATTAAAGCTCTGGTCCAGCAGTCACCATACCCATACCAAATCTCTGCAAATATGTATAGCGACTGAGCTTTCAAGGTAGAACAGCAAAACACTGCAAGGACAGACAGTGGGGGAAGTGCATGCACTTAACCAGACCACATAGAAAAACAGACAGTGATAGATATGAGGACATTATGACCATAACAGAAGTAAATGGTGTCAAGGAGACAGTGAACCAAGTAAAAGAGGGCCACAGTCAGAACCAGCAACTCTTTGCAGGAATGATAATCAACAAAAACGGGTTATCTTCCAGATAGACTGTGGAGCCACATGCAAACATCATCATCTTACATCTCTGAAACGGCCTAAAAAAACAGATTATGCCCACTGGGTAAATGTAAGGTCAAGGTTAGAATCTAGGGATCAATCCATATTGCTTTTTCAGGGCCAATACCGATTATTGGTAATCAAGAACAACGATAAACCGATATGTGAAACCAATATACATTTGCAGTAAAAAATAAAAATCTTCATGTCAAAATTAGGAACAAATTCTAACACAAAACTTAATTCAAATGACTTGAAATAAATAAATACTGCCACTACGTAATCTTATAATGAAGGTACAGTATATTGCAATTTGGGCTATTTTAAAGTAGCGCAACTTTCAGTGACAGAAAAATGCATGAGCGACTCTCAGACTGCGCTGGAATGAAGCGGCAGCACAGGGACTAAGTAAATACCATAACTTCTTTTTTTTTCTGGCGGGGTCGTTAAACTCTTAAAAAGAAGAATTGTGATTGTGGTGTTTTTGCAACTTAAGCGTAGAGGACTGTGGTGTTTTTAACTTCTGCCGTGTCTGCCGTCTTAACTTTGAAACAGTCCTCTGAGCTGCCGAGAACTTCTCTGAGACTGAAGCGAAGACAGCTTCTTCTGTGGCAGAGAAGTTCTCAGCGTTGATTGTTTGTTACTCATGAGATGTAACCAATCAGAGAAAACTGTGGGCGGGACATTGCTCAACACCACAGAGTTGTGACTACAGACCGAGAGAGACACTGTGTCAGAGCTAAAGCACTGCATATTTAATTCTTTTTTTTATTTTTATTTTTTTTTATCGCAGACTGAATAAAAAAATAATCGGATATTCGGAAAAATGCTAAATATCGGCTCCGATAATCAGTCGATCCCTATTAAAAACCCTGTAGAGACCGGAGTTTCAAGTGGTGGACCAGAGTTACAGGATCCCTTTACTGGGCAGGAAGACGAATGAAGCCATGAAGTTGATTAAAGTGCAGTACTACAATATCCTGGCCATTGACAGCATACTGAGAAATGAACTGTGTCCTGTGACAAATTAGGGAAGTCTGTCACAAATGGAGAAAATCAAAACCGAGTTTGAAGAGGTGTTCAGGATGTTTGGAGGCTGAATATAGCATTGAAAACAGACAACAGAGTGCCACCAGTGAAACTGGCAAAATGCAGAGTGCCAGTTGCCATGATAGCACCACTTAAAGAGGAACTAAAGGAAATGAAAAGAAGAGGGATCATAACGGTTATTTCGGTGTTGTTAGCTAAAGTCACTTATTCGTTTTCTGGCGGTCCATCTGAAAATTTCCCGTCATTAATTAGAAAATAAGCTTAAAAAAAACAAAACTGTTTTTGGGGGCATGTCTGTTTGATTGATAGCTCTGTGCTGCAATCAGGTTACGACCATCGGCGGGCAGATCGTAGTATCATCAGGTTCCCAATCACAGAAACAGATCTCACCTTCAACTCTTTTTGTAGCACTCCTGTGGTCAGCAGTGATAGAAGACAAACTTCCTGTACGTGTGCCTCTTTAAAACCTTTTGCTCTATTTATTTTTGTGTGGTTTCAAACAGGATGTTCTGATTTTGTAACTGCTAAAAACTGCAGTAAACAGTAAACTATTTTTGCAATCAAAAATGTGTTTAAACATTTATTGATGTTTTACAACTCTTTTTATGTGTCGCTGATCACTCACTATGCTAGTAAAAATCCGATGTTATACTGTACTCTGGTTAAGAAAAACCAAGGTGTCAAGGTATTCATTCATACATTCAAAATTTGAGTCTGAAGGGGTTTTAAGTTGGGCTACTGGGCACCGTTACACTTTTTTATGTGTTGGATCAAAAAGCCACATTAAATCCACTTTGATTCAATGCTTCAAACAATAAAACTTAACCTTTTTCATGGAGGTGAATACTTTGAAGAGGCACCTTATCTAAACCACAGTATTTATCCTCTAACCAAATGACATTGTGTAAAACAAACAGCACACTTCAATAGCACTGTCAAATTTGCAGTTTAATTAAGCAAAATGTTATTTTACAAAACTGTGTGTACATTCAGCATTTCACTGATGGGATTTGAGTTTGATATTTTCAATCTGTGGCAGAGATTTACGCAGAGTTCTTTTCTGCATAATGGAGTTCAAAAGGTTTTACAGGCAAAAACTAAGAGACAAATAGTTAGAAAGAACAAGACGATCCCAAATCTGATGACAGAGAGCCAGACAAAGATTCCTATGTTGGCCGCTTGGTCTTCAACATCACCGCTGATGAGCAGCTTGCTTCCACTACCGAAGAGCAACTCCCCACAGGAGGCCACAGCACAGTAGTAGGTCCCAGCATCAGAGGAGCTCAGGTTCATCTTCTGCAAGTGGTAGACGCAGCTCTGTGAGGGAACAACTGATGCAGAGACGGGTTCACACTGATCGCTGTGTGTGTGGAGAATTCCTTGGCGAGATCCACGTCTGAACCAGTAAACACTGCGTTCTCCATCACAGGTCACGGTGTGTACTGTACAATTGAAAGTCACAGAGCCACCAGGATGGATGCCCTCGGACGCCGGTTCCTGGACAATTTCCTGGTGTTTGGATCCTAAAGAGAATTAACATTCAGAGAAAAGGGCTTTTATTATATTTGATTTTTGAAAATAAAGTGTATTTACAACCTATAACAATTTATTTTTTATTTTTTTTATCTTGGAGTTTATTTGCATTTCATGTGTATTAATCATTTGTATGTGATAATGTATAACAACCGAACAATAAGTATTATGAACAGCACACTTTAAAAGGTCCCATACTGCATAAATTCAAATTTCCATTTCTTTGATTATAAAGCTCATGTAGGTGGTAGTCCAATACTGTGAAAATATTCCCTGGAGAAATGCAGACAGCCTGTACTGAGCAACTGTGCTGTTTGGACTTGTGTAAGTTTGTGATAAGTGTGTGTCACTCAGGAAAGATCCAGATAATTAGAAGAGAGGGTGGTTGGTATTAATGCGCTTTAAAGACACAAACAAAATAGCTTGTTCTTGGCTAGACTACATTGAAATGATTTCTGGTCCTCAAAACCACAAAAAGAGGTTCTTATGGATATCAAGACTGCAAATAAGACAAATAAAAATTCTAAAATATGGGACCTTTAAATTGACGGGTGTTGACAGTTCATCTGACTAAAACTATCAAGTGTTCCAAAATCCCTGATGCGTAATCACTTGTTGAAACACTAGCATTTTTTTTTTTTTTTTTTATCTTGCACTCAAAGCAAAGTAACACAGTAAGGACATCTAAAGTTAACGACAATGAAAACACAGAAGCACAATACCTTCAACACTGAGAAAGACTCCTTCTCCAAACTCCATCATGTTGGAGTGTGAGCTTCCACAGTAGTATGTAGCAGAATCTGAGAGGTGGATGTCAGAGATGTGTAAATGATTCATTCCTTCCTTATTTTGCACGGAGAAACGAGGGTTGTTCTCCAGCCCGTAGAAGACTTCAGATCGTTCATCATATTTGTAAATAATAGACAGAAGCTCCGGTTTGCTTCCCAAGGGTTGCTGGTACCAGGAGAAGTGCATCGCCACTTGGCTGTCGTAGAAGCAGTGTAAAGTCACATTTTCCCCAACAGTGGCAGATCTCAGTCCAGTGTCCTGTTTGACTGTTCCTGACTGGATCACAGCTGACAGATGAACTGGGTCAAAACAAAATATATTTAATGTTATAGAAATGTAATCTGACAATAAATTGATCTTATCTTTTATCTTGAGACTTACATATTCCACAGAGGGTCGTATACAGGTGCATCGTCTCAGAGGTCTTAGGAACTGAATGGGTTTTTTTTTAGAAAAAGTGCAAACAGCTTAAAAATGGGGTTACATTTGATTGGTTGCTAGGAGGAGGAGCATACTTGCTAATACAACTGTTGTTGGTTAGAGATAGTCATTTTAAGAAATTAAGGATTCTTTCAAGGCAAGACAAACCAAGACAGAAAGACCATTCACACATACAACAAGGTTGATGGGAAACATGTCTTTATGTCCAATATCAAACTCACTTCGTCTGGCGACAGACAGTCATTGATAGTTGATCTGTGGGTGGACCGTCTGCTTGGTGCTTTGCTCTCCCATGTCTGTGCATTGCTGTGGCAAATTTATGATACGCCAGCTTTACCTGCCAGAGTTTGCACTGCACTGCATTGATGTTTTTATTTTCCAAGAAGGTCTACACAGAACTTTTTAACAGCTATTGTAGTCTTTGCATGTTTCTCTGCTTTCTACAGCAGCATCTAATCTGAAAATGCGACCTACATTTCACGAGCACCTGGTGGTGGCGTGTTGTCTTTTGTTGCTTGGAAGTGGTTTGCTACAGCTTTGAGGTGCATTAACACCACCTTCTGGTGGTACTAATGCATTACTACCATGTCCCCTTAAAAAAAAAAAAAAAAAACAAGGTGATAGTTGCATTACCTGTTCCATTTTTATGATTAAATGACTATTGGAAAAATCACAACCAATCCTTACCACCATAGTGCATCATAATGTCCTTAAAATGAGGAGGGGGGGGGGGAGCAAAGGATAAATCTGATGTTGTCTCTGCTGTATTTCAGGCTGGATCTCAGTCTCAGTCTCTGAGACTCAGACTGTGGAGGTCCAGCCTGGTGAGGAAGTCACACTGATGTGTCACAACGGTTCCAGTACTACAACTCAGACTGAATGGTTCAGAGTGGTCAACAGAACTAAAGTCAGCTGTATCTCCTCTATGTACGATTTCAACAGTCCAGCTTCGTACTGTGATGGATTTAAAAATGGAAAATTTGAAATGAGTTCCAATGTCACCACTGTCTTCCTTAATATCAAGCTGGTGGACTTATCGGACTACGGGCTGTATTTCTGTGGATTTTACGTAAAGTCACATACAGTCATTGCCAACGCAACAGAATTAAGAATTCCAGGTAAGAACGTGGTCACGCCTTAATACTTTTAGTTTAGTTTTTATCTACAATATACACTATATCTCAAATTTATTATCACAGCAGCTTAAAAACAGCCTCAAGACAAACAGGAAATCAACAGCATTAGATAAGATACTGACCAGGTTTCTTTACAGATAATGATGAATCCAATTATGAACTGGATTCTGAGACTGAAGGTAAGGTTCTTTTTCTCCTCTAAATATTTTTTAACTGAGCACATTACTTTAGTAATTTTAATAATAACCATATCAAAAGCAACAAGATTAAAATGTCTATTGTTTTTTGTAGAAAAGTCTAAAGGAATGACCGACCTACTGAGCATGATCCTGGGAGGTCTGACTGTTTCCCTCACTTTAGTCGTCATTGTTCTGGCTGTAAAAATCAGGAAACTTCAGACAGGTACAGTTGTTGCACATCCTCTTGTTAGCTGATGGACAAATCCAAAGCACAATTTTTTGTTCTGTAATAATTAAGTAATGAAACTTTTGTACTTGACATTTAGCCGACATTGAAGAGCCACAGCCAGAGACGGGCAAGGTAAACACTTTTTTTTATACTTGTATACATTTCGTGTTCAGGTATAAAAGTTGTATTTAAACATGTGATTAGTTTGTGAATAACCGCTGCATGTGGCATCAAAAAAGTTCAGCCAAGTACGCAGTCATAAGCTTTCATCCTCTAACATTTTTTAAACTCTATTGAAACCGTTATCTTTAAACTTTGAACTAACAGTTGCTGACTTTTGAAAAATGTTTTAAATAATATTTTTTGCAGTATTAGTGGTTCCGCTAGTTTTAATTTAAGCAAACTGAGTCGTAGCCTTCTTCCCCAGACTGGTTGTGTTTTTCACCTCTGAACCACGTTGAATGTTATTCTATCAAGAAATAAAAATGTCTTTCTGCTGTGTCGTTATAACCTAACAACTAGCTGCATATAGTCTCCGAAGTACGGCTGCAAACACCAAATGGTAGCAAAGTCATAATTTCACAATTCAATGTGACCCCCGTAAATCTTTGTCGTATTTAAATATTCAGCTTGTAGTTGAACTCATTCAATTTGTGCAGATCTGGTTTCATTGTTTAAATTAGAATGAACTGAAGTATGATTATATTTTAAAAAAAATCTTGTTTGCATGATTCTTTTTTGGTGCAACCCAAATATTGGACAATTTATAAGATTTTTAGCAAACTCAACTGAAGTTTTACAATAAGTGACTGTAAATGTTCTGATTTTCAGAATATGAGTCCAGATGAGCTGAACTACGCAGCTCTAAGTTTCCAGGCAAAGCCAAAGAGAAGCCGCAGGCGTGCATCAGAGAGAGAGCTGGAGCCGCATGTTGTGTATGCTGCCACCAGATAGACTCAGGAAGAACCAGGAACTGCAGCTCAGAGGGGAACTGATGATTTATCATATCCACCTGCTGATGTATTTGTGTGTGTCATTGACAAATAATAACATTTGAATCATGTTTGTGTGTTCAGGCTGTGTTTGTGTCCCCATTTTCACTCTTTCTGAACATCTTTAGTTTTTTTGTCTCTACTGCTGTCAAAGTCTCTTATTTGCTCGCCCTTTGAGAGGAAACAAGACCACACTTGAAGTGTGATGGAGGAGGAGTCAGAGAGGGAACTGATGACTGTCAGACTCTCTCATGAGGAGAGTGAAATGGTCTGCTGTGGGAGGAGTGAGATACACATGATTCTCTGACAGGAAGAGACAGCACAATGTGGTCTGAGAGCAACAGAGGTAAAAACCACGAGGCATCTAAAGTCAAAACTGTTTAAGAAAGTATCAAAGGATCATGATTATGATTAAATCACACTGGCTGCTGTAATTACACATTTGTAAATAAAAGAAAATAACAACTGAACAAACTAGTTCCCTGAGGTGACAAATGTAGTGAGTCAAAAAAAAGTCTCCACCACAGATAACAAAAATACTCCTTTAAACAATGTCTATCTTATCTGACACTATTAAATCACTCCACTCAATAACTTTACACAAACTACTTAACAATACATCAATATCATTTCTGCCAGAGACCACAGCTCTCCATTTTGAATGTACTCAGCCATAATCTCAGGTTCCATTCTCAGCTGTCAGGTCCTGAACATTGACAGATGTTACTGAAGTAGTTTCACTCGATCACCAGGAAGTAAACTGGAATAAACAACTGGTATTCATATAATCAAGAGAACAAACTGCAAGATGTTAAACAAGACGGAGAGCACAGCGCTGCTAGTGGCTTTGTGACTTTGTGCTGAGGCACTGCAGTGCTGCAGCTGAGTACCAACATCACTGCAGTGTTTTACGATAGCTGTTTGAGATTTCTCAGAACTACAAGAGTCATCTGCATGTTGGTGTAGAGGACAAGTCACAGGGTGACCAAAGTCAGGAGGCTCCATCCCCTGTGGATCATGAATGTTGGAAAGAAAAAAAAAAAATCATGGCAATCAGTTCAACAGCTGTAAAGACATCTTGGTCTGGAATAAAGTGGTGGACCAACCAACCGATCCTCAAACAATAGGGAAAACAAAAAAGATGTTATTTGTTCACATCTTTTCAATGATCGGTATAGATCGTGATTTTTACGCTGCACTTGGTCATATTTTGTCTGGCAATTCTTCCATTTCTCCAAAACTGAAAGGAACTTGTCACAAATTTATGATGTTTCCACTCATATTTAGTTATACCCAAAAATGTACATGAACCCAGGTGGATGGAAACGCATGTCAAGACTCAACATCTTGCGACATCCTGAAAGACTCAGTGTTATTGCTCAGTGGACTCATATGGAAATAAATAACAGGGACAAGATGAGGACACTTGTATAAAACTGCAGGGACTGTTGAGGTGTTGTTCTTCGTGCTTCTGCAATTGTTTGTGACAAACTTGGTTTCAAATTACATCTGACAAAGAAGTAACATGGAAACATAAAATGTTGAGTCTCCAAGCAATAAACTTAAGTAACATTAATGTTACTGAATATTTACTGCAGCTAAAATGTATGCAAAGACGTCGCATTTCCTTGCATTGTCAGGTGAAGATGAAACACAACACCCCGCCCCTCTAAATGCCTTTATAGGAGCTGAGAGGCACAAACTATCCCTGCAGTGGTACGGTGAAACACACGATGAGGAGCTTCATTTTGATGGCATCTTTGTTTCTCAGCAGCCTCAGTAAGTACCACAACTCCGTTATTCTCAGCACCACGAGCAACCCATCACAATTTAAAACTGTTAAAAAACTGTTTAAAGAGAATTAACGACTGAAGTTGTCCTATTAGAGTAACTTTTAAACTGCACGCTCAGGGATAAATCTGATATTATCTGTGTGGTTTGTTTCAGGCTGGATCTCAGTCTCAGGCTCTGAGACTCAGACTGTGGAGGTCCAGCCTGGTGAGGAAGTCACGCTGATGTGCCCCAACGGTTCCAGTATTGCAACTCTGACTGACTGGTTCAGAGTGGTCAACAGAACTAAAGTCAGCTGTATCTCATCTATGTTCGGTTTCAACAGTGCAGCTTCGTACTGTGATGGATTTAAAAATGGAAAATTTGAAATGAGTTCCAATGTCACCACTGTCTTCCTTAAAATCAAGCTGGTGGACTTATCGGACTACGGGCTGTATTTCTGTGGATTTTACATAAAGTCACATACAGTCATTGCCAACGCAACAGAATTAAGAATTCCAGGTAAGAACGTGGTCACGCCTTAATACTTTTAGTTTAGTTTTTATCTACAATATACACTATATCTCAAATTTATTATCACGGCAGCTTAAAAACAGCCTCAAGACAAACAGGAAATCAACAGCATTAGATAAGATACTGACCAGGTTTCTTTACAGATAATGATGAATCCAATTATGAACTGGACTCTGAGACTGAAGGTAAGACAGGAAGAGACAGCACAGTGTGGTCTGAGCACATGGCCTCTGCAGTCTGTCGAGCTTCAAAGCAAACTAACAAGCAGCAAAAGTCAACTTGCTTTTTGACTAAACTATATCAGCCTTTGAATCTGTGCAGATTTGTTATAACGCAGCACCCTGTGAGGACAAACATTGTCTGCATGAGATGAAAATAAACTCTCCATTACAAGAAGACTGCAGCCCCGGCCACAAACATCAAATGACTTACCTAGAGTAACGCTACTTTATGAACATGTCGTTGCTGTGGATGTTATACAAACCAACTAGTCTCCTGATACACAAACATGTGGGAGCAACTGGATTATATAGCATCATGACAGTTAGGCTACTACAAAAGTCACAGATCCCGCATAAGGTTACTATTTATTTCACCACTTTCACTCTAAGACAAATACAGCCTTCTTTTTCTATTTGTGAATAGGTGCAGGCAGCAGCATGTGCATACATTATTGTTTAACGAAGCATGAGAGATCAATAGGAACTGGTTAAAGTAGTTTAGTTTTGATTCTCCGTTATCTCTCTCTCCTGCTCTCAGTCCATCTTTAATTTGTTGGTCTTGTCGTCATCTAAAAGAGGAGAAAAACACGTTTGTCCTTTGGTAGCTCTTCCTCCAGCAAACCTCACTGATAACTGTCAAAGTTGTTGACAGGAACAGGACAGTGTGGTTTAATCTACATTTCTATTGGAGTTTAAGATCAAACATATATTCATGTTTCAAATAGGCTATTTTTATCTATTTGATTGCATTTTGTGACCTATTTTTTTTTTATCGTGTCTTATAGTATCCTGACACAATGACTGTGTATATAAAAAAATTCAAAGTAGCGTATGCATGCACATGCGCACAAGCAGCAAGACATGTGTCCTCTCCCCCTGTTATTTTCCAATGTGATGACAGCACTGTGTTTATCAGTCAAAACGGAAGCCACAAACTAGCCTTCAGCTCTCTGCAATACAAAACCACGTACAACAAACGCTGTATTATTCTCACACCAAAGCTTCCCTCCCATCTTTTAAAAATACGACAGTGTTAGATTAGTTAGAATCCTATCAGCGATAAAACCACCTCACCTCAAACCATCACATTATGTGAATAATCATGCACGATACCAAACAGGCAAGTTAAAAGGACTGAATTTTCCATCCACCATGACCATTTAAAAAAATAAAAAAACTAAGATGTGGTGTATAATGACGTGCGAGTTACTTCCGTCACTGCAAGTCAGTATTTGTTCATTCATCATTGTATTGTTTGTGGTAAGGTCATGTATGTGAAAATTTCCTGGCTCTGCAGATTCTGGATTTTCCATCCAAAAAACAAGAAAGAGGAGACTCCAATCGTATTCATGCTGCAAATGAAGCAACTTAAAATGCTGTCCAGATCAAGACCGTCACACCACATGCGTTATCAAATTCCAAGCAGGCATGTTACAAAGTCCAGACTAAGTTTTTAGCAGGCAAAATGTAATGACCACAAGTAGTTTCTGTCTGAATGCGATGTTAACAAGAAAAGCATTTGAATCACTATTACTGAAATATAGCTTCAGGCCACAAATGGCAGCATTAAGCACGGCGCTGCTGAGTAGCAGGTAACAGGTGGTGTATTTTATAGATGGCAAAAACCTTTTTTCTTTAGTTTGCATGATACTGTGTTGTTATGTTCCCCTACATAATGATGTTTTTCCTGCCAGTCCTGGATCAAATGTGATTTTAGATGTTTTGTCAAGATGTTCTTGTCACCAGAAGAATCTGGGTCTTGGAATAATGTACTAGTACGTAAGTTAATGATGTTATTTTTTCTTCACTTACCGTTTGGACACTGATCCAAAACTGTCTAAACTGACAGTGAAGTTCTGAGAGAGGTACACATCCCTTGACAGGAAGAGATGTCAGTGTGTCAGAAATGAGTACATCTAAACAGAAGTAAACGCCAGCCTTATTTTGGTCACACGTTTTATTTTTAAAGAAAAATAAATACAACCTGTGGATATATTTGTGTAGTTGTTTTGGTAAAAACAAGTAGTGAAACTAACCAGAAACTAACCAGCAGTCAGTAAATAGCAACAGTAAAGTCTCAACCACAGGAAGACTGGTTTCCAACCGTAACCACACACACAAAGGCCTCGCAGTTTTCAAGTTCAAGAACGATGCTACTAAAAAAACTAAAAAAAAGCAGGATACATTAAGCCTCCGACATGCAGCAAATTAACGACTCCTCCTACCACCTCACCTCTCGCAGTCTTACTGTAGAAAATTAGAAACACTTTTTTCTTTTTATCTAAATTTGATGATCAACTTCCCGGGCCTGCTTCCAAACAAGCTTGTTTGCACATCTCAAAGATGTCCAGTCGCACATCTTTTTCATATCTTAAGAACATCATTCATGGTTGTTATTATAACTTTGTTCTCAACACAAAACTCTTTTTCTGCCTTTACACCAGCGATGGCCGTAGCTGGTTGTATCATGTTTCTGGTTTGTCCGTCCATCCCATTCTCGAACGCACTCTGAAGAATTTCTTCAAACTTGGCACAATCTTTCACTTTGACTTAATGATGAACTGAATAGATTTTGGTGATCAGAGGTCAGAGGTCAAGGTCACTGTGACTTCATCTTATTATTGTGAATGCAATATCTCTGGAACGCCTCGAGGGAATTTCTTCTAGTTCGGCACAAACATTCACAAACAGATTAGAATTCTGAGGTCAAAGGTCACTGGGACTTAAAAAAAAAAAAAAAAAAAAAAAGCTTTGTAGGTATAACTCTTGAATTCATTCACAAATTATGACAAATCTCACACCAATGTCTGATAGGATGAAATGGTGAAGCGAGAACTTCACTGACATCAAAATGTGTCGGGATCCCCGTCTGTTTTTCCTTCTATTCTGCCTCAGCCCCGGTGAGAATTACGAGGACACTCTCACCAGCCTGCACAGGTCTCAGGGACCTGAGGCCCGGTAGGATCCCGGGTCGGTAGTGACTGTTGTTGACTTACAGCCATCCTGGACTTCCCTCTGTCCTCACGCACAAACCTCTGGACTATTCACCTGTTCAGTGTTGAGAATAAACCTATTTTACATCAAGTCATCTGCTGTGTGTACATTTGGGTCCGTTCAAACACCACTTCATAACAAAAATGTATTGCAAAAACACTCTTGGTCGTTATTCAACACCATAACTGAAAAACAAAAGGGGAGGTTGTGACGTAAACTGCCAACTTCACCAGTTGAAGAAAGTCAACTTGCAGAGAAGGTTATTTTATTTTTTGTTCATTGTATATACTTCGGTTTGAATATCACTTATGTAATAATACTGTCTAAGTGTTGATGCAGGTGCTTCACTTAAAATAACCTAAACAGTTCCCATTTTTCTGAAAGGATGTGCATGGCCAAGTCTGAGCAACAGGTTCAGCAACACAAACACTCCACCTCCTGACATTGAGAACACCCTTCTTGTGGCTCACATCAATTACGGACACTGCAGAGCTTCAGTCCTCAGCGCAATGTGGAACTTCACCCTGACAACAGCTTTGAGTCTCTGCAGCCTCTGTAAGTACTGACTCTTAATTACTCTGTTTAACCCATCATAAATTAAATAGATTTGCTTATTACTTGCCAAGTTTGATGACGAGGTATTATTTA
Organism: Brachyistius frenatus; assembly: GCF_029030835.1. Classification (NCBI taxonomy): domain Eukaryota; kingdom Metazoa; phylum Chordata; class Actinopteri; family Embiotocidae; genus Brachyistius; species Brachyistius frenatus. The sequence continues at coordinate 114,061 of NW_027210904.1, forward strand.
ACTTCATGTTGCTTTAAAGTTACTCTCTTCTTGTCTCTGCTGTTTGTTTCAGGCTGGATCTCAGTCTCAGGTTCTGAGCTTCGGACTGTGGAGGTTCAGCCGGGTGACGGAGTCACTCTGACATGCTCCAACCTTTCCAAAAGGTGATTCTGTGATATTTTGGTTCAGACTGGTCAACAAAACCAAACCCAGCTGCATCTCAGTGATGTTCACATCTACCAGCAAGCCTGAATACTGTGAGGGAATTCAAAACCTCATTTGAAATGAGCTCCAACATCTCTACTTTGTTTCTCAAAGGGAACCAAATGGATTCGTCTGACTCTGGGCTGTATTTCTGTGGATTTTACATAAGTGGACGCCTACGTTTCAGTGCGATTCGTGTAAAAGTTAGAGGTAAGATGATTTCCTCTTTTGGTTCACATTACTTAATTTTATTTTCAAATCATGTAGCCAAAATAAAATCCAGGCTAACATGATTTTTATTTTTGTAAAAAGGCAGAGACGAGATTCATGGTGAAATAAACAGCAAATGTACTGGTAAGATTTTTTTTAATTTTTCATTGGGCAGTAGATCAAAATTCAGCCATGTCTCAAGTCTGTAAAGTAAAAACAGAAGCTAACTTAATGATTTGTCTTGCAGAAAAGTCTGGCAGAACAACAAAATGGACGAGTGTGACCTTGGGAGTTCTGACCGTTTTACTTGTAATGGTCATCATTGGTCTGATTGTCCAAAACAAGAAACTTCAGACAGGTACTTTAAAGGAGCCACAGTGCGAGTGTTTTTATTTTAAGCATTCTCTTGAAGTTGTGTCAATATTCTTAATACAAATTTTAAAAAAGCAAAACTGTTTCACCGAAGACGACAATCAACTGAGCGGATGTATTGTTTCTGTCCCTCAGCTCTCAGAGGAGAACACAATGCAGAGCAAAACAAGGTGAATACAACTTCAACATTTATTCATTATGTGTATATTTATAAATATATTTGTATGGTGTATATGTGGAACAATTAGTAAAAGGAAAGATGCAGTTTGTCTATTAGTGAGAGTAAAAACATTTTAACAGTAAAAAAAAATTAATAATTTTATAGGGATTTGTAATGAGCTCTTGTTAATAGCATGTATTATTTACCATAATAAGACTGTAAATGTTATTTTCACAGAACCGTGGCTCTGATGACCTGAACTACGCTGCTGTTCAATTTCAACCAAGAGCTAAGAGAAGGCAGCCAGATGCAAATGTTATTTACGCTGCTACCAGATAGAGTCTGGAGACAACTGGAGCTGATGCTGCATCATGTGGATATACTCCGAGGCGCTGTATGGCTTTTATGGTGTCAAGAAAAAAACCTTTCTAAAAAGGAGCCCTTTGCAAAAGGATTGTAATCCATAAACCAGAAATAAGTAATCAATGTAACCAACTTTTGAGATGCCAAGCTGAGCAAGAATCTGAGGTTGTTTTTTTATCTTCCTGGAACAAGGCACTTGATTTGTCTTTGAAGCAAGAATCAGCGAGGAGCTGGAATATAATTCATGGACATTTCAACATTTACACCAGCATAGCCGATTGATTTTTCTAAAAACCATGTTTATCATTTTCACTGACTTAATAGCTTTTTCAGATGACTAAATAGATGTATCCTGACTTTTATTAGCTAGTATGGATCGAGCTCAAAACATGCTGGTCCGAAAAATTTCATAAAGTACTCTAACTTCTTTCATTTTGGCACAAGAGGTGAAGTGTAATCACCCTTTATTCATGAAATTGAACTGCAGATGTGGAGAAACCTCTGTAACGGCACCGCTACCAAACAGAACTGAAACTTGCTGCTCTGTGTCGCAACATGTTAACAATGATAGTGTGATGTTACCTTGCTGGATACTTGACCTTTAACCTTGAATTAAAACCTATAAAATCGTATACAGACCACCTGCCACCAAAAGATTTTACAATGATTGTCAATCATCTGACCAGATGTATTCTGTATCTTTGTCACTCAGCTGATGGTGAAGAAAAAGATCCACAGCAGAATGAGGTGAATCCAATTTCAGTATAAACAATGTACTATGATGATATACGAGATGACTGACTATAAATACTCTATTGGTGTTTGCAGATAATGGGCTCTGGTGACTTGAACTATGCCACAGTGAGTTTTTGTCAAAAAGCAAGAAGAAGAGAGATGGAGCCAAATGTTGTGTACGCTGCCACCAGATAGACGGAGGAAGCAACTGGACTCAAGAGTGGAACTGATGCCTTGTTCATTTGTCGTTTGGATGAGACTTGTGGGATTAATACTATTAAGGAGGAAATAAGCACATTGTCATGTGTCCAGAGTGACTTATAGTAATAGTTGTGGATGAGTGAGGTGACAGGAAGAGACGGTCCAGTGTGGTCCTCGTAGCTCAAAGCTTTGGAAGAATGAAGTCTGAAATGAAGCAGTGAATACTGGCCGACTTACTTCAGTTAAACAAAGGGATCAAATTGTACATTTGTATAGATTCAAAACATCAACGTGGATGTTGGATGTATTTAACTGAAATGTTAATTTGCAGCACGTCTGAATAAAAATAGAATCTTTTTCAAAAAGAGTGAGTTGTATTTATTCAAATAAGTGAGCCTCACAACCTCGCTGTTGTGTGCTACGGTGACAAATACTATGTTCATTATTGAGACGTTTGTATCTTTCACCTCTGACAGACTCGCGTCTACCTGATTTTCACATCGTGTTTAAGCGTCTACAAAACGTGTGAACCTGCGAAATGCCCAAAGCAGCGTGAGCCTTTTATGGCCACATATGAAACCACTCCGTCTGCTCCAAGCTCTACATGTTGAGAGAAAAGAGAAAGAAAAAAAAATCACGTTATTATAGCAACTACTCAACAATCACTCATAAGATAAGCTTCATTCTAACAATCAGTCTAATGTTGACGTTTTCCATTACTCGTGTTTTCTGTAAAGCCATGCAAGTGTTGGCATCTCTCCTCTCTTACACTCAATACTCCCACTGAATCTACAAGCAAACCCCGCCCTTCTCGATCACAGGTTCTACTCCAACAGGGACAGAGACACTTCTGAAGACCCAGGTTGCAAATAGAAGTTCAATTATTTCAACTCAGATACGGTCACAGGACATGTGTGACTTGTATGACTTTAACAGTATATTTCATTGAGAAGTGGGAGATAAAAAAAACGGTCTCCAAAACACATTTTTTAAAGATGACAGCAGAGAGTAAACATCTGAACCCAGCAGGATGCCCTTACAAACTGGAAGCTCCATGAAAAGGCCGAGCTGGGATGTGCTTATCTTCCCATTCACTGCTGGCATGAAACTTGGTGGTGATTTAATATGTATTGCCATTCTTAAGTATCGTCGATCCTACAACTATTGAGATTTGATAATACAATCAGCATTTAAATAATCACAGTGTATCGTGATTGACAGTTGCCCTGACAATGAAGTTTTCTGTCATTGCTCCACTGCTAAAAGCTGCTAATATGGTGATGCTTTTCATCAGGTTGCATCCTGTTTGTAGTAAATCAATCTCAAACAGTGTCACTGTGGATCACATCACTCCAGTTCGGAGATCTTTACAGCATCTTCCTGTCGAACAATGAAGCGATGTTAAAATCCTGCTGTTGATTTATAAAGCACTGAATGGTTTAGGGCCAAAATACATTTCTGATCTGCCGTTACCTCATGAACCACCTGGGTCGTCTGGGATTGGTCTGCTTTCTGGTCCCAAACTCAGAACTAAACATGGAGAAGCAGCGTTCAGATTTTATGCTCCACATATCTGGAACAAAATCCTAGAAACCTGCAGGTCTGCTGCAACTCTCAGCTCCTTTAAATCAAGACTGAAGACTTTTCTATTTGCTGCCTTTCACTAAACCAGATTTGAGGATGTTGATTCATTTTTTGCATTTCACTACTGTAAGTACGACTACTGTATCTTATGTATTAAACTGCACTGTAACTTCAATCCTATTTTTAGCTTGCTTAATGTTTTAATCAGTTTTGAATGTTTTAATCATTGTTTTTAAATGTTCTTTTCATTTGTCTTGTGTTTTTATGCTTTTAATGGTTTTATGTGACACACTTTGAATTGCCTTGTTGAAATGTGCTCCACAAATAAACTTGCCTTGCTCACTGGACCACAAGTCACAGCTAACAGTGTCAGTGCATACAAAGCCTTACGTCACTGCTCTTTGTTGAAATGACGCCTGAAGCAAGGTACACTTGCGCAGCCTCATATCAAAGCATCGACTCTGCTAAAGGCTGCATATTTTAAGACGTGAAAACAGCAGCAGGTGAAAGTCTCAGACCTCCACTGTGCACTGGAACCTAAGCCTTGCAAACATGCATCAAATAATAATCATTGTCCAGGTAAGATTCAAACTGCTCTTACAGATATAATCATTTAATTAACTGATATTGTGTGCACATTATAATCATGCAAGTATATCAAAGTTGTCTTTTTTTTTAACTCCTGTAGCAGGTTTAACAATGTTCATCACTAACATCAGCATTAGTGCACAAGCAGTGAACAAAATGTAGACTTTCAATTATGGCATTTATAATTCCACAATAATCAGTCAAGATGTTTCCTAAAACATAACAGAGATACTTTAAAGTGTCATCAAACCAGATAATAACGCTGTCCTGTTCTCTTTGCTCCCATTACTTTGTAATCATTTCACTGACAGCATTTACAGCGTCAGTCTGAGCCAACATAAGAATAAAGGAACACCCCACCTCTTTACATTGAGATCACGCTCACTGAGCACAGTTCACTTGCACACACTGCAGTGGAGGAGTCCTACTGTACGAACAATGGTGAACTTCAACTTCATACCAGCTTTACTCTGCACCTTCAGTAAGTACATCTAACAATGATTTATCAATAACAAGCCTTTATCCTGTAACCAGAGCTGAAACTGACAGACAACTGTTTGATATCAGAATTTCAAGGTATAGTTTGAATGTTGAGTTTGAAGTTCATGAATACTTATTTGTTTCAGGTTGGATCTCTGTCTCACTTTCAGAGTTTTACACTGTGGAGGTCCAGTCTGGTGAAGAAGTCACGCTGATGTGCAACAACTTCAGCAGTTTTACTTCTCACATATTCTGGTTCAGACTGGCTGATGGAACGAACGTCAGCTTGATCTCATCTATGTTCTCATCTGATAGCAGCGCTTCGCTTCACGATGGATTTCAAAATGGAAAATATAATATGACATCAAACAGCACGAACCTCTTCCTGAGAATCAAACCAGTGAATTCATCTGACTCTGGGTTGTATTTCTGTGGTCTTTACAAAGATGAAGACCCGGTGATTGTCAGTGCAACATATTTAAACGTTCGAGGTAAGTAGTTTCTGTCTTTTGATTGTTAAGAAGTTACTATTAAAAGAAGCACTTATTGGAGGTAGAATACTAACCATTAAGTTTCATTTAGACATCTCTCCTGTAGACGTGCTTGATGGATTAACAGACCTTACCAGCGTGATCCTGGGAGGTTTAACTGTTTTCCTCTTCATGGTCATCATTAGTCTGCTTGTCAAAATCAGGAAATTTCACAAAGGTATTTATATTTGTTTTTATTTAAGCTGCTAATGCAGAACTTTACAAATACAAACTCCTTATTTAAAAAGCAATATTTTGGAACGAGTAACTATCAGGTGAACTTTTTTCTGTCATTCAGCTCAAGAAGACGTACAGAATCCACAACACAGTGAGGTAATCGAAGTTTAACTTTAGACTGAAATGTATTGCTTGATTGATATATTCTCTGGTTTAAATCATCTAAGAGGTAATTTTGTGAGATGAGTGACTGTAAATCTTTTCATTTCCAGAACGTTGGCTCGAATGACTTGACCTATGCAGCACCGAGTTTCCGTCCCAAAGCGAAAAGCCGCAGGAGGCCGACACCAGAGAGAGAACTGGAGCCTAATGTGGTGTACGCTGCTACAAGATAAGACTTCTGAAACAACCAGAACAGCAGAGTGGATCTCATGCTTTATCATATTAATCTGCTTGTGGGGGTTTGTATGGTTGGTGAATGGGAGGAGTTATGATGACAAGAAAAATCTAAATTTGTAATAAAGATTCTTTGTTCATGCAATGTGTGAAATCTCTGTAGTTTTGATTCTTCTTCTCTCTTTCCTTGTTTGTCTTCTGTATCTGATATGATTGATGTTTGATGGAAGAGGAGCCAGTAAAGACACTGATGACAGTCACATTATCTTATAGTGAGAGTGAGTGGGGGTCTGCTGCAGTGGAGTCATGAGAGAGATACACATCACCTGTTTAACAGGAAGAGACAGCACAGTGTGGTCTGAGGCATGTGAAGGCAACATTTTCTACATGTGGCGAGAGGAGGGTTTGGTTAGAGTTTTGAGGACATTAACCAATATTATTAGTAAGAGTGCGACAACGTCATCTTAGGAATTTCACCTGAAGAATAAGTTTTGCCCCACACAGTATCAAGAACTCAGAAGGCTTTCAGGTTCTTTATACTGACGATTCCATTACAAACAATTATCCTTTATTATAATGTATTAAATATGCAAAACAGTGGTTCAATCAGATATTATTTTAAACACAAACTACTAATAAAATAAAAAAATAATTCACATTAGCTGATCATCCAGGAGGGACGATCAGACACCCAATGTATTTAAACAAAACAGCAGCACGATGCTGACACGAAACGGCACGAAGCAGAGCCGCAGAGATGTGGAGAGCAAGCAAAGCCCTCAGGCACTGTAGACAAAAGCAACACGGGGTAAGGCGAAGCCCAGTAAGCAAAGCAGCAGCGTTATTAAGCGTGAGCAGGGTTCGCTGAAGACACTTTCTGGCAAAGTTCCACGCCGACCCAGCCAAAAGTCCCCTGTGATACAGGATGAACATCAAGTTAATAGAATAATAATAATTGCCACCAAAGTATATAAACTAATTAGGGATGAAACCAAGGCCCAGAGAGTGATAAAAGCTGCCTTATGCTACAAAAAGATATTGCTGGGATGTATTTAAATAGACCCATTTCGGCCACAATAATCATATAGTGAAAGGCTGATACTGTGACGGTCACAAAACAAACTGCCTTTTCAACCAGAGGATGACACTTGGGAGACAATAAAAGCGCACATACGTGACTAAATGTCTCAGAGATTATACTACTCCTGTCTAAAAGCCACATAGTAAGCAGAACTATAATAGATAGTGGTTGTGTTTGTTTACCTTACCTGTATGTTGAGGCTCCCTTTGCTTCATATTGACGAGACATCCAACAGCTGCGTCAAATAATTTCCCTCGTGAGATCATGTCCTGCGCCATAAATAAGGTTTCGGCTGATGTCCAGCTCTCTTCTGTGCACGTTTTGTGGACTTCTTCCAAGTCCAGTTCCTTTTCACAATCCAGCGATTTCTTCAAGCACGTTGCTTTAGCTGTAAACAAAGTTAACTCGTTTTAAAAACGCTTATGTAACTGATGTCATTTGCAACAATGAACAAAACGCGCTCCTGGTTATTTCCACTTTGAATTGCACTGCTAACTTTCTATCGGTTTGTAAATGTTGAGCCACGTTGACGTGACTTCTTCCCACAAACTTTTTCCTGAGTCATTACTGTTTGTGAGCTTCAGTGCAGCAGCAGGAGGTCTCCAATCAACGGTTATTAATTCCACCTGGCCTCCCTCACCTGACAATGATCTCCTGTGATGACGTGCACTACCCCGTTTGACCACACAGCCACGTTTACTGCCAATTGCAATGAGGGGGGCGCTGTTTCACTCCTTTAAAGAAACAATCAACATTTGAGAAGCCGTGATGATTTTTATTTTTTTATTTTATTTTATACACTTTATTAATCCCCGAGGGGAAATTTCTTCACTACAGCAGGGGGGCTCTCAGGGGGGAGATGCTGCAGCAGGCTGCCACGACCGCGGCGCCAGGTAACCTGACCTGAAGTGCATGTTTTTGGATGATGGGAGGAAGCCGGAGAACCCGGAGAGAACCCACGCAAGCACAGGGAGAACATGCAAACTCCGCACAGAAAGGCCCAGGACCGGATTCGAACCCAGAACCTTTTTGCTGTGAGGCGACAGTGCTAACCACTGCACCACCGTGCTGCCGCTAAGCCTATAAACTAATGATTGTTTTAACCAATGAAATCACCCCAACTCTATCAACTGTGTGTAATATACAGACTGCAAGTGAATTTGTCTGTCTCCAAGCTGTATTTCTGTGGATTGTACATGAAAAGTCACTCAGTTATTGTTCATTCAACATACATTTTTGTACAATCTTGTGTGAAGTTAATGGTAAAGGAACCAGTCAGGACTTTAATAAGTGTACAGAGTTTCTTCAAGTGTCTAAATAAAGATTGTGGCAGTGGAGGAGGGTGTGAGGTACACAGCACTTGTTTGACAGGAAGAGACAACACAGTGTGGTCTGAGTACAACTGAGGTAAAGGTTAGGAGCCCTATGACATCAAAGGTATCAAAGGACATAAAAGTGATATTATACAATGTTAAATATGCTAAATGTTTGTATTCAAAATTACGCTGTAAAAGTTTTTAAATGATTCCCAGTTACATTCATAAAGACAAATACACATGATATGAACTCCACATGTTTGTTGTTGCACTGGTAACAAACTGTATCAGTGAGCTACAGCAAGTTTTGCCTTAAGATCTCAGTATACAGAACCACACACAATTAAATCCTTGATGTCCCTTCACCTTATAGCCCTTTTTAATGAGGATGCAATTAATTACATTATGGTATTGTGATTTATAAGTGAACATGCTTGTGGAGGTAAATTAATCTTCTGCGGAGCTGTATCACCACAGTTCTCCTCACCTCACAGGTCACACTTCCTGTACCACCTCAGACTCAGGGCGCCAGTTCAGCTCTACAAAGTGCATCAGTTTGTGAACGCAAAATACCTTCCCAAGTGCCACATGAGGGCATCTACGCTCCTCAGGCTGCACTTCCATCTCCCCATCCATTTCCACTGTAATATCTTCCCGGCCTTTGCAGTTGATTTCAGCCATTTGATAGAACCTAATCAGTGACACAGTTAAAGAGACTCCTCTCCCGTAAAAAACAAGCCTATAAGTCATGTGTGCAAGCAGTTGATTATAACCATGGACTGCAAATGTAAATGGATATTGTCTCGGGGGCTGAAGAGTGAAGCTAATGTGGAATAAAAAAAGACTGTGACTCCAGTCATTACATTGTCTTCAACAAGTCATTATTCGCTAAATTCACTCCTTCTGATCAGTGTTCCAGCAGTCCATAATTAAGATATTAGGCCTCAAAGAGACTTATGTTTGGGGTGTGTCTAATTTGATTGACAGGCCTGGGGTGGAGTCAGGTTTCCGGTATAGGTGGACAAGAAAGGTGTCCTCTGGTTCTCGTCAAAATATGGTCACTTCTGTAATGTAATTGTAATTTATGATGAGCCTGAGCCTGCACATGTATTGGCACTCATGGGTAAAAGCCTATGTAGAATGCTTTAGCAGATTTAAGACCTTTATATCCATCTATCATCTATACCCACTTTATCCTGAGCAGGGTCATGGGGGGGAGGGAGGGGGGGCTGGAGCCTATCCCAGCTCACTTTGGGCAAAGGCAGGGTAAACGCTGGACAGATCATCAGTCTATCACAGGGCCAGCACATAGAGACAGATGGAAACAAAGCCCTTTCACACCTAAGGGCAATTTGTAGAATCACCAATTAATTAACCTGAGATGCATGTTTTTTTAGACAGTTGGAGGAAGCTGGAGTACCCGGAGAGATCCCATGCAGACACCGGGAGAACATGCAAACTCCACACAGAAAGGCCCAGGCCCAGATTCGAACCCCGAACCTTTTCCCTGTGAGGCAACAATGCTAATCACTGCACCATGGTCCAGTTCCATGCTCTCTTTGATATGCAGCTCATTAAAGTACCTTGTTCTGTTTCTGTAGAAACACTGACTATTATCCCCAGTTCTGAAACAGGTCATTTTCATAATTTAAATGGTTGACATGGCAACTCTTGACCAGCTTTGAAACTCTTTTTTTTTTTTTTTACATTTTTCAGGCACTCCTTTTTGTGCACAACCCTGATAGTCTAAAGAATATTTCTTTTGTACCTCTGGTGCCTAAAATGTGACAACAACTTCTTTTGCTCGGATTTCTGCGTCAGTTTGAAAGAAAAGAAAAAAAATGAACATCCTCTTGTTTATGTTGCAACGGCACTCCTCCTGAGACTCACTTCAGTTACGAACACTGCAGAACTTCAGCCATACGAACAATCATGAACTTCACCTTGATAACAGCTTTGAGTCTCTGCAGCCTCTGTAAGTACTCACTTTTAATCAGGCTTAAATAAAAACCCAATTATTTATAACTCGTTAATTTTATTAAGAGGTATTGCACCTTTGTGTTAAAAAAAAAAAAAAAAAGACATGCATATATTTATTTAACTATCTTGTTGTTTCAGGCTGGATCTCAGTCTCAGGTTCTGAGCTTCAGACTGTGGAGGTTCAGCCGGGTGATGGAGTCACTCTGACGTGCTCCAACCTTTACCATTATTCTGTGGCATTTTGGTTCAGACTGGTCGACAAAACCGAACCCAGCTGCATCTCAGTGATGTTCGCATCTACCAGCAAGCCTGAATACTGTGAAGGAATTCAAAACAGATCATTTGAAATGAGCTCCAACATCTCTACTTTCTCTCTCAAAGTCAAACGAATGGATTCGTCTGACTCTGGGCTGTATTTCTGTGGATTTTACACAAATGCACGCCTGCTTTTCAGCGCGATTCGTGTAAAAGTTAGAGGTAAGATGATTTCCTCTTTTGGTCCCCATTACTTAATTTTATGCATGCAAAAACTGACAGACACCGCGGGCCTGCTTCAGAGGGAGAAGTGGAAAGTGTAGTTATTTATTCAGCCACCAGATAGACTCAGGCAGCACCTGCAGCTGCAGCTCAGAGGGGAACTGATGCTTTGTTCACGTGTACCATCAGTTTATATAAATCAATTGGTCAGGTCACACACTGAAAAAAAAAGTCTATAATTCATAAGCTTGCAAAATTGCTCCTGTCTGCTTTCTTTGTTACTTGGCTTCTTAGTTGATTGCATCAAAAGATGAATAAAAGCTTTTTAAAACCCTTCTTTGCATCACTATTTCAGGTATCTGTATCATGAGAAACATATTCTGCACAGCCTCGTTGTAAACCAGATCACAGCAAAGCCACAGACGGAGATGTCTCCTTCCGTCTCCACTGTGGTGTCTACTCAGGCTTTTAACACTCCACGTTTTATATGTAAAGCTTCATTTATGCATGGCTTTATATTTTCCCAACAACATATATCTCTTACACCTGCACATCACTGACCTGTAAAGCTGTTATGAGTAACCTTTGAAGCAGAAATGACATAAGAAGTTCTGAAATAATGACAAAGTAATGAGGAGCACAACAAAACCAAAAAGGGATGATCGTCTGCTGCCCTGTAGTGGAACATTGTTACAACTCCACAATGACAAGCTCAGTATTCAAGCTAAAACTATAATGTGCATATAACGTTTTATTCTGTTTGTTTCTCATGCAAATTAATAACACTTGTACATATCATTGATGTTCCTAAGCCTTGCTTATATAGTTAATCTGCATACTCTCTGCCTGTCTTTAGTTACTCATATTGGCTAACAATATAAACTTGTATTAAGTATCTGTGAACTGATATCAACAAGTGTTTGACTTTAGTCATGGTGGACGAATAATTAACTTCTATTCTTAGCCGTATCCAAATTAATATTTAAATCCAGTCATCTCTCAACCCGGATAAAGCTCAGACGAACCTTTTTGCCAAAGCTGACAGCTGTTGCGTCACTGCACCCCGGTCGTCGATCCTAAACAAGACCCAACGGTACCAGCAGAAGAAGCCTGGACGGGACGCCAAACTCCAGGCCCCTGACATCTGCACCGAGGTCCGCAGGAAAGAGGCTTGTCTGGACGACTGGGAACCCCCTCCAGCAGGCAGAATCTATCGGAGTACTTTGATCCATTGGGTTGATGTCTGCTGATTTATCCAATTCTAAATTACTTAAATCTCTCATTTACGTCAGGAACTAGCTCCGTTTTAAGAACTTAACTATTATTCGTTCCCACCATCACTCCGCTAAAGTTTAGAAATCCTGTTCATCACATCCATAATCCATACATTACAATAAATATTCATATAATTTATTCTTGGTGTAAATATTGTTCAATAAATATCCTTATAGACCACGCACTTGTTTTTGTGTATTTCCTGGAAGATATTGAAAGAAATCCCTGAATGCAGAAGTCACGGTTCAGACAATGTCAACTGATCACTTGTATATCGGCCTTTACAGCCTATTAAAATTAAATCTTGATTCTTTCTGCTAGACAGAAAATGGTGCCCCGAATATGAACCTAATCCGCTACAATGAAGAGCAGGGAATTATCTGACTCTGGACTGTATTCCTGTGGATTTAACATACAAGTTCATCAAAGGCCATAGTAAGAACTCACTCTGTTATAGTTTTCCATATAAAGTAAGAATCTTTTAGTGATTTCTCAAAACATCTCAGCTTCATTCATTTCTCGCCACGTGAATGTCAGAAAAGTCTGAAAGTAGCGAGTGATCAAAGATCTTTCAAAGCTGAGGAGTGTGACTGAGTAGTGTCTTTGTTTTCCATGTTTTGGTCATCATTGGTCTGGTTGTCAGAAACAGGAAACATCAGACAAGGACTTGATCTCTAAAGATTCGTCAATCTGACGGACACTTTTAGGATGACCTGAATATTTGTCTCTTTAATTTAGCTCTTCATGAAGAACAAAATCCACAACAGACCAAAATCATTATTGTTCTTCAGAATGTGACTGAGTGACTGTAAACACTCTAAGTTGCAGGATCTGGGCTCTGATGACCATACAAAGAAACAGAGCGATCTGCTGCTAAAAAATGAGTATCCTGCCACCACGGAGAATCAGGAAGCAACTGCAGCTCAGAGGGAAAAGGATGTGTAACCTGTAGTTTTCTGCATCAGCAACACGTGCTTTCATAGTCATTGCACAGCACAAAGGCCTTTATAAATGTCTATAAATTGAACAACTGAAGGATTATTAATGATGCAATAACATTCATGACATAGTTTAGTGTTGAAGCAGGTTCAAGGGAGTACATTTAATTCATTTTGATGCATTTAGGTATTTTTACCCATAACAATGTATCGTGTCCTATAAACTGTCACTATTCTCTGTCAGCCTGTTCTAGAAGTCTAAACTACAGTAAGACTGGCCTTCAGCTGTTTAGCGTCACTGTATAACTTCCTCTATATAAGCCACAGACATAAACCACATGTAAAATTAAGTACAGTATTTTTACTTTTTGCCTCCATACGCAGCGTGCTGCAGCACAGAAGAGACACACTGCACATCTTTTGTGTTGTGCTGAATGTCTACATTAAAAACATAATGTATCACAATGTGCTATTACTTGTATATGATCCCACCTGCTCAATATTGCATTTGCACTGTGGTGACACACAGCAGCTTCTGCAGTGATATATGTGAAATCTCCACTTGTCTGCATCGCAGTCACACGCACCAATGACTTCTCAAATGTTGAGGTTGATTTGTAAAGTTTAGTGAATTTCCTGTTATAATCTACATCCGCCCCCTCTAGTATGAGAAGATGCAGAGCTGACAAATGAAACTGTCCACTCTGCACCAGACTTAATTTATCTGAGATGGGACAGAACACAGCCAAGCAGCTGGAGTGCAGTTCCCATCCATCCTGTGTTGAAATGAAGATGAAAACCTAGGTACGCACGGCTTCACACAACAGGATTTCAAAACCATTCAAAAGTGGCCTAAAAGTGGAAAGTGTGAACCAGGTGCCTGGTTGGTAAGTCACTTCAATCATCTACACTTTTATACAGGATTGTATACGAGCCATATTCAGGAGCACACAGATATCATTTTATTTACAACCATATTTTAATTTGGATCCATGATTTGTCATCCTACATGTGAACAATAAAGACCTTTGGTCCTTTTGTTTGGTAGGACGTTTTCCTACCAAAAAAATCAGCTCTAAAAAAAGTACTTTTTTCAAAGATGACTGCATTTGTTAATTTGCAATGAATAAGGTTTGAACTTTTTCGTCGTACTGTACAAGAGTCTCCTTAAGGCGTTGATTTTGTGATGGGTTTTTTAAAGCTGAAAAAAAAAAAAACACCTATGCAAACCTCATTACAGGATCTGAATGTTGTACAGGGCGGACGCAATCTATTGCACAATGGGGAATTTGACTTTGGTGACACTTTTACTTCTCTGCAGCCTCAGTAAGTATCAGCATTAAACTGAATATCAAGACATTCATATAAATGCTTTGTTAAGGACTCTGTTGCTCTATCAGCCAACAGATAGTTATTTGTTTGTCGTTTGTTTGAGGTCTGATCCCCGTCTCACTCCGTGAGTCTCAGACTGTGGAGGTCCAGTCTGGTGAAGAAGTCACTCTGCTGTGCTCCAACTTCTCCAGCGCTCCCACACAGATATTGTGGTTCAGAGCTGTCAAGAGATCCAATTTAACCTGTGTCTCCTTCATGTTCAAAGATCCCAACTCCACTTCATACTGTCAAGGATTCCTAAATGGGAAATTTGAAATGACAAGCAACATGTCGACTGTCTTTCTCAGAATCAAACCAGTCAATTCATCAGACTCTGGACTGTATTTCTGTGGATATCACACAAATAGAAATGTGGTTATTGTTGAAGCAACAAATTTAGAGGTCCAAGGTGAGATTTTCATCTTCATTCCTTTAATTCTGTTGCATCTCGTGATGCCATTGATCTAATTTTTTGATTTTAGATTCATGGAAAATTCCAAATACTTCTGCCTCCAATTAAAACTGCTGTTGTTCATCATATACATTTTTATATTAATCAACCATAAAGCAGCTAGATGTATAACATTAAGTTGAATTTAGTAATGTCTCTTGTAGAAGTCTTTGATGTACGAAGAAATCTGACGCGTGTGATCCTGGGTGCTCTGACTGTTTTCCTCCTCATGGTCATCATTTGTCTGGTGGTTAAAATCAAAACTCTTCAGAAAGGTAATTTTATTTTCATGTATTTTCACATTCTCATTTTAGTTGTTCCTGTATGAAAGTGTTAGTGAATCCTTTCCGTCATTCCCAGGAGATCACGCTGAAGAACAGACAGCACAACAGACAGAGGTGAAGTATATTAAACATTCAAATTTGTGTTTTTCACAAGTTGCTACAATCATGTCGTTTGTCAGTGAATGATACTCAGGTATAAGAGAGTGACTGAAAATGCTTTAATCCACAGAGGCTGGGCTCAGACGACCTGAACTATGCAGCTGTGACTTTTCATGCAAAAACTGACAGACACCGCGGGCCTGCTTCAGAGGGAGAAGTGGAAGGTGTAGTTATTTATTCAGCCACCAGATAGACTCAGGCAGCACCTGCAGCTGCAGCTCAGAGGGGAACTGATGCTTTGTTCACGTGTACCATCAGTTTATATAAATCAATTGGTCAGGTCACACACCGAAAAAAAAAGTCTAAAAGTCTATAATTCACAAGCTTGCAAAATTGCTCCTGTCTGCTTTCTTTGTTACTTGGCTTCTTAGTTGATTGCATCAAAAGATGAATAAAAGCTTTTTAAAACCCTTCTTTGCATCACTATTTCAGGTATCTGTA
Organism: Brachyistius frenatus; assembly: GCF_029030835.1. Lineage (NCBI taxonomy): Eukaryota > Metazoa > Chordata > Actinopteri > Embiotocidae > Brachyistius > Brachyistius frenatus. Next base: position 129,813 of record NW_027210904.1, read on the forward strand.
TCATGAGAAACATATTCTGCACAGCCTCGTTGTAAACCAGATCACAGCAAAGCCACAGACGGAGATGTCTCCTTCCGTCTCCACTGTGGTGTCTACTCAGGCTTTTAACACTCCACGTTTTATATGTAAAGCTTCATTTATGCATGGCTTTATATTTTCCCAACAACATATATCTCTTACACCTGCACATCACTGACCTGTAAAGCTGTTATAAATAACCTTTGAAGCAGAAATGACATAAGAAGTTCTGAAATAATTACAAAGTAATGAGGAGCACAACAAAACCAAAAAGGGACGATGTTGTTGAAGTTACTTTATCATTAAAGAAAAAAAAAGATAGGGACAAAAAACTGGTTAAATAAGAAAGAACATGAGGCTGACAAACCAACATGGAGAAAAGTCCTTGATGTGTTTTGAAATCCCCGCGTTATTCTGACCAAGACCATTTCTTTAAATAGTGAAATGGTCCAACAGTGGCGAACGTTTATTATAAATTATTTGATGATCATGAGCAAAACCCCCTGATTATGCGACCCGGTATCAAGGTAAAACGTGAAATAGACACGTCGGTCCACTAGAGCAAAACCAGAGAGTGTCATGCTTTGGGCTGTCTGGGTGTGAAAGTTACATGTTACACAAAAAATGAAGCCTACTACAAGCTTAGAGCCATGGGATTCACAGGAAAACAAAACTTAGCAAAAACACCTGGTTGGGGTTAGTAAAAAGAGCATGGTTGGAGTTTAGAAAGTGAAGCTAAGCGTTAGTTCAATCAGGAAGTCTTTACTTCTGACTCTTCCTTTCACTCTCTACCACTTCTTCTAATCACCTGACAGTGGCCATATTCAGATTTACGACACAATCTCGATCAGCCAATCGTTGCACTGCTGTCAAACTATTGCTGTGATGCACTGCCTCATCCCACTTAAATATGATTGACATCCCAGTGGGGTCTAATCACCAAAGACTCTCACGGCGCTCACGTTTCTTTTGTATTTGTTCACTCAAATCGAGAGTGGGGGGAATCAGGGGGATTTTCCGCTAATTTAAAACAGAACTGCACTGCAGAGGGCTTCACATCCAGCGGCCTGTTTGACAGCTTTTGAATGCAACTGTTATTAAATAGGCAAGAAAGGAGAACCAGAGTGCACAACACAGAAGCAGGTTGTACGGCAAACAGTGGAGCAGAGTTCGAGAAACAAAACATGAGGGAAAGTACAGCTTAAAGACAGATAGACAAAATCTTAGGGAGGCAAGCTGACCGTGTCAGACTGGGAGGAGATACAGTATATTGAGTGAGCTGACCGGCTGCAGGTTGGGGGACAGGGACAGGTGAGGAGGGAGGGACAGGCAGGAGACGGGGAAAACAGTAAGACACTGGAGACCTCTGGTGGGCGGAAGGAGTAGAACAAGGAGGAAACCAACAATGCAAAAGTGAAAGGCAGAACCATGATAGGCAAGGCAAGGCAAGTTTATTTTGTAGAGCCCATTTCAACAACAAGGCAATTCAAAGTGCTTCACATAAAACCATTAAAAGCATCAAAACATAAGTCAAAGGAAAAGGACATTTAAAAACAATTAAGAACATTGATTGAAACATTAAAAACAGTCATTAAAACATTAAACAAGCTAAAAATAGAATAAAAGTTGCAGTGCAGTTGAAGAAATAAAATACAGTAGTAAAATGCAGAAATTCAGGAAATTGATCAACATCCTTGAGTCTGGTTCAATTTGAAGGCAGCAGCAAACAGAAAAGTCTTAAAATCTTGATTTGAAGCAGCTGATAGTAACACTCAGATGAAGAACGTAGAATATGTGTTCACTGTCTGTGAAATCACACCATAATCAGTAAAGAGACATTACAGTGACTTATGTCCTCTTATGGTTATTGTTAAAATAAATATGATGTCAAACTTGTCAAAATAAAATAAACACTACGACGTCTAATGTAGAGGAGCTGATGAGTGTGATCCCAGCTGTTCTGACTGTTTTCCTCTCCATCGGTCTGACTGTCCAAATATAAAAAAAAATAAATAAAAAAAAAAGATTCAGACACATTTTCTGCTCTTTGTTATTGACAATCAATGTTCAAAATGTATTAAAACGTATAAGGCTGTCTTATACGTTTTAATACATTTTGAACATTGATTGTCAATAACAAAGAGCAGAAAATGTAGGACAAAGGTGAAGACTGTGGTCTATTAACGTCTGACATCAAGTCATTGTTTAGGTCATGTTTTTTTCTTAAAATACTCCCACGTGATAAGAGGTGCTCTTATTTTTAGTGTGTGGACTCAGCTGACATGAACAATGCAACGCTGATTTTCCATCCACCAACAAACACCATCAGAGGCAACGGAGAGCAACATGGAGGAAATGCCCGCTCAGCTGGAAGTGGGACTGATGCTCTGGTCGTGTTGATCTGCCAGGAGTTTTTTTTTTTCTTTCTTTTTCTTCTTCGTGTCTCTCCCTGATTTTTCTCGCTTTAGATTTCAGTCTGGGAGCAGAAGAAAGTGATCGGTGTCTGTCTGGATTCACTTACAGGGAAAGTGAAAGGCAGGTCTGCAGCAGTGGAGGAGGTCAGAGACGTACACGTCCCTTGTTGACAGGAAGAGACACCACAGAGTGGTTGGAGGTGGAAATCAGGAGGCCTCCGTGCCCACGGAACAAGTGGGACGGATGAAGCAGTAAACACTGGTGCGGAAACTTTATGTTGCTGTATCCATCACTGACAGTCAACGGTGGATTCAGCTGAAATACAGAAGATGCAGCAGTTTTCCCGCTCAGGCCTTCAGCGTGTGAAGACTTTTCACCTACATGGTATCGTCCCCGTGTGTGTAACTTTAACAATGTGCACTGCAGCAACCACAAAGCACAGCCGACAAAAAAAATCAAACCGATGTTGTTGTTTTTATCTCACTTCTCATAGACTGTTTTCCTGCCGAAATGATCAACATTCGAATGCATCACCTGCCAGCTTTCATCATTTTATTGTTGTCGTGTCTTCTGTTTAATGCCTTCTGACTGACAGCAGTTACCCACCGTGTTACTTAGTGAGAAATGTTCTGCGGCAGCTGCAGCCTCGTCGGGATACCGCGGTTTAAAAATACTTTGGAAAGGTGGCTCTTCCTTTCCCACCCCGTTTGAGTGTGGCGAGTGTCCAAAATTGCACACTCAAGTTTTGGACTTTTTTTTTTAAGTGCACCATCCGGGTACCGTGCTTAACAGTGTGAACTCACTTGTGAACTCAAAATACTGAGTTCCAAGTACGTCATTTAGAACACAGCTCAGTACTTTCCATTTCTATTTGCAACCCCCAGTGTGATGAGCAGCTTTTCCACCCACCTACAAACTCATTACCTGGCTGATTAAGAAGTACCAAGTACATACTTTCATTTTGATAATTACATTAGAAGTAAAGAGTTCGGTGTTAAATGTCAGTGGTGCTGTTGGACCTTTATTCATATTTTTGTACATTAATGGACTATCAAGGAAACATTCACTCTCATATCACAAGCTGAAGCTGTGAACGTCATCAACTTTCTCATTTCTTAAGAAGTCATTCGTGTGACCTGTCTGAACAAAGTGATGAACAACAACCCGCCTCTTTCCAACAAAAGCCCCTGCACGAGCTCTCAAAGTGTCACTGAGGTGAGACGATCAGACGCACGATGAGGATCTTCACCTTAGTGACAGTTCTACATCTCTGCAGCCTCAGTAAGTACTCGCACTGACTTATCAAGTACCCACTTTAATGCCAGCTAGTGATGTTGCTGAAAGCTCTCGCTCCTCGTTCTCTCTGCGGTTGGTTTCAGGCTGGATCTCTATCTCAGCCTCCCGAGTCTCAGAGTGTGCGGGTCCAGCCAGGTGAAGAAGTCACACTGATGTGCACCAACATCTCCAGAGCTCCAACTCACACATTCTGGTCCAGACTAGTTTAACAGAACCAAGATCAGCTGCATCTCTTCTACGTTCGGGTCTGATGGTTACGCTGCGTTCTGTGAGGGTTTTGAAACTGGAAAGTTCACCATGAGCGCCAACATCTCTTTTGTCTTTCTTAAAATCAAACAAGTGGATTCGTCTGACTCCGGGATGTATTTCTGTGGATTTTACTTGTACGGATACAGAGAGATTGATGTGATCCATTTAAAGGTCGAAGGTAAGATTTCAAAGTAATTTCTTTTCAACAGATTGAAATCGCAATCTAATAATTGACAAATAAAAAGAATCTCAAATTTCATGACAGGAAACAAAGAACTTCGTGATGACGATGTTGAGTGTGAAAGTACTTTTTGTCCCAGAAGATGTTTACTTGAGCAAATTGTTGGTGTGAAATCTACAACTTTTTCTCTATTTGAATGTTTTTGCAGAAGAGTCTGAAGGAATATCAAAGCTGATAAATGTGATCCTGGCTGCTTTGACTGTTGTCCTTGTGATAATAATCATTAGTCTGCTTGTCAACATCAGGAAGCTTCAGACAGGTAGGCTACTTTAAAAAGCTGCTAAGTCTTTATTTGGTTTTGTTCTGCCGGGTGTATGATTTACTCTGACATGTGTTTCTGTCGTGAAGCTCATAATGAAGAACACAATTCACACAAGCAGAATCCGGACTCTGATGACCTGAACTATGCAGCGCTCAGTTGCCATTTAAAAACGAGGAGAAACCTGGAGCCCTAACGTGGTGTACGTTGCCACCAGGTAGACTCAGGGACGTAGCAAACTTTTTTTTCTCCAAGTGACGTAATAATATGTTCACCGTTGTCCTGATTCGGTTGAAATACGTGTAAAAAAAAATTGAAGTTGCCTGCTTGAGGAAGAAAACCACCTGAAGCTGTGCTATTGGCATTCGAGATGTATTCTTTGATTGACCGCGCCAGCCTCATTTCGATCCGCTCCCTTTTGCCCTGTTAAAGTTACTGCATTATACGTTAATACAAACTCAACATTTCCAATAGTTACTTCAAATTAAAAGAGCTCTAGTATTCCAGTAAACATATATATTTCGTTTATTAACTAGGCTTTTATTGTGAAAGACTTGCAGGAATGTTTCGGGACTGAAATTGGACAATAACACTTCAGCTAGAACAGTGATGAAAATAGGATTGTATTGACGTCTTTATCAAATTAAAACGATGAAAATATATATTATTAACTACAGTAGGTACAACAAATGTCCACTATTGGAACAGTGGTTAATCAACCTGAGAAACGAGCCACGACTTAACGTGTACGTGTTCATCTGTGCCCTCATGCGTGCGCTTCACAGGTACTTTAACAAATAGAACTACACGCCTGTTCAAGAAACAACCAGAGCAGCAGCTCAGAGGGGATCTGATAGTTCATCATATCAGTGATGTGAAAGGTGCTGCCATCCCTTCTTGTGGTCATGATGTCTCTTTAACTTTGTCCAAATTGAAACAAAGTTAAAATATTCATGCAACATGTGCAATCCTTTCGGATGTGCGGAATTTGAATTCCATTTTATATTTTCTTCCATCGGACAGAATGCAGTTTGTTTCTTCTGCTTGCCTGTCTGAGATCAGAGACCATGAACACATGGTGTTTTAATGCAGGCCAGTTGGACAGAAGGCCGAGTGACATTATTCTCTGTGGGAAACACAATGTGCCGGTTTATGCTCTACTTATTTTCCATTGTGGCGATGAGCAGCGGTAAAAGGAAAGTCTGAACCACAGGAAGATAAGACTTCAGCTCTCTGCACACACAACAAAGACCTCTGGGTGTCTTTGAAGGAACTCATCAAATGTCTTCAATCAAACAATGTTTTAGGAGCTTTGTTTCCTATTCTTTTCTTGAACGAGAGATCTGCTCCCCCACACATCTTCACACACAGCAGATCCTCTCGTGATTTCCTGGACATGAAAGATGACTGATGCTATCGTGACTGAGCAGCTGCAAAACCGCAAATGGGCACAAAGGCAACTTTAATGTCACTCGACAGATGACTGTGAAAGGTGAAGAAGATCTTCTGACGTTTTTATGTGTCTAATTACACAGTGATGATGAATATTACGTTGTATTTAATTTGACTTTTGCTTTTTGGTGATAGAAAATTCACCCATTTTAAATTACAAAGTAAATTTACTCTTGCGTGAAATCAATGTTTATCACTTATACTCTATCTATAATGTGATCAGTATCAGGGGATTAGATCCTGTTAATGTTCTGATTCATAAAAACAAATAACATCTTGACCCAACCATAAATCTTAAGCTCAGACCTCTGAGCTTTACAGTCTGGGATCAATTTGTTTATGAAATTAAAAAAATGTTTAAAACTGATAAAAGTAATCAGCCTCCATCATTGTTTAAGATCGATAGGATTCAGATTAGGGCTCATAAAAGATCACTTCAGGGGCGTCCAATGTTTAGTCATCTCATCTTTTCATCTGGGAACACAGAACTGATGTGACTTCAAAAAAAAAAAGAAAAAAAGCTGCAGTTTAGTGTCATCTGTCCAGAGGACGTTCTCCCCGAAGCATTGCGGCTCGTCAATATGCAGCAAAGTCCTCCTGGGTCGTCTTCCACGGATCCCACTGCACTCAAACAACGACGCATGCTGCAATCAGACTCCGACGTACCCAGACCTCGGAGAAAAGAGCTTATATCTACCTGGACGTTTTCCTTTGCTCTTCGTCTGCCATTATCAACATGCTTCTGTTCAATATGGGATCCCATGGAGCTTAAACTTAACATAACACAACATTTGAGTCCCGGGAACATCAAGGTGCTTGGAGACGCTCTCATAGCCTTTACATTTAGCATACTTGTCTATAATTTTCTGGAGTTACCAATTCATCTGTTTTATAGTCGTATAATAGTCTCCGAAGAAGCGACAATTTATCTTTTTTCACTTTTCCTTTGTTTTACTCCAAACGTACCAAAGGCACGCAAGTATATACGTGAGAAATTTACGTTAAATATCATCACTTTTCAACAGGAAGAGAGACTTTTTTTTTTTTTACCCACAACTGTAAGTCATAAACCTGATGGATGATGTCATGCGGTGCTGACTGTTCATAAGGCCTTGAGAAAGCAGGAGAAAGTTTTGACCAACTTCCCCTTTCTGGCCTACAGTGGTGTCTGTGGTTTAAGTTCCAAACATTTTAAAGAGAAATAAAACTAATACCAAAATACAAAACAAAAAATAGGCAGAAATGAAGGAAACAGTTGGAAACTCTGGGGGCTAAAAAATAGTCTGGACTTAAGTGGATAAAAGCTGTGGACAAATGATTTGATTGGGGGAAGTGGGCATTCATCAAATCTACAATAACCATTTCCATTAACAATGTTTCATCTTTTATTATCTAAGTGCTGTTCCTTTTTATCAATTTTTTTATGAACCAGTCCCGCAACATTGCTTTCTAACAGAATTTAATAAAATTGAAGTGACAATTTGTTGATCCCTTAAGTGATATTAACTATTAATTAAAATTCTTGTGCAGCTGCATGTTAAAAGACTTTTTCTTTTTTCTTTTTTTTAGGAAACAGGTTTAGTGGAGAACATGTTAAGATATCTCAAAGCTATTGTTTTGGTTTTGGTACTGAAACTCAGGTATTAAACCTGTACTGAGAATTTTCCCACAATACCCAGCAATAAAAGTGCGGACAGTAAAGTAAATGATCGCTGATTGTGCATCTGCTTGAAGCTCAAATTTGTCAACAGAAAGTGAATAATGCAATATATTACTGCTGCAACAACGGTATCTGGAAAACAAGTCAACCCTGCAGTTTAAATGGCAGTTCACCAGTTAACAAGAAGCTCATATCATTGTTTGAAATATTTTATTCATGCAGGTCAGAATCCAAAAATGGCGATACAATGTAAAGTACTGTGTAATTCTCATGTCCATCAAAGTTCCTCGTGTAATTTCCCTTTAAAAATGTATCAATTTCATGTTCACAAGCATTTAAAAAAATATCTACTAGTGTCTGATGAAGTTGTAACAATGCTGTGATGCTTTCTTCAGGTCCATTTACAGTAACATACTAACTCATCCTGAACACTTCTCTAAAAGCCAATTTCAAAAAAAACACATTCACCAGGTCGACCACGGTCCTCCAATGGTGCTGAATTTAATTTGGACACTGCTGCTGGGATTCAGTTTACTGACTCCACTATCCACCAAATCAGCCACAACCTGTCAACCAGTGACGGTTATACTTTAAAGCTTCACCTGGCACTAGTTTCAATGTCATGGCTGATAAACCACTACTAAAACGGTGGCAAACAAAGAGCAGCAGATTCACAGCTGGATAGTTTTGTGTACTAGCTAACACAACTGGACCAGTAAAATAAGCAAAGTTCTTCTCCCCTCATACAAACCTCTGCACTGAATAACAGTAATATAAAACAGTTCAACGTGAGACTGCATTAGCTTCTAATTCAGTAACCCTTGACTTACCTGTTCACTCTGAAGGTGTCCGGCTGCCTTTGATGTCACCGTTCCGCCAGATTGAAGGTTAACTAGTCTCTGCTAGGAGCTCAGGAGTGTTACGCTTTTCTTCACTTGAGTTTTAACGCGGTCAAGTTTTGAATTTTTTTTTTGGCACTGAGGGAGGCGGAGCGAGGGGGGACGGGGGACGGGACGGGCATGTTAGCGCAACCGCTGATGACTGGGGAAAGCTGGAGCATCGCAGACAAGACCAGAGAGGAGGTTTGTTTTTGGGTTGTTGTTGGGTTTTTTATCAGCGTGACGAGTGGAACATGCTTTTTATACGTTATCACTGGCAGACGGATGAGCATTAGGTGGATGTTGTTGTCTTTTTTCGAGGGTATTTGACTCGGTTACACTGATGAGGGGTTTTACGGCTGATTAGGATCACATCTGTGGACAGCATTACTGCATAAATCCGCTTGACTGAAAATCGAGTTTGACAATGGACATGGAAACGCTTCGTGCCGGCCGGCCAGTTAACAGTTATTTTGAATATTTATCCTACATCTTAGCAGTTTAAATTTTTCACAGCAACGCCACATAGAGGTTTGGTTTACGATGGAACCAACGTGCAGATTAGATTTAATACCAAATTATTCAATTCAGTTTAATCTACAGTCACAAGTATCGCCTAGAAACTGCTGCTGAAGAGATTCAGCTTCCTATGGTCACACACAAGATCAGTCCTTCAAACGAAATGGTACAAAATAAGAAAAAAACGCCTGAAACGTCAAGCAATAAAAATTCCTACAGCACAATAACATACTAAAACAACCAGGAGGAAAAAAGCCGGGTGTAAAAACTGTTCCAAAATAATTAAAACAAAAACAGACGTAGACGTCGGGCAATTCGGTTCCTCCTGTGAGCGTCGCAGGGGAACGTAACGCGCTCAGCCGCCGACAGGGAGAGGATAGTGTCACGTGCATCAGGAGGCGGCGAGCGGCGACGCAGGCGGACGACAATCCTGAAAAAAAGAGCAAATGGCACAAGTGAACTAACTGGAGCTGTTGAGACACTGAGGCACGCTGTTCCATCTGGATTCGGGTTGGGTTTTTTTGGTTGGTTTTTTTTGGTTGGTTTTTTTTTTTGGCGAGTTTCGTATCTTGAGGGCGTTCCTCTCCGAACGTCTCGGCTCATCTTTTATTTTATCGGACATATTTAACACCGATATTAGCTGAGAATCCAAGTTAAGGCATCGACGTGCATCACCAACGCTTTTTACTTGTGGACCAGCAACCCTGTACGCATGCTTCCTCTAACCTCGTTTACCCCCACAAGGGTCCAGAGCGTGTGCGGCGGGGGGAATTCACAAGCTGCCTCTGCCTTTACAGGGACGAAGAGTTACTCTGAGCAAAGTGTGACCACTAGTCTACCTCAGACCTATTCTCACCTTCACAGGCCGTGCTTAATAAGCGTAGCGTGCAGGCGGTGGCGGAGGCAGCCGTTCTGCGTAGGGGTCCCTTGCGCGTGGAGCTCCGTATGCAGGGACCCGGGAAACCGGAGAGAGTCGGGAGCGCTCGTAGGAGTAGCCGTTACTGGCGGGGGGCATGGGCGTGCTCGGCGGTCTCCTGAGGGGGCTGCGATCTCGGGCGTAGTACGAGGACGGCGGAGGAGGGAGGGGCCGACGCTCGTACGGGTCAAGCGGCGGGTTCATAAGGCGGTCTCGGACGACGGCCGACGGGGGAGGCGGAGGAGGAGGGGCGCCAGCACGTTGGTCCTCGTATGAGGCCATGCCATACGGGCGGGCTCGGTACTTCTCATAGTAATCTACGACGCCGTATCTTTCCCTCTCGCCGTCGTACGGACGCTCCGGATAAACGGCTCGTCTAGGGGGAGGGGGCGGCAGAGGAGGGGCGGGGTAACCTGGGGGTATATGGCTGAGGCGGCCCCTCAGGTAGCTGGGCGGGGGAGGCTCGTGCCTCTCTCCTGGGTAGCGTGGAGGCCAGTAGCCCCCTCTGTCGGGGGGAGGAGGTGGGTAGTCGTCTCGCTCATCGTGTCTGGGACGGCTCTTGGAAATCTGGACATGGATGCGTTTGCCTGAATGAAAGAAAGAAAGAAAAAAAAAACGTAAACAAAAGATGAAGTTAAGTCAGATTTAACACAAAGCAACATTTAACAACTCCTCCTTCAAATTCTTCACACGGTGGCCCTTTCTCACCTTGAAATTCAGTGTTGTCCAGTCCCTTGATGGCATCCATGGCCTCGTCAGAGTTGGACATGTGCACAAAAGCAAAATTCTTAACAATAGCACACTCTGTAACTGTACCGTACTCCTCAAAAAGAGCGCGAAGCTCGTCGTCGGATCCCTTCTCTACGTTTGCTACGTGCAGTTTGACAGACCCCTGGTTCTTCCCGTGACTCGCCTCCACGTTGATCGGGGTGCCGTGAAGCTTGTGGAGGTGCAGGGTCTTGATGGCTTTGGTGGCGTCCTTGCGGTCATCCATGTGGACAAAGGCATAATTTTTGATGATGGCACACTCTGTGACCGTACCATACTGAGTGAAGAGTGCCTTGATTTCTTCCTCGTCTGCCTCTCGGGGAAGATTTCCCACAAAAATCTTCACCATTGTTAAAAGATCTGTTCCAGGGCCATGCAGAGAGAATAGGGTTGATGCAGAGTGTGGGGGGGGGAAGAAAAAAAAACCCTTCCATTATTATTGATGAGGTTTATAGTATAGAAAAGCCTGCTTGAAACATTTGGCTCTGATACGACATGCACAGATGCGAACTGAGCAGGCCTATTCACTGTAAAATGGCTGACGTCAAGTTAAAGTAACGCAGCAAGTCAACGAGACAATATTTACATAAAGGGGGGACATTTTTTGTTTGTTTCAACATCATTACGTTTTCATTTAATTTATTACGGTCCTAATTTCGCCTGTGTGGACAATCAAGCCAAGTCTAAACACATTTCCAGATGATGGTTGAGGACATTCAAGCTGTTAGCTCTGGGTTAGCATGCTAAGTGAAGCCTCGCTGACACACAAAGCAGCGCAGCAGCGAGCTGGATGGACGAACAACTCAAGTCGTCGCTAACTCCCAAATTTAAAATGCAGTGAATTGCAAATATAAGGACGCTGTTGTATGTATTTTGGTTACCTTTTTTTTTGCCGGCTGTCTGTACAAAGAATTCAAATGCTTTTTGAGACCTTTCCTTTTCCTATAACTGACTTCCGTTTGTGGTTGCCTGCCTACCTACAAGCTAGAGAGAAAAATGCCCTTGCTGGGCTGTCTTTTTTTTTTTTCTTACCCGCATTCCCCCCCAAAGACCCGCCCCACTCGGCCTCTGGTTGGCTGAACGCTCGGTGCCTTCCTTGTTTAATTGGTTAAATTGGCGTTGGGGGAATGCGGGTGGGAAAAAAAAATAACGCTGCTGCGCTGAACCCTAACGCCGCTGTGATTGGTTGGTCCTTCCTCTTCGTCTGCTCTTTTTCCAGATAGCAACCACAGCGCCACCCACTGTCCGGGAAAGTGAAGTAATCCATCCTCGGTTTGTGGGAAAATCAATAAATGTTCAATGTTGTTGTTTTTTTTTACCGTATCTGCTTTGTTTTAAGTCTATATTAATAATTTTGGAACATCTTTTCTGACTGTACGGCATGTTTTTTTTTCAATCGTGTATGCTTGACAAAAGTTAAAATGTGTAGGCCCAAATTCAATCAAAAGTTTTGTCCAGAAATGTCTCGTATTCATTGACCAAATGACGTCACCTTTCAGAGCTTTGAGTGAGAAAACGAAATTTTTTTTTTAAAAAAATACACGTTTCTAGCGTCCCGGATGAAAATGTGACGATTAGATTTTACACATCCAAAAAAAAAAAAAAAAACATGCCCCTCAGGTTAATTGGTGGTTCTCCAAATTGCCCTTAGGTGCGAATGAGAGCGTGAATGGTCTTCGTTTCCGTCTCTCTGATGGCCCTGTGATGGACTGGCGACCTGTCCAGGGTGTAACCCTGCCTTCGCCCAAAGTGAACTGGGATAGGCTCCAGCCCAGCCCCCTCCCACCCCTCCCCGGTGACCCTGTTCAGGCTAAAGCGGGTATAGATAATGGATGGATGGATAGATGTTATACGTTCACTTTCCAGTTGCGGTTATAAATAGTGCGGAGGTAATAACAAATGTGAAAGCATGCAGTGTTTTTCTGGGGGGGAATTTTCGGTGCTGTAATGCTGCGTTCAGGGGCTTATCTTAAAAGTGTCAGATAGAGAAGAGAGGGGCATTCGTGTACTATTTCACTGAAAAATACCCAAAAAATAAATTAACATTGTAAGGATGTTACAACGACGTTTTTAAAAAAAAAAAAAAAATATTGTATTAATTATTAGGTCTGCAGTTTATTTATGCGGGGGAAAAAAAGCCCGTCAGAGAATAATACAAAATTGTTAAAGTAGTACATTACCCAGCTATACTATTAATTCTTCCATGGCCACTGCTAGTTTTAATCAAATAAAATACACCGCTGCTTAATTCCATGAACAGCATTGAATAGTGATATTTCCGGATTTGCACTGAAACGCAGCACAGTTTCTGAGAAGTGTCGTGAATGAATGACGAAACGACCGGAGAGAGAAAACAGCAGCGAGGAGCGCTCAGGAGGAGGCGTTCCTGTTTTCACCGTCACCAGCAGCACCGTCAGGCTCCGTCTCAGTGCTGGGAGAGTCTTTTAAGCAACTTTCTATGAAAAAAAAGTTCAACATCCAGGTAAGAACCAAACATCTGCCAACGGGACCGTAGCCTGTGTATGCATTGTTTTTGTTTTTTAAAGTTTTGTTTGACTCATTTCGCCTTCTGCCCCGGCAGCATTTCATCCCTGAACGCCACCTCCATACTTCCTCAAGATGAACGAGGCTCAGACGATGGAGACGGAGGAGGATCTCCTGACTTGTCTCCGCATCGAGCTTTACCACCCGCAGCAGAGCTGCAGGGGTCTCTATGGATTACTTCCTCTGGGGACCAGGAGAAGGCTCGCCGCAGATGACACTCTCCGGCTGGGCCGCGACGCCCAGACTTGCACCTACGCCCTGGTCGATCCCCGGGTCTCCCGCAAACAGCTGGCCCTCCACGCCTACCGCGTACCCCACAGCCCGGACATGCTGTTCACCGTCCAGAACCTGAGCCAGCGGGGCCGCCTGTCCGTGAACAGCTCGGCGCTGGGATACCTGGAGAAGATGGAACTCCCGGACAAGGCTCTGGTCCGGTTCGGGGAGTACGAGATGCTGATCACCCGGGAGTCCGGTGAGGCCAAGGCGACCTTTGAGGTGCAGTTTGAGGTGCTGGCAGTGTCCCCGTCCAGGGAGACGAGCACGTGTGAGCTTAAGACACCGGTCGTGGACACGGGCGCGCGCGTATTGAACGATTTCCCGGCTGAGTTCACAGCACTTGGCCCCCTGGAGAGAGACGAGACTGTGGTGACTTCTTAAAGAGACTTTTCTTACTGAAATTTTTTTTAAAAAGCAAACTGCTTGTTACTTTCCAGCAGGCGTGGATCCCTCTTTGTAATGTGAAATCATTGTAGCTGGTATTTTCAAACTTATGTTTGTAAAAAAATTTAAAAAAAACTGTTTTATTATAATAACAAACGTTTAAAGTGTTAAAAAAAAGCCTTAAATTTATTTGTTTCTACATTTTCACCTTTAGCTATTAAACTGTATTCTGTGACATCTTTTTCTGCATGTTGTTTGTTGATCCGACAACCAATTGGGAGAAACATCGAGAACTTTAGGACTAACAGAGAACTTTACCTTGAACACAACGTTATGCAGTTCGTAGTGTCTTACATTGTGGAAACAGGCTTTTCTAGATCTGCTGGACATGAAATGGGTCTTATCATCCTTCAGCTCAGGTTACAGAGAGAAGGCCGCCTGCATTCAAAACAACAACAAAAAAACAGAAAAACAATGTGCTCCTCTCTTCTTGGCACAACTACCCACCCACCACTTCTCAGAAGTCCAGCGACAAGGAAGTGTGTTTAAAGGAAACCTCATCTGACCTTAAATTTACTCGGCAAAATATACACATTTCAGTCACTAATATCAGGCGTGTTTAAGTTTTCCTCTACTTATTCGATGAAGAAAAATCACTACATTCAAAATATTACTTTTAAGTATCCTTCAAAAAAGTGGAAGTAATCATTATGCATATTACAGCTTGTGTCTAGCTTGTAACTAATGTTGTAAAATTAATATAGAGTACTAGTAGCTTCCAATTGACCTCAAATGACAAATAACTCAAAATTATGCTTTAGTAAATGTACTTCGTTATTTACCACCACTACTTTCGTGACATTTTATATCAGGTCCTCCTGACAAGAATATAATATATGACATTTCATGCTAACAAGACAAACAGCAGAAACTGCTCAGGTCGATAAGAGACATAGAGGGCCGGTGACATGTCAGAGGAAGATCCAGACACTGATAGTATTTGTTAGCCCTCTTGGAACAAAGTCCAGTCTCTTCAGTAAAGATTGGTATCAGTTTTATAAGCAGGAAAAGCAGTGAGATATTGACGTATCCAGATCAATGGAAGGACAATCAGTGTTGTTAGAAGGTCAGCAGGTTTCAGGAATGAAGAGCAGAAAAGCCATAAATATTTGGAATGTGATCACCGTCACGCAGGCAGTAGTTAAGACTAGTTGACGCTACCGCCGACAAAACACACAACTACCCGACCACCACTTCTCAGAAGTCCAGCGACAAGGAAGTGTGTTTAAAGGAAACCTCATCTGACCTTAAGTTTACTCGGCAAAATATGCTCCCAAAGACAAACACAGGAAATGAAACTTCTCACTCTTCGGCAGATCTTATTTTACTTCACGGAGCACTTTGTCTTTTCCACAAAGTAGAGTATCTATCCATCTATACTGGTGTGGTTGCCTATCCAGGATGTAGTCTGCCTCGACACCCTGTGCATGCTGGGATAATCTCTAGGACACTGCAACCCATCAGGTAAATATTAAAAAAAAATATATATATATTTTTAAACCTGATTTTGCAGTAATCCACTTTAAATGTGTCCATCAGCTTTTCTCACCGATCGAGAGACATGACGGTGACCGCAGAACAAGCACGTTTGAGTAAAAGCGGGACGTTTTGTACAACTGCAGTTTGTCTGTCCTTATAATCCACACTTTTACAGTAAAGACTCCGCCAGTACTCTGATTAATAAAACAAGCTTCTGTCAAACTAAAACTCTATCCAGGTAAAAGTTATTCTGGGAATCCCTACATGTTTAGAGCTGGACTCAATCTCACTACAATCACATTTAACCACCCCATATGGTTTAATCTATTTAAAAGACTTCAGTGTCACACAGCCTCTAACAGACTGCAGAATAACAATTTGAGCATTTTAATAAAGTACAGCGAGGACGATAGAAGAAAACAAGTCGTCTCAGACATCAATTCTGAATTCAAACATTTTATTGACTCGAGTTTAAAACTCGAAAACGAGGGTTTAGAAACTAGTTAGTTAAAAAATAAAGTGCTACAAATATTTGTATAGAATGACCCTGATGAACAGTAGACGGGAAGATTACAGGAAAACTAAAAGGGTGAACAGCTGTGGTCGTGCACAGGTTTCAAAGTATAAACTGTAACACTGCATAACGTTTTATGGTTTTAGCCATATCTCGACTTCAGTCAATTAGTCAACGAGTCAATACTAAATGCGACCTGTAGGACTGATCACAGTTTTGATGTCCTCAAAACACAGATGGAACCAGGCAGGTCTCCCACAGCCTGAGACATTCACTCCAGCTCATCAAACGATGGACCAAACACATTTCCTGTAAAAACAGCAGACATTTCATTCCAAGTCCACAAACTGGACTTCACAGAACGGACATATTACAGCAGCTCATTCTCACGGCGTCACAAACTGCTGGTTTGCCAAAGTTAAGGGTGTCACAGAGATAAGACACAAAACGATCTTTATTGTCAGCACTGTGGCCAGTAGGGCCGAATGAGGAGGCCGTGATGGAGGAGAACGATCCTCAAGTTAACCTACCGAGGACTTTAGGGGCGATTGGATGGAGCAAATACAAGACTTCCCCCCCCAGCAGGCACGTGTCCGAGTCCTTAAAGTGAGCAAAAGTAGACATGGATGTCTTCCAAGTAACATAAAAGTCACTTGCATATGATATTAAACTTATGTAATGTTTGTAAAGTGACTGTATATAACGTTGGTGCCTTAACCCGAGGCACCACGTGTTAATCTCCGAGACGCCGGCTGTGTTTGACGCCCCGCGACGAGAACAGGTTTGATACAGTACATGAAGGACTTGATGACGTGAACTCGTGCTGCTTCACCTGAAACTCCAGGACAGTCCGACGACATCTTTTCCAGCTTGCAATCTCCTTCGGATTCGCTTTAAGCCTCGGAGCAGCCGTCAAGAGGAAAGAGGAGCCTGTGAAGAAAGACACGGGATCCCCACAACTGGCTGTTAATGAAATCATGCCACTTTTCTTTTTGTCTCTTTATTACTACCTCAGTTACGGCAAAAAAATAATAATCTAGTAAGGCACAATAAACACGTTAAAGGGAAATATATTCATGTTCAAAACAGTTGTTTTTCCAATGAGGCAACATTTTAGCAAAAGGCAACACTGGTGTTTTAAAATTACATCTTCCAAAAGTGACTTTTTTTTTTCAAGAGAAAACTGCGATATGAATCCCAAGACATTATTTTTTTGTGTGTGTGTGTGTTAGTAATAGTTAGTTAGTACATGTTAAAAAAAAAAAGTATCTACCTCTTTTCTTCCAGGATGCAGGACATCTTCTGAGGAGGACTTACCATGAGCTTCCAGCCTAACAACCTACAAAGAGCACAAATACTAAGAACACCGAGACTGCATGCAGTTTGAGCTAAATAACATACAAGTTGTACATGTTGAGAGGGAAGGCGGTTTGCAAAGTGAGACGCGTGTGGCGTAAACTCGATGAAATGAAATGGGGAAACAAATCAATTGCGTGGCACAGCTGTTGCGAGACGACGGAAACATGGGCCGCTCTGAGCGAGCGGAGACGAGGCGGGGGTGATGGGAGGTGATGGCTGGGTGTCGGGGATAACACTCGGTGGGATGGAAGAAGCTTTAACACCAAAGTTAGACGATATTTGTTGGGGAGGTTTTTTTGGCACTTGTGGGCTTATGGGCAGCTGCATCATTAGCTGGACTAACTTTTGAGTCAGAATAAAAATCTACTTTTGGTTTGGCTTTTTTTTTTTTTTTTTTTACTTGCGACAACTCGAGAAGGCAACACGGTTAATCAGCCCGACTGTCAGACGCTCGTGCTACGAAGTAGGATTTGTGGTTATTAAGGTAACATCAGGTTTATCTTTGGGTTTTCAGGACTGTGAAGCCGGTTCACTTTAAAAAAAAAAAAAAAAAAATTTAAACCGGGATACCGTCGCCATAGTAACTCGTGCTGCACACCTAACCTGCTCCGCAGCAGTTTGAGATAACGGATCAAGGCGTACGAAAGCACCGACGAACGGACCACTCGTCATCCCCACGGAGCGCCGACGGCGAGGACCTCCGCTGTGCAGGGCCGAGTGCTCAGAGACCCACCAACCTGTCCATGTTTGCGATCGGTACGACGCTGCAAACCCCGCCCCTTTCTACGGGAACGCACTTGTGGCTGCATTGGGAAACCGTGGGTATCGAGTTGAGAACCACCTCCGTGCGACCGCTCAGCACGATCAGGTTTGTTGGGTTTAGCTAAGCCAGATAACAGAAAGTTATCCTGGGTATGTCGAGCCGGATTTGTATCAGAGGCCCGAAGTCGCAAACATCAGTGAACAGCTGCTCAAAATTATTTTTATCCCCCCCCCCCACCCTCACCCCACGTCACATCCGCAAACCTTTTCGCTCAGGCGAACACGGAGAGATTCAGATCGGCGGTAGCGTCACAAACAAAAGAACCGAAGTCTCACAAGCTTCCCAGCTGGCGGCTCTGAAATGATCACCGACAATTGTGTTAAGCTGTCAAGGGTGTGAAGAATGAAACTGAGAGCAATGTGGAGCAGAGCGCCTAAATATGTGCGGTCCGATGAGTCGGTCTGCCCGGCCAGCTGGACGCCAACGCGACGAGGAAGAATGCCACAGTTAAAATGGTGGTTTTGGTTTCATTTGTTTATTAAAAAGCCTTCAAATAAAAAGCAACTCGTGAAGTAAATAAAAAAAATCATACATGACGCGGCTGTGCTACTTTCGCCAGAAAAGTTAACACAAAGCATAAAAAGAAGAAAATCACACTGGAGCTTTGGATGCCATGCTGACAAGTATCGCAAATCTGAAAAGTTGATGGTACAAGCTCCCACACCACGTGCTCTGTTAAAGCACTCAATCTTTTTAACTTCAAAATGTGCAATCAACCAACCAATGCAAGACTCTAAATATATATATATATATGTGTATTTTTTTATTATTTTTTTATTTGTTTCTATTTAAGTGAATTCCCTTGTTTCCCCGGAGGCCAGAACCATTTAGTGAGATTGCAGAGCAGAGTTTGTAGTCTTTGGCCTTGAACAGTCCTGCGTCACGCTGATATAGTCTGAGCACCTAGTCGGCAAACATTTTAAGGATCTGAACAGAAACACAAGCAGAGGAACAGAAAAAGGCATATGAGCAGCTCAGAAGAGCTGTGGACATGGACTCTTATGTTTTTAAGTACGGGCCGTCCGCAATACAGTATCTTCCAGTAAATCTCAGGCGAACGCAACGCAATCCGCCGTAGCCGGGGGGGCGGTGGGAGGGGAGGGGAAGGGAGGGGAGGGGGAGCATAGCGCCACGTGCATCAGCAGACGACGACGACGATCTTGTCATATTCTAAACCTGGAAAAAGAGCACACCACACATGTCAAGGAGCGCGTTTTACTCAGGGTTCGCGCAAGACTGATCTTTGATGTTAAAGCAACAAGATTTTAGGATCTTAATAGTAATATTTAAAACGGTTGAATATCGATCTGTGGCTGATGGTAATGACTTAAAGCGAGATGCTACTTTTAACTTACGGATTCAGTTCCCATTAAGTACGATAGACAATTGTGCGAATATTTTTTATTTCGTTTTTTCCCCCCTAATCATGTCTACTTGGCATCAATGTGATTTATGAGGTCGTGACACATCCACTCTCTGTTCTCACCTTGTTTTACACTCTCGGCGCCTAATAACCTGCGTAGCGAGGTGGCGGCGGCGGCGGCGGCGGCGGCGGCGGTGGCGGCGGCGCCCTCTCCGAAAACGAGTCCCTGGGGTGGGGAGCTGCGTACATCGGCGTCCTGGACATCGGGGAGAGTCGGGAGCGCTCGTAGGGGTACCCGTTACCAGCGGACATGGCGGGCGGAGGAGGGGCTCTTCTGATGGGGCTACGATCCCTGCGCATGAAACCTGGAGGACCTGGGAGCGGCCGTCGCTCAAACGGGTCGAGTGACCCCATTCCGAGGCGTTCTCTAACCAGCGGCGAGGGAGGAGGCGGCGGAGGGGGGATGTTACCGGCATGCCTGTCATCATAGCCGGCAGTGTTGTACGGGCGGGCTCTATATTTCTCATAGTAATCGACCACCCCAAAGGCACTCCGATCGCCATAGCCCTGGTCGGGATAAGGCGCTCGTCTCGGGGGAGGCGGCGGCGGCGGCGGCGGAGGGTAAGCGGACATGCGGCCTCGGAAGGGAGGCTCAGGCCTGTCCCCTGGAAAGAAAGGAGGATAATAACCTCCTCTGCTTGGCGGAGGTGGATAGTCCTCCTCCTCAGGGGCCCCTCTGGGTTTGCTTTTTGATATCTGAACATGTATGCGCTTTCCTGAGAGAGAGAAAAACAGTGTCCCTCAAATCTAAAAGCCTGAATAGTGATAGTGTAGAACCCATAGTAAAATTCGAGCCGAGACTAAAACCCTCAAAAGGCTCCAGACACACCTGGCATTGACACGCGTCCTGGGTAAGCCAATCACCGGTGGTCAGGTTACAGGCGTGCATGTACATCGAGGCATTAAAACGAAGCTCCGGTGAGCAAAGATGTCTCATTGGGTCGAATGCCCGAGGCATTCGAATCCCCTCCTGACTTTCTGTGCGTGATCACGTTCTTATTTAGTTTTACATTTGCTCAATGTACGGCTTCATTTGCATATAGCGTGGGGACGCGAGATCCGATAAATGAGTGGCCACTGGAAGTGCATGATGATGATGATGACGACGACGACAGGTGTGAACCGACACATTCAAATTACAGCTGACCGCTTGTGATCCCATCACCGAGGATGCGTAATGCCAGGTGTGAACAGCCTAAAATGTACTTACCTTGAAACTCTGCGTTGTCCAGGCCCTTCAAAGCGTCCATGGCCTCATCAGAATTGGACATGTGCACGAAGGCAAAGTTCTTGACAATGGCGCACTCCGTGACCGTGCCGTACTCTTCAAACAGCTCGCGGAGCTCTTTGTCAAAGCCCCTCTCTACGTTGGCTACGTGGAGCTTCGCCGGACCCTGGTTCTTCCCTCGGCTGGGCTCCACGTTGATGGGCCTGCCGTTCAGCTTGTAGAGGTGGAGCTCCCGGATGGCTTTGGTGGCAGACTTGCGGTCGTCCATGTGCACGAAAGCGTAGTTCTTGTACTTGGCACATTCGGTCACCGTGCCGTACTGAGTGAACAGGGCTTCGATTTCATCCTTCTCCGTCTCCTGAGAGAGGTTCCCGATGAAAATCTTCACCATAGTTGCTCCGGTGTACTTCTCTGTAAACACAGGATGAGAGAGGAACCAGTCAAGAGGCCAGATAGTAAAGCTGCGACGTCATTATCAGGAAATAGAAACCTGGTCATGGAGGCGACAGCAGGGGGCCCCCACAGCAAAAACAATGATTCACACCATCACCAACTACCATGATTACCTTAGTGGTGATTAATGCTTGCAATATGTCACTAGTCTTTGACTTGTAAAACTTTTTATTTTATTTTATGCAAACTTTTTACAGACTGACGCTGATGAAGTCTCCGTGTTTTCACTTCCTGGACTTTACGAGTCAGGTTGCTTTTAGCAAGCTAACGTTAGCTGCCGATTACCACATGAGGAAGACAAAACGAACTACTCAATCAAATTCACCTCCACCATTGACAGTGCTTGTAGTTACGGCTGTTTTAGCTGAAACTACAATAATAATACGATTAAAAACAAAAACGACTGGAGAGAAGTAGGACGACCACTACACTTACTGTTTGTGGACAACGAAGCAGCGAAGCTGAAACTCCGAAGAACGGAAGAGACGTACTGCGGCGGGCGGAAGGGGGGTAATTGAGGACTCTGATTGGTGCATGGGCGTGTCGCTCAAACAAATACGCACAGTGATTGGGTGATGGTGCGGCGGAAAGTCCGGAGAAGTCTTTTTGTTGCGGCGTGACGGCGTGTGCCGACAGCCTATGTAGAAAGTTTTCTTTCACTAATTAACAACACAATTAGCATTATGAAAGTGTCCCTTTTATCGCTCCTAAATGTATTCACAAAAAGCATAAGGCTTTAATGTAATTAAAAGTTAAGTATAAAAGTTAACTCTTTCCTCTGTTACCTTCATATTTCAATCAAAACGCCAAATAAACTAATTATATATTAATAGAATTAATATGACATAACGGGGGGGGGGAGCCCCTGATGTCTGCATCATTGACTTCCGATTTCCTCGTTTAAAAAAGGGAAACAGCGATGATGACACATTAGAAATCTCCCTGTGTTTTCCAAGCCTTCACCTCGTAATGTATCGACCAGTGTTGTGCAGATTAAATTAAGAGATGCTGCAGTCATTATATAAGAAATCATGATTTAGCATGACTGGAAACCCGTTCAGACAGTCTCATTAAACACAGGACCGATCTGAAATCTACATTAGACAACTTCATGTTTCAATTTAAAGCTGCATTCATCGTTTTTTGTTGTTGTTGTTGTTGTTGTTGTTGTTGTTTTTGTATATTTCACCAGTTGGGGGCAAACACAATCATGTGTTTGACATCTTTTGGCCTTGCAAAGACGAAAAAAAAAAAAAGGTTAGTAACCGCTCACTGCGGAATCGGCACTCTTTACACAATACACACTGGTCATGTACAAATATTGATTCGTAGCTTTAAACCTCATATAATATATGTCAGTTTTCCTCCGTTATTAACTAATATTACACACATAGCAGACATAGAAAACCAAAGATGAATATTTGACTGGAATTGTTTTCATTTGTGTGTGTGTGTGTGTGTGTGTGTGTGTGTGTGTGTGTGTGTGTGTGTGTGTGTGTGTGTGTGTGTGTGTGTGTGTGTGTGTGTGTATTAATAGATTGGACTGTTTCAAGAAGACAGTTGGCCCTGACTCATATCACCATCCCACATCGGCAGCATCTGGTTACAATGCATGATGATATCATTTCAAAAGATAAATAATTAAAAGAGTGAGATCGTACAGTCCTCAAAAGGTTCGTGAGAAAAATATTTTTCAGACTGTATGTGGGTTTTTTTTTAAAGATACTACATTGTACTTCCCTGCTAGGGCCAAGCATACTCAGGGTCGCACGTCAACAATAATGGTGCCCTATTGATCTGTACATATATGCAACATATAAACATTAATATGCACAAGAAGCAGCTCAAAAACAAATATGGAGATACAAATTGGGTTGGATTTATTTACATGATCATATATTTTAATAAAGCCAAAAATAGAATTGCCTCACGGTGGAAATTAAGACTATGTCTACACTTTTTAAATTCTGTGATTTAATTGAGTTAAAATACATCTAAAACCGTTTTCCGAAGGACATAAAATATTTTTAAGCTGTTCAAGACAACCAAGAGAATCTGACTTGTGACAGAAAACCTCCAGTAGGGGGAGACACAGACAGACACAAGTGAGGTCCAAAAGGCAACAAAAAGAAGGGTTTTATGCTCCTTGTAGTGCACTTTTAATTCAACATGTTTGAGTTTCACATCCAGCTCCCAAATAACTTCCCAGGGGGACTTTTTTTTTTTTTTTTAGATCTGATTTCTTGACAGAATTGTATGCATACTCATGTGCGATTGCTATTTGGATTAATTCAAACCTTTAATAGGAAATCAGGAGGGTAAGCTGTTATTTTCAGTGGTGCCCTGACACAAAACACCAGTTTGATTTGGACAGTGAGAAATGGTTGTTATGTGTAATGCAATGAACCGTAATACGAGTTATGCAACTGACAGTATAAACTAATATCAACCAATCAATGAGTTGGTTTTTTTACTTCACCTGTTTAGTTTCGACTGCTTCCCCTCATGTTACATAGTTGTGACACTGATTGGTGTGTGTGTGTGTGTGTGTGTGTGTGTGTGTGTGTGTGTGTGTGTGTGTGTGTGTGTGTGTGTGTGTGTGTGTGTGTGTGTGTGTGAGAAATGAAAATCATTCCATTTGAATAGTAGAAGTAGAGCAAATACAGCTTTGAGCCTGCGTGGATAATTCTTTAGTCTTCAACATCTGCACACTTAAATTTCTCCGCAGTTCTTCCAAGAGTCTGTCAATCTCGTTCATGTTTCATGGGCTTCAGGGTCCTGCCACCAATCCTAAAAGTCTTCTCTTGCGACAAAAAGAAAGAAAGAAAGAAAGAAAACTCCCAGAGGTGCCAGGTTTCTTGCAGACTGCATCAGGTTTTCCACACCAAAAATAATCTAATTCAGGCACCCTCTTGTCTTCTCGGGCCCTCCGTGGGCTGCTGCAGAAGAGCATCCGCCACATCATGACGCTACCGCCACCGTGCTTCATGCTTCTGATGATGCTCTGCGTGTCACTTTAAAACAAACACAGCCATTAAGCACACATTGGTTTCCACGAGAGCACAGAACATCGTTCAAGTTAAGAGCGGCCTGGAAAGACTTTGCTTCAACAGTGGCTATTTCCCAATCCGTGACTTGTAAAGCAGCCCACAGACCACACTTGCATGCTACCAAAGACATGACCACAGTGTTACACCCTACTGTCATTCTCCTGGTTGATATTAATCTGATTAACTTTCTCACAGATTTGTATGAAATTCACCTTTTTTTTTCCTGCAGATGAACCGACTATATTTTCTGCCGGCTAGAGAAGAGAGTGCTGCGATTAAGTATTTGGTGTTAACATAATCATTTCCTCTCCTTAACATCATAAAGATATGTTGTAAGTAGGCAAATAAAAGTTAAGGGGTGGGGACTACTTTGGATAAGCGGCGTCCGCACGTCGTTGCCTTTGCTCGGCTCTTCCAGGCGTGCCGTCGCTAGGCGATGACGACGCGACACATTGCCAAATACTAAAAATGACAATACCCAAATAAAAAAACAATAACTCAAAAATTAGGAAAGCTTAAAATAGCTCGAGGCAAATTTAACACCGCAGTTTGTTCGTCCGCCCGTGCTCGTGTTTTTGTTACTTGCGAGAAGTCATGCAATTAAAGCGGTGTAATGCGCATCAACGGACGCCTGAGTTTGGAGTTTGGGGCCAGTATTCAAAAAGAACAAACTGTTGCGAAAAAATGTATACCAAACAATGAAAAGTCCTTTATTGCCATCAGAACATGAGTGAGAAAACCAGAGACAAAATCTGACAAGAGTGAGGAGTCGACTGTACAACCAGCATTCACGCACGCGCACGCACACACACACACACACACACACGTGCGCACACACGCGCACGCACACACACGCGCGCACACACAGCCTTTCAACGGGACGGGAGGGATACAGATACATAAGGGGATACAGTACTCACACAATGAGGTATAAAGGTAAAACACAAACATACCAGATAGGGCTTTGTCCTCCAGTCACACACATGCAACTGAACCAAGGTACAAATACTCCCAAGTGCTCGTTCATTCTCTAAAAACACAACATACAGGTGAGCAGAAATGTCTAACAGCAGCATCTGGGTCATCTCGGTTTCAACCACGTTCCCATTCGTCTGTCTCTCAAAACCTTTGGTCATGTGGACGCTTGCTTGTCATGCACAACGTTGCCCTTTTTTTTTTTTTTTTTTTGTTTTGTTTTGTTGAATTTAATACTTTTCGTGAGACTCGAGAAACTCGTGAGCAAAGGAGTGGGTCCGTCCCCCCGACTCGCCTCCACGGACAAAAGAGCGTGGGACGTTCAGGGCAAGATGAGCGGTGGTGGGGTGGTGGTGGGGGGAAATGTTGTTTCTGTCACAAATAAAGTTGTTCCTCTCTCTTCAAAAAGGTCAAGAGTTTTCTACGTTAGTTGGACATTCAATGTGTACATTAGCAGCAATTCTAGTGAATGAAACAATGGCTTTGTAAGTCAGATTAATAACACCCTTTCCTCATGCACAGGACAGGCACCACCTACTACTCTGGAACTAAATGCCATGCAAGTTAGAAAAATAGACTGCAAACTCACAAGACAGAGAAATCAAAGTTCGTCTCCACAGAAGAGGTTGATTTCACTTCAATTTTTTATTTCATATTTTCTAAAGATGTGGAAATAGCAACAAAAAAAACTTTTGAGAGCGGTAACCAAGACAACAGTAACAACATGAGCAGAGAGCCACTGAGGTTTTCGAGTCCGTCTCTTTACTCCCGTCTTGCCAACCCAAACTGCCGGGTACGAGACAGACACCTCGCTCGTTCAGAGTTTCACTTCTCGGTCCTCTACTTCGCGCCGCGCGGGCGACCACGTCGACCTGCACGCACCTGGTGTGTGTGTGTGTGCCCTGTGTGTGTGTGTGTACCTGCGCGTCATGTGGCTCTCATGTCATTTGAAGCTGTCCCAATCCCAGTCTGCAGTCTCCAGGCCCTCCCTCGCCCTCGCCCCGCCCCGCCCCCACTAGCAGCACCCGTCCCAGAGAAGGTGGTCGCCCTCGTGTGTGCATCCGGAGCTGCGCGCTGCAGTGGTTTATCAAGACACTAAGTGTGGCTGGAAGCTAGCACCGCCGCCCCCCTCCGGCACAGAGAAAAGAGGCACGGTATAGTTCTCTTTGAGTCTACATCGAGAGTTCAAGTCTGCCGTCTTGTCTGGTCTCAGCCTGCCCTCAGCCTGCCCTGTTCACGCGGCTGTACGGGTGCCACCCTGGACCCCCTCGAAAGACACGCCCCGCCCTCCCCGCCCCGCCCCGCCGGAGCGGGCACGCGGAGGAGGTGACACGTCACGTGACACACACCCACCCACCCCCCATCGGGCCAGGTGGTGAACAAGAGATGCCTCGCCACCGTGCGACGCGCCCCCGGGGGCTGCGTTGCGTTTCGTTGCGTTATGTCGCCCCTCCCAGTTTAGTTTTGTGGTTGCCAAATATCCCACACACAAACACACACATCCGCGTGCACGCACATCCACGCACGCACTGACCCCCCCCCCTCCCCCCATCCCTCCTTAACGCTGTCCATTCTACGCGGAATGAGGACAAGCGCCTTGAATTTCGTGTTTGGCACCTGACTTCGTTTTCCTCACAATCGGCCAGCCACTCCCTCCGATCCCGTATCCTCTCTTCACTCATCACAGGTCTGATCTCTCCTCCAAACCAAAAAAACAAACAAATACAACAACAACAACAACAAAAAAACCACCTGGAAGAATGCCTCCTCCTCTTTTTCTTCCTCTCGGGAAACAAAAACAAACTTAAAATGGAGAAAAGAAAAAAAAAAAAAAAAACTCAAGTTTTTTTTATTTTATTTTTCTTTTTTTTCAAATTCAAGGCACAATGTCTATCAGTATTCCAATCCGTCTGTCTTGTCTGTCTGTCTGTCTGTCTGTCTTCCCTCCCAGGTTCAGTGTGCGAACATCGCGTCACATAAGCTATTGGACTGTCTGCTCATACGCCACTCGCTACAGCTTACGTCTCTCTTTGTCGGTATTTTAACACTGTTAAAGAGACGCGTCTGTTTTGGTTGAGAGAGCGACCGCCGAGTCCAAACCAGTGATAAACAATGAACAAAATTAACATTAACGAAACAAAAAGACACAAATAAAGACAACTGTTTCAAAAACAAACAAACAAAAAAAAAAAAAAAAAAAAAAGTCTCGTCCTGTTTTCTCGTGTTTCAGTATTTTTAAAAATCAAGTCATATCCACCAGCTCTTTTTTGGCAAGCTAGTTGTTTTTTTTTTGTGTGTTTTTTTTTTTAAATAAGCACTAAGTACTGATAGATAGGATAGCATACACCGTTAACGTGTGTTTTTAAGTAGATGCGTTTGTCGTTTTTTTGTACTTTTTCACTCTCATAGTATGAATTCAGGTATTTTGTCAGGTACTTTTCACTCATCTGTTTAAGGTTTAAGTTAATGCAAGCAGGGACAGAGTTTGCCATGGAGTCTTGCTCTAGACTTGGGTTCGCAAGGAGCGGGGTCGTCTCTTTATGAGACCCCGTTGACCAAGGTCAGGGTCTCGCTGGCCGAGGTCATGCTTTTGCTGGGGGAACGCTTGGAGGGCGATCGCTCCTCCTTTTTGACACTGGTGCCGTTCTCCTGTGGGCACAAAAAGGTGGGAATCATCATCATCATCCAATACTCTTTGATTAATGTCAAGACAACTGAAGCCGAGGTCGGAGTGCGTGTTTCTGCCCGTACCTTTGGCTCGGGGCCGGCATGGTTTTCCTTCTGGGGCAGGTTCTGTCTGCTCTGGGACTCGGCGCGGGAGATGTAGTCGGCAACAGTCACTGCAAACATCCAACTCCGTTAGCTCCAACAACCACCGGCGGATGTGTTCAGTCCAAAGGGGGAGGGCACGTAAACTGAAAATGGGAACTCACCACTTTCAGCTGGCTGTCTGTCACGGCTGGTTGAACCACCCTCTGGGCGGTTACCACGGTTACGGCGGCGGCGGCTGCGGTTGCGGCGCTGAGGTCGGGCTTCCTCATCTAACGGTCAAACAGCAAAACGAGCGTTACCGTCTCCGGTCGACTTTTGATCGTAAAAAGGGCGACAGATTCGATTTTCCCGAAACGCCTACGCGACCGAGGCGACGCCACGACGCCGAAGCTCTCACCCAGTCCGTTCTCGCTGGGGCCCGCCTGGCCGTCGGACTCCGCGGCGGCGTCCATCACGCTGGGCTCCTGGTCGTTGCGGCGGCGGCGGGATCGGCGGCGGCGGTCTCCTCCCATGCCGTCGCTGATGTCGGTCTCGGCCAGCTCCCCCTCCCCCTCCAGCAGGGAGTACGGGTTACTGTCGGGGTCCCGCAGCACTACAGGGTTCACAGAAACGCGCCATTTCAAAAGAAAGTATTCAACGTCCTGCCTTATCGACGGCGTATACCGTTTGGCGTCCTTCTGGTCGTTGGTGGCGGGACGGTTTTTCAGCACACTAATGATCGCTGTGTGGCACTCGGGTGAGTTTTCCTTACTTCGTTAAGAGGACGCACTTCTGAGACTTAAATACGAGTTCCCTGCAAGCCGTTTCTCAGAAACACTCCCGACTGTTTGGAAAAGCTCTAAAATCGTAGCGGTTGAGATTTTGACACACGATACGCAGAAGAGCCTCGTGACTGAAATGAAATGGACTTTCTGGAACCAGATCACGGCGTACCCGAGCTGATGGAGTTGGAAGGCTTGGACCCCGGCCCCCCGCGGCCTCGTCCCGAGTTGGCGCCTCGGCCCCTGCCGCCCCGCCGGGAGCCCCTCTCGTCGCTGCCGATGCCTCGGGGCCGCTGGTCGACGGCCTCCTCGGACTCGGAAGCGTTGGACAGTTCAGAGTTTGTGCCTGCGTCACGCGGAGAGAAATTTAAAAAAAAAAAAAAGTAGATAACTTGTATTTTGAATATTACTCTGAAAACGCAAAGTCCAAGTGACGCTCGCGTACTCACCGTATCCGGAGTACTGGCTGTTGGAGGCCCTGCGTCCTCTCCCGCGGCCCCCGTACGTACGAGAAGTGTGGAGGGAGTTGCTGCTCTCGTCCGTCTGGTAGCCTTTCTCCCGTTCGACACCGGGGCCCCCAGTTCGGCTCGGCGGTGCGCGGTACCCGACGCCGATCTGACGGAGCTGCTCGTCGATCTGGAGGCGCTCGAGGCGCAGCTGCTCCACCTCCTGCGGGACGGGGAAACACTTTGTCAATCTGTGGCCACCCGGGTGCAGAATATATTTAGAAAATCTCCTCCAGTTTTAAAATCACTCCGTCTGGCACGACGAGATAACCCGGCCCCGCAAAGAAGACCGAGCCAACACTGGGATGCTACGATAATTTAACACGTTATTAAAAGCAATGCGAGAGCACTTTTTTTCCCTCACTTTTAAGTCAACTGAATGAGCCGTTCTCTCTGAACTCACATCTGCTGTGGTGCTGGGCTGGTTTTGTTCTGCTTGTCGAGCCCATCATTCTGCCACCGAGTGGCAGCGATGTGCACAGTTCACTGTTCCGGTGACCGTTTTGACAGAAAATCTAAATTCTGTCGAAACACCCGCCGGTCTTTAAGAGATTGACTGTGATTGGCTGACAGGGTAAAGTATTAGTTTGTAGTGGTCAAGCACGATGTTTACTTCACAGCGGCCGTCCTCGAGACCAATCATTTCCAAACCACTGCCGAGTTTAAAACAATGCACAGTTATAGATACAGATGTGGTATCGCACTGTTTCCATGGAAACTGTCCCCTCGCTTTCTAATCCCTTCGGATTGGACGACAAAATGGTATAATAAAACAATTTAGATAACCCATTTGGTTAATACTCAAACTTGAGTAATATTTTTGCTGGGGATCCCCTAAACAGCCATGACACCCACGTGACAACCAACACTCTCTCTCATGGCCCCTTAATGAAACACAAGTTTAAATGCGCAACGATACCAGTTTATCATGCGTGATGACGCTTAAAATACATCTTTAAAAGAACAGCTATTATCTTCTGGGAGTATCTACTATTTCACATTTTTCTTCTGAGCCATCTTTATAGACGAGGGGAGTGGAAAACGGCAGCAGTGCACCGACAGCAGTTTCTATGGTGGTTACATGGTGGGTGATTTGGGGGAGGGGTTGTGGGGTTGCGGGGGGGGGGGGGGGGTCTTCGTATCACAGTGTGACAGCTGTCTCTACCAATGACAGCTGAACCTCAGGGGAGGTGTGAAGGAAGTGAGGCAGGGTGGTGGAGTCTGATGTTATTTTGGAAAGCTGAGGGTCCAGATAGCTGGTAATCTACACTCCGGCGTACCCTTCACCCCCCTGTCCCGGAGAGAGGGGCTATTTATAAAAGCACATGAGGTAGGGGCAAAATGAGGTGCTCTCAGCAGCTTTTCCTCATGTGGTGGTGGACGGGCGGGAGACAGGTGACCAATATGAAATGACCCCGGCACGTATACGCCCACTCAGTCCCACAAATCACACACAGGACCGGTGCTTCTGAGAAATGTTTCTTCTCCTACTAAGTACGCATATTTATGGATTCCTATGAAGGTAAATGCGGCTACAATCAAGAGGCAGAAATGTCCCGAACATACACTTCTCTTTTAGGCTTTTTTTTTTTTTTTTTTGAGTGACAGAAACAGACAGAAAAGACTAGTGCTGCCATCTGTTGGTGAAAATGGAGGCCGGACTAACCTGCAGATAGGACACATGGTACTCCAGCAGAGCCTGAGCGTTGCTGATGTTCTCCTTAGTTCCCACGAACACGAAGGGAACCATGCCCTGATGAGGCATGAAGAAGAGGGAAGTAAGAGCCGGGGTGGGTCAAAAATCACCACTTTGAATTATGAGTCTTTATTGTCAGAGAGATTTCAGTGATGTGGAAATACTTTAGACCTTACTCAAAAAAAAATAGAAAATGAACTGGTGTATAAATACCATTTCTATACTTAAAAAAAACCAAAAAAACCGACATGAAGCACACTCAACAGAAACACACCAACCCATCAGAGACAAGTGCCCACACATCCAATATAACTGACATATGCTGTGCAGTGGGCTGTGTGTGTGTGTGTGTGTGTGTGTGTGTGTGTGTGTGTGTGTGTGTGTGTGTGTGTGTGTGTGTGTGTGTGTGTGTGTGTGTGTGTGTGTGTGTGTGTGTGTGTGTGTGTGTGTGTAAGGCAATGAAAACTTAAGCTGCAGCTAGGAAGCTTTTGCTTCTTGGAGAGCAGAGGAGGTAAAGGGCTGGGCGAGGGGCGAGGGGGCGAGGGGGTTATCGGAGACTGGCAGAGCAGCGGATCGGTTCATTCACCTCTTTGCTGCTGGCAGTGTCGTCCCTGCCAGCGGCCTGCCTGGCTACCTCGTCGCGGGGAAGTTTTTTGTCGTTGTCTCCCTCGATCCGGACGCGGACCACGCCCGACTTGTCCACGATCTCCTGGATGACTTTGCCGTTCTTACCGATGACTTTGCCTGCAGGAGTGAAAGGCCAAAAAAAAAAAAAAAAAAAAAAGTCAAATCAAATAAAAAGTAATCATAAGTGAGTTTAAGTGCTACGGTGACGAAGCGAGACGTTGTCAACCGACGACGTGAGCGCTCTCTCAGGAATGCGCGATGTGGCTCACTCACCTACGAGGTTCCTGGGCACCTGAAAGTAGTCTTCTTTAAACTCGAGGAATTCTCTGGCCTGCTTCACCGCCTCCGGGCTCTGCGAACACAAACCCCAGCGTTAGCCTGAACCACGGCACCGCCTCGCTCTGTCCACGTCGCGGGCCCAGGAGCCGCCGAGAGCCGGGACGACGCGACGCGCCGCGCCACGGCCCGCGGCGTCATTCGGCGGCGCACCTCTCCGTAGATCCTGAACGTGCAGCTTTCCTCCTCCAGCTCGATGGCGGTGACGCCCGGCACCTTCCGTGCTTGCTGGATGTTTGCACCGTGGGAGCCGATGGCGAGGCCCATCAGGTCCTCCCTGACCTTCACCTCTTCTTGGTACGCCGACGCTAACTGCTTACTTGTCTGGGAGGAGAGAACACGCACACACACACACACACACACACACACACACACACACACACGCACACCGATGGGTCGGTCGCGCGCAAAATGTGTAAGCGGGAAGCGGAGCGAGAATTGTCGTCACGGACGAATTACAGCCACGCGAGCACGTTTGTACCTCCAAGTGTTTGGTGGCTTCTTCGTTGCGGGACATTAGCATGAGCTTGGTACGGATGCTGCGGAAATGCATGTCACTCAGAAGAGTCGCACGCTTTACTGTGGTTTCATTTGTCGACTGTGGAGATAACAAAAAAAACCAACAAAAAAAAACAAGATTAAAAGTTATAATTTCAGAATTACTCGAAAAGGTTATTATATTCATATTATCTTCAATCGTTTGCCTGGTGTTTGTGAAGATGAGAAAGTTTTAGGTATTTTTATTTTTTATGTTTAGTCTGAAAGAAATACCATCTAAGAAGAACACGTGTCATAATGTGGATTCACATGCGAGACATGCAGGTTCACAGGTTTGTTTGAGCATTTATTACAGCTCCTTTGTATCATGTCTTCATCTGAGGAAATGCAACAGGCCGCTGAAGTGTGTATTCGGAGTACTAACCAGCACAATGAGTTCGTGTGTTTGGGCGCTGTAGAAGATGCAGTTGGCTCCGATAGCTTTTCTGAAGTCTTTGTGAATGTTGTCATTTGCACAGCTGTCGATAGAAAACGGGAGAGTCGACCTCGTTATTCCTTCGGCGGCGGCGGACCGTTAAATCCCGACCCTGCTCGCCGAGACGACTTGTGACGTTACGGCTCAACATTCAAAAGGTGGCTTTTTTTTTTTTTTTTTTCTCGACGCGTAAAATAATCCGCTCATGCCAATTCTGATTTCTAAGAATTGAAGAACAGGTACGCGAGACTCACATGTCCCTCAGGTCTTCTGGGATGGGGATGGGCACCTTGTGGAAGGAGGTTCGAGAAGAAGGGCTGTTGGGGTTGAGGGGCCTGATGCGCTCCGCCGTGACGATCTCGTTGTATGTGGCGTCGCATGCCGCATATTCAATCACGTAGAACTGCGAGCAGCAAAAGGAGACACAGATGTCTAATGATGTGGCCAGAAAACATCAGATTCAAAACATCATGCCAAGATATACAAAGAGCTAAAGTGCTGTCGTCAATCCCCCCCCAAAAAAACCCTGAATCAGCTAGAAAGTTGAACATTTACTGATCTATCTCTAAGGTTGAAAAAAAAAAATATTGTCGGTTGTTCTACAGCTTTTTTTTTTATTTATTTATTTATTTTTATTTAGGAAATAAAACTACACTCATTTCCTGGTTTCTTCTATTTCAGAAGAAACACGAGATGAAACCACAGAAGGAGCGCCGGACCAAGATGCAGAGAAAGATAGAAAGAT
This sequence comes from Brachyistius frenatus, assembly GCF_029030835.1. Classification (NCBI taxonomy): domain Eukaryota; kingdom Metazoa; phylum Chordata; class Actinopteri; family Embiotocidae; genus Brachyistius; species Brachyistius frenatus. The sequence goes on from NW_027210904.1 coordinate 163,468, forward strand.
AGAGAGAGAGAGAGAGGAAAAAACAAAAATGGAGACAAAGAAAAAGAAGCATGAGAGAGTGCAGCGGTGAGATGAACAAAGCCCACTCCATGTTCAAAGGAGTGAATTAAAGCCATCAGTCGATGCTAGACATTCCTGCAGGCTCTTAGCAGACCGCTCTAAATAACAGCACTACACCACCGGCGGCTCCCTTGGCACAGTAGCGCTGCGATGCTTTCCTTTCCACATCCCACTGACCCACTATTCAACCTGCCGCTTGTGCCGGTGACTGACAGACAGAACCGGTTGAAATTATCTTGAAATTTGAAAGAAAAAAGAAAGAGAAGAGAAAAAAAAAAAAAAAAAAAAAAGAAAAAAAAAGCTCGTAATAAGCCGACTGGGCCCGTTTTCACTTCGCCTGGTGCAAATCCATTTGGACACAACAAGTCGGTGTGAGGAAGCACAGGGTGTGTGGGGAAGGTAATTTGAAGGTACAACGTCGGACTCAATCAGGACACACCGACTTGCGAGCTTATTACCCGGTACAACATATCTTACTCCGAGCCGGCATTCACTCTGCATACAGTGTACTGTGGAACTCAATAAACACTTACTGGCAATACAGCAGAGCACAGAGGCAAAGTGAAAGATGATTGCTTCGCCTTTATTACTGTTTATTAAATACTGAGATGCAGAGGAAGCTAGCCCAGTCGGATCTTATCACCCACGTAAAGTATCACTTTCTCAATCGCGTTAGTCCTTATCAATTGAGTAGCTGCAGGATATTTAAGCCTCAGGAACTATTATTCAGGAACTATTATTCAGGAACTAACGATTCAATTCCTTCAGCACATTGTCAATGCGGGCTAGCAAAGTGAGGATTAGGCAAATTAGAGCGGATTAAACAAACAAAACAAAAAAAACAACACGTGGTTTCAAACTTATTTTTGCACATGAAAAGACAACAGAGCGGCGTCAAGCCTTGGTGTTGTGCGATGGTGTTTCTGGTCACACCACCGCTTTAGACAGGAAATAAAGTCTCCACTGTTTATTTGTTTATCCCGCGTCTTACGAGATTGGCTCTTAGCAACCACTTACCTCTCCCTTCATCATCCTGACCCGCGCCAGCCACCAGCCACATGGCTCCTGTTCGTTGGCCCTGGAGTAAACCTGTACGGAGACGCATAATGAACGGCAGCTAAATCAGACACCAAATAAAATTAAAATTTTTTTTTTTTTTTTTTTTTAAAGTCATCTTTTTGTAAGTGTTTGCAGTAGAAAGTGGAAAGATGTGGTGACAGTGAAGATGCTCTCGGTTGCATTATTTAAGAAAGCAAATGGCCACGACCCGTCTTAAAATGCAATCCTATGGATCCACGGTCTCGTATTTAGGATGCGTCACGTATAACTAACTGTGTGGGGGTAACATTATTTGAACATATTCATTGAGTCAACAGAGTAATAAATTTCACTCTGGCTGTACAAAATGGAAGCAATATATTAAATTTCCACAACAGATAATATGATTTCACACTGTAAATATGCACATAATAATATTTGGTTCTAACCTGCTTCCCAAAAGAACATAAATGGAAATAAATTAAGCTAGAGCTTCATTTTGGATTTTTTTTTTTTTTTTTTTCATAATTTAGAGTCTGCTTGAAAGGCCAAAGAAATCACAGTGGAAAGTCACTGCTGGACAATAATTATCTGTCTGAAGTGCAAAGAGACCCGAGGCCTTGAGACACGAGGTTAGCAAAAAATGTAGGTGTCTGAGCTGAGTCAGACAGATGCAAAGTGTCAGACCTCACCTCCACCTCCTCTCCTTCACCAATATCCTTGTTGTACTCGGCTGGAGGAGGCAACCGCACGTCGCTGAAGGGCAACTGTCTCTCTGGCTGCCAGCTACGGGCGAGACGAGACAGACAAAACACAAACACTTGTCACCTTATCAACAATCGCAGGTAACTAAAATGAAGTCCAGGCAGTCAAGCTCAAGCTCTTTTCTACTCGCGTCGTCCCGGGATTGTAATTATCGCGCGCCTTTCACCCCCTTAATGCTGTGCGGCACATTAATAGACATAATAAGAATACAAAATAAAAAATGCCTCATTAGGTTTAATGTGGAAGTTGGAGAATCGGTGTCTGGCCAGTAAGTGACTGTTCATTGCACGACGTCCCTTTTCGATGAATAAACACTTGAACGTAGCTCAACAGAGTGCCATTAAAGTCAATGATTTTCAAAGGTGAAACTTGAGATGATGGCACCAGACACCAGCACATTTCTATGTTCCTTTACTAAAAAACCCTCTTCTGGTCATTTTAAAAATCACAGATTTCATAGGATTTCTATTGAGAGGCTTCTTTCTGTCATTATAGACCAAAATTGTGCGTCATTCATTCACTGTCTTATACAACCAGCTACACCAACACCTCCATGTGCTCAGAGAAAGTAAAAGGAGAAGGAGGGGAAAGGAACCATCCCGAAAATGACACGGGCCACCTCCCCTCCCACCTCACATACCATGGCTCACTATTTTTAGGAGGACCCCGATCTGTTCTCTGAGCCAAGTAGATAAAGAGGGACCAGAGGGATGGGTGGGTGGTGAGGGGGGTATAGAAAAGCATGCCGCCAGGATGGCAGGGCCGGAAGGGGTTGGAGCAGGAGGTAAAAAAACTGTTAAGAGACGTGTATGGACAGCTGCATGCCAAGCACATGTGCTGAAGAGGACAATTTTAAATGCCTGGGTAAAGCACAGCCCTCAACCAGGCATGCTAATTTAAAAGTTGCCCTGCACAAGGATTAGTTATCGTAACGCAGACATACAGGAGTGGGTAAAAGAGAGAGAACTTACTTGTTTTCGAAAACAATTGTGAGTGAGTCTTCGTGGACATCTTTGATATAACCCTAAAAGAAAAAACACAGAGAAAGGACTTTATTCCCGTGAATGCATGAGGGGTGGGGCTGGGAGCGTTTGATTTATGTAAACAACACAGACAGCTGGCTTGTAAGCCGTGCTAGGCCAATAGTGTGACTGTTGCTGAAAAAGAGCATCTCGGGCTCTTTCGGAAGCCAAGACATCACATCACTGACACAATTCTCTGGCTGCGAATTCTGTGCCGGATAAAGTGACGAGGAACACTGACTTCTCCCGACAGCACGGGCAGCCCTGGAGATCTCTCTCGCACACATACACGCCGATACGCCAACAGCATTAAGATGCACGCGACTCCTCTGTGTGTGAGCTGGGAGACAATAGTTGTGCACGAGGAACCATCATGAGGGCACGTGCACAGGGAACGGAGGCCCTCACTCGGCCTATATGGACAGATGAAGCGAGAGCCCATAGACGGCTGTTACGACAGAGATAACTTAAACGTGTTACTTGTCCATCATTACCATCCACAAATCTGTCGGAGCATGCCATAAACTCTCACTAGCACCCCCAGTGCTGAGCAAAGAAGAGACAGGAGGAAAACTAGTGGGTGTGACATGTCCCTCAGTGACACTACTATATATGGGACAGAGATGGCAGACAGTATCTTCAGCCGCAAGCATGCCTGGGGGTTGAAAGTGAGGGTGTGGATTCACCTGTTGCCAAGGTGCTGCCTTTGCATTAGAAGAGCTGGACAGGGGTTTTGGGCCTTGGATCAGGGGCAGAGTGTGTGTGTGTGTGTGTGTGTGTGTGTGTGTGTGTGTGTGTGTGTGTGTGTGTGTGTGTGTGTGTGTGTGTGTGTGTGTGTGTGTGTGTGTGTGTGGACACAGGTGGGATTTTTACTCCCTTGAAACAGTCCAACAACAACTATGGGTATCATTCACCACTTCCTTATGTCCTGGTTAGAAATCAAAACTTGCCTCTGCACCAACGTGAACACAAGCTGCAGGGGACCGTCTACCGCTTCAAATTGCAGGGCCCTAATATTGGAGCTGACTAGTCTCTGGAAAAGGTCCGACTGAAAAAGTGCTCGTCCTCCAATTTCCAGGGGTCACATTAGGAGACAGCAGCATGCGGATGTTCTGTCAGGTTTAATATTGTTCCACTGGGCACTACCAGGTCAAAGGGCAGACAAGCCCTCTTTCTAGGGTGACATGCCGAGCGGAGACATGGGAGCGCTGAGGGGTCATGGGCAGCCTCGTGATGACGTCACTTCATCCACATGCAGGTCCATGTGGTGCCCATGACACACGGACACACTAGCCCGACAGATAAAATACACCCTTTTCGATATGTTCAGATGTATTCGTCTGACTAGCCTACTTATAACACATTATATATGAATTGGGGGAAAAAAGAGTGATGTCAATGCAAGATTTCCAGCCACAGAATACCAAAATTATTTGAATCCTTATTTTGAATTTGTTCGTTCATCGTCTGCTGCTGCAGAAGACTATAAACATTACAAAGGTCCACTTTCCTGACAGCTGCCATATTGCCCGACCATGTTTATATATATGTATGATTCTGATTCATAGTTAAAAAGAAAGAAACTGACTGATTCACAGTGACACCGAGGTGAATTGTGTAAAATCCTTTTATACCATGTGTCAATCACAAAAGAAAAAAAAAAGCAGTCCCACTTTCTTCTGTCAAGGACAAAATACATACTGTAAAATTACATTTAGAGCGTCACTAACACAGTTATGTGTCCATGTCATCTGCAAATTGAGAGCTGTGAGATACTGGACGTAACAGAGTTAAGTGGAAAGAGTTCATCCACGTCAGAGCCAAACTGTCACCATGTAAAACAGAACAACAGGTGAAGCAGCAAGAGGAGAGTAAATATAGGGTCTTCACTAAACCACCATGTGGCCGGCTGACTGTCTGAGAGGTTGAAGATAGAAGAGAGACAGAGAGAGAGTGGACTAATAAATCTGTTTAAAGGGAGAAATAGAAGTAAGAGATGTGCCCGTGGATGAGATTAGAAGGCAGAGAGAAGATGAATATGGATCCTCGACCATTACAGTGGAACTAACTCTCAATTTAAGCTTCAATCTTGTGAAATCCCCAAAGTTTGAACGTGCGATGTCCACCAGGTGTATATCACTAACCACTAAAAACAGATTCAACGGAAAGTCACATGTCTGAACCAAACTATGACACAGCAGCAACAACAAAAAAAAAGACTCCAGGTCCTGTGTCTGGATATAAAAGTACACTTTCTTCCAAACATTACTCAGAAATGAAACAGAAACCACGACTCCCAGGTTCTTCCTGGTCAGAGTAACAAACAAGTGAATTAAGGTACAGCAGTGCAGTCAATTATTACCAAATCAATTATTAAGTGTGTGAGCTTTTTGGTGTAGCATCACATCACACTTCTATGGAGGAACAGCAGTCTGGTTAGCAGCTCGCTCCTGTTTTAAATGCTCTCATCCCACCACATCTCACAACAAAGCGACATGTTACGATCACCACCGTGAGCCGTTTCAAAACGACGGGGAATCCGTTTCCAGCCCGATCTCCTCTTGACATCTGCCATAAACGAACAAATATAGGCCATACATGGTGATGACAAAGTGGACTAGCTTCACTGTTAGCAGCAGGCTAGCAGCAGCCCACCCCACAATGGCCAACGCAAAAAAAAAAAAAAAAAAGAAGCCATCCCTGTTTGTCAGGACTGGAAAACCCGAGCTAACGTCTAGCCGGGGGGGGCCCGGAGGCTCGGGGAGAACGAAACCTAACAAGTTTACCAAGAAACAAAACTTTCAACCGGGGCAACCGGAGACGGATTACCTTGTAGAAGGCCCCGTTGGAGCCGCGAACTTCCACGGCGAGCCCGTCCATGCTCGTCGGCGGCTCCTCGCGGCTGTGGTCGTCCGGAGCCGTTACGACTCCCTGCGAGTCCGGTAACGTTACCGCCCCCAGCTTCGCCGGCCCTTCGCCGCTCTCCGGCCGCTTGTGGATTTCCAGTGTTTCGGGTGGAGGAGGAAAGAGGGGACGAGAGGTGAAGGGGGAGAGGAGGAGGGGGAGAGGGGGAGAGGAGAGGGGGAGAGATGGGTGTGATGGTTGTCAAACTAATGCAACGCAGACGCTTGTCTTCCAGCAGCGAGGGGCGGTCCGGAGGTACCGCGGTCTTGTTTTTGTCCGAATGTGGGAGTTGGCGCTCGCGACCTGCCGCCGGGCTCCTCCGCGAGCAAAAGTCTTCGATGTGCGCGAGGAGGAGGTTGGAGGAGGAGGAGGAGAAGCGAGCTGGCGATGCTAACGGCAGGAGGGATGGCTAGCTTGATGGATAATTAGCTGGGAGGCTAGCTATCAACACCTTGATCCCGTCGGTTTTCAGGGATGCTAGCCGACTAGCATGTGATAGCCCCGGCTGCGTTTTGTTGGTGGCGCGTGTGGCGCAGTCGCTTGCGTTGAGTAATTTCACAGAAGTCGTCACCGGGGGCGGTCGTTTCTTCGGTCTGCGGTGCGATTTTCAGCGGCGTTTGTTTCCCCCCCCCAAAATAAGCGTTCGTGATGTACTACCGCCCGGCGACTCCTTACTCCATTACTACCCGTCCCCTCAAACACACGCCGATAGAGTGAATCAGAGAGGGACTGAATGACCTCGAACACCCCACCCCTCCGCACGGAGACCCGCCCAGAAGGAAACCCGGGTCTGTCATTGGTCGAACACCACGACAGTCAACTTTGTCTTTCGTTCATTGGTTAAGGAAATAAGGGCTGGCCAAAAAGGGCGACCAATCAAATGGAGAGAGTCGCATCCTAACACAATCCATTGGTTTGATCCCGTGTCAGTTATAATGTTACTGAAATTGACTGGCTCCCATATCTTATTTAGCCCACTCATTGATGAGTGAGGACCACCAGCTATTGTGTAAACAGTACTACAGTCAAGTTACTTACTACAAGCAATATATTATGTACCAAGCGAAAGTTACGTCAGATGATAAAATATTCAGACTGCCTAAATTTTTTTTTTTTTTTAAATCACTCTATTTTAGGGATTTACTTTCTACTTTTTGCGAACTCTAATCACTTTATGTTGATCCACAAAACTAGAGCACCTTACTGGAGAAGAATAATGAGCACAGAAGTGTGAAAGAGTGTGGTCAAAGTTAGGTGGGGGTATGGTTGCAAAACAGCAGAAATGAAGAGGACCAGATATGGACAAGGACTTGATGCGAGGAAACAGCTGAAGCACACATTAGAGGCCAGAGGTCATGGTGGTTAGAGCCACGCAGTACAAGAACACTCGCAATTGTGGAACCCCAGATTGAGTATTTACAGGAGAGAAAGTGGTGAATACAGGGACTGATGAGTTTATTGTTTCAATCCATCTTGTACAAAGTCTTGACAAGGCCATTAAATGTGTGCGTAACAAGGATATAACCAGATTCTTGAGTATTTGATACTGACAGCAGAAGGTGGGTGAAGGCCTTTGAATGAACCGGGCAGAGAGGGTTTTTATGGGAGAATTTTTCCTTATGACAGAAGGTGTTTATGCTGAACAGACTGTAAAACCCCTGAGGCCAAATTTCAGATTTCTGATACTGTACCAAGTAAAATTAATTTACTTGACTTGACTTGAGAGACCAAAAATGGTGAGCCAAATCAAGATATCCTTTTGAATCAACTTTTAAGTACTTATAATAAGAAATCATGATAATAAATACGTTATTCACTAACCCGTCTCGTGAAGCTCAAAATTTTTACTTGTTGAGGGACATCGCTACTTGTCTTTGAATTAATTGTATGCTGCTGCAGCAAGAAGGAAGAAAGTGGGAAAAAAACACCTTCTCTATGCAGTGAACAACCTTTGCCGTGAAGGACCTCTGTTATTATGGGCATAAAACACAGGGTGAGATTCAGAGAGCATGTATCTTTTCATAGGGGCCCATAATCACCTCATATAATTTCCCCAAATCTCCTGCATCCAGTTTATTGATTAAGAAACTATTCTTTTTTACTATTCCATCTAATTTTGGAACAGGCCCGGCCCAGAGGATTTGGGTGAAGAACATTCTGAAAGTCCATGTTTAGCAGAGTGAACAACAGAGTGTGTATTTTTGCCATCCATGTTACTGAATTTTGTCATTTATAGATTTTAAATTCCAATCCCAGAACTGACATGACTCACGATTTGTGTTATTCATGAATTTTAATCACACTTCGGAGAATATGTTTGAGGCATGGTGCAGCAGCAGTGTGGGCCTTTTACGTCCTCCCAAATTATGATTGTAAGTAGTTGAGATTTTGGACAGTCATATTTCAAGCCCCTTGATAATAACATGAGCTGTCTGTTTTGTGTCGGGAGAATATCTGTAGTTCTGTCAGATGAATGAGCTACTTAAATGATAAACTGAGAAGCAATTGTTAGGGCTGATCAGGGATCTCCGTTTTTTATAATACTGATTAATATACTATTGGAACTTTATTTCATAGTGTTACTATTACACGTTATCATTCTCTTTTATTAAGTCCAAAATACATTTGTGTGTAAGTTGTGCTTTGATGTTGTTATTGTCCAATTCTAATATTTGTTTTCAGAGTTTGAAATAGTTTGATTACATTTACCTACCTGGTACTTTTTAAGTGTTTTATTTTTTTTTTTAATTTTTCCTGTACTCTTTCATTTTATCTTCTTTATGTTAAGCACTTTTAATTACCAATGTGGATAAAATATACACAAATACAAATTGCAACGACTAAAAATGGCTTGCATAATAAAACATGATGTGAGGATTTCTGCCAGTTTTATTTTTTCATCAAAATTTTTAAAATAATAGTCAATGTTTTTAAAATCAATTTAGTCTTTAATCCAAATCTTTTTTATTTTATTTATTTATTTTTTTTAAATTAATGGCAATCGGGATTATGCTGTTATTAAACACAAATTTTCCTTCGAAATCATTAAACTCTCCGATTATTTTCGTTTGTGCTGTGCGCGCTCCCGCGAACATCATACAGTTCTCGCGAGATAGGGAGAGCTCGGTGTGGCTGTATTGACCACGTGGGCTAATTTTAGCCAACAGCAAAGCATCCTGGACACGCGCGCAATTTGATCCAGGAAGTCCGCATTTCAGTTTCATGTCGCCTTTCGCGTGGAAAAGCTTCAGAAATCCAAACACGTTCCAGTTTCTTGGCCACTAAGGAACACAATTCAGTTGAAAATGTCCGGCAGTTCCGAAACAACAAACATGTCGTCGCTTGGGAAGGGCGACGGTCTGCACCAACAGGGTAAGACAAACAATTCACTGCGTACCTGTTAGTATGTTACATGAACACGAAGAGATGCAACATGAACCTAGCGCTTAAATGTGGCCTGTTCTGATACTATTTCAACGTTAAATATGTTTAACAACGTACTTAAATGCGAAAACGACAACCGTCCCATGACAACCAATACGTTTTCTGTATTTTCTGTCCTCCCACCCAGTGTTGGCCTCCTTCCCTCTGTGCGACATGACGGAGGACGATCTGACCCGCAACCCTCGGTTCTGTAAACTCCTGGCCACTCTGGCACAACATGTGGACCAAACTGGACTCAGTGCCCCGCTGAAAACAGAGCTGGACAAGGTATCAGCAGTGTCCGTCCGCCGCGCAGTTGAGAGTACTGTACACGGAAGTTGAACCAAAGAACTGCGCGTTTGTTGTTAATTACTCAGCAGATAGCCTTTGACTTACTGACCTCTACTGGCGACCAGTCAGAACTGCAACAACAATGGTTAGGTTCGTTTCACAGTTTGTAAGTTTTTATTTTTTTGTGTGTGAATGATTCCTAGGCTGAGCAGAAGCTGAAGAGCCAGAGGCGTCAGTGGCTGCGCGCCGAGAGCCTCCACAGAGGGCTGCAGGAGATGATCCAGAACCGCTGTGTCAGAAAGCACCACGCCACTGTCCCTCCTGACCAGAACATGGTACGCCTCACACACTTATTTGCGCTCGTTCATAAAAGCACAGACAGCTTTCTTTGCACATTCTTTGGTCCAAATTGTAGCTAAAGAAACATTATACCAAATAATGATTATTTCAATCTGTCGGTTATTTTCTTGATGAATCAACGAGCTATTTTTTTCCTTTGAAATGGTGAAAAAGGTCCACTAGTATTCCCCAGGGTGCAGCCTAAAATGTCTTGTTTTGTCCTGACCAGCTCGGTTTATTATCATTAAGGACTAAAGGAACCAGAAAATATTCACATTTTAAGAAGCTGCAATCTGGAAATTTGAGCATTTTGGCATTAAAAAAAAAAAAAAGATTCAAAATGATTAATAGGTTTTCAAAATAGTTGGCGACAATTTTTTTTTTTTATCAATCAACTAATCGATTATTAATGGCAGAATTATTATTCTTGGCAGTTCTATAATATTTTATTGGTTAATTGCCTACTATATGTTTACACAAGATGTGTTTTTTGTTTTTTTGTGGGATGATGATGTTAAAGAATGTAACGCACACTTTGGTTGGGTGTAGTTCTATGAGACGATGGAGAAGTGTCTGCTGGTGGCTCAGTGTGTCAGACAGCTGGATCCCAGTAGCACTACGAACCAGGACCAGCCCTCTGTACTGGGCCTGACCCCCCAACACCTGATGGAGCTCATGCCGTTAGAGAAGGTGAGTCATAAGACTACGGTTGAAATCTTGGTTTTGACGATGTGTTCTTTCTGAACTTGTATCAATAAAAGGTTTTCCTTTTCCTGACGCTCACGCTGTATTTGTGTTTACCAGAATGTGCAAAGAATGAGACAGAGTTTACCCCAACAGCTGGAGAAACACCTCAAGGAAAAGTGTCTGAGCCTGCTCTATTACTATCAGCCCGAACGAGGTACAGAAGCGAAAAGGAGATGAAACTTACCCGTCTTTACCTTTTTAAAATTGGACCTCTCGTTTGCCGACCAAGATTTTGTTTTGTAATCTCTTGCAGACAATGAGAGTGAAGGTCTGAAGACCACCAAATTGTCTCATCTGTCAGCCCAGCTGGACAAAGAGAGGAAAAGAGCAGAAAGTCTGAAGGAGAGCTGCCGGGAAAACACCGTTCTTCTGCAGAGACAGACCCAGCTCTACCTCTCAGTAAGTACTCCTATGAAAGTATTTAGAAAAGGATCCTAGTTTCTCTGATTTCTTGCAGGTTGCCACATTCAGTATGATGTGATGAGGACACCCTAGAATTTGGGGCTCATACTGTACACTCACTGCTTCCAAACAAAATAAATTCTGGTGCATTAAAGGTGTAAATGTAAACAATATTTTGTCTTCTGTTCTTTCTTTCCTTCCCTGACCAGGAGCTGACAAAGTGCATTCAGCTTCTCCAGTGTCTTATCTTGGACCACAGGCTGAAGACCCAGACCGATCTGGACATGAAGAAATTAGATTACTTTGAAGGCAAATGTGAATTAGTCTTACAGAAGATAAAGTAAGCCGTTTTCGGTGCTTTACTTGCGTATGTCGGTGCTATCTTTCAGAAGGCCTTACTGTATTAGGAGAATAAATATATTGTGGAACACAATGATGACATGTTTGGAGATGTTCAGTATTAATCTCATGTTTTATTCTTCCTTCAAAGGACTGAGATGGTGGAAATTCAGCTGGACACGTACACAGCAGAGTCAATAACTGCTCATAGAAAAATAAGGTAAGATAATACTTGTCTTATGTCTGATTCATTTTGCGAGAATGCACACTGCTGTTGCTGGATGCAGTTATATAGAAGCCACATTCTGGCTGATTTCTTTGTGCAAATCTGACATGCTTTGTCTTTTTTGCCTCATTGCAGGGAGAAGCTGGAGTCTGAGCTGAAGGCCTGCGAAGCGGAGAAGCACTCTGTCAAGTCAAAACTGGCCTCCTTTGAGATCCTGGGCAAAGAGTTTGAGACCCTGGCTGAGGAGTACTGCAGACTACGGCAGGAGATAGAGATGAAGAGCTGGGCTCTGAAGGAATTCACCCACTACAATAACAAGTAAAGATTGGAGTCTGATGCTGAGACCACAGCCAGCATTTCCCTTTTCATAGCATGTATTCGCACAGAGTGACACGCTGGACACTGAGACTGTGTGGACATTTGGGCTCCAGAAACACTGTAGCATGTACAGTAGTAAGTGGGATAATTGAAGGCTCCATCAGAGCTCCTGACTCAACAATGTTGTTTAATTAATTCAGTTTTCCTAAAATAGTCGAACCTCTTTATTCCATCGCCAATGTAATCAGAATTTTTGCTTTCTCTTTATCCAACCAAAACCCAAATTCAGTTCAAAGCTTGTTTAACGTCTCTTACTATTTTAATAAGATGCAGTTTTACGCTAAGCTCATGACATCTTGTATATCTGCTTACATTACCGAAAGGGAATGAGAATGACTATATTTATACTGACACCGCAAGGAAACTCTGCCCCAGAATGACATATGCAACTGTGAAGCATCTGCTCAGTGACTTCATTTAACCTTTCCTTTAACAGCTTACCTCCCTTCATGTATTGCAATATAGACTTTGGGGGAAAATAAATTAAACTATTGCATCATCTTTAGGAGTCTCCAAATGAATCATGTCCTGAATTCTTGTAACTTGGTTCTCTGAGCAGACATTTCTTCTCTATGGAGCTGTGTGGAGAGAATAATGTATAGAAGACAGGTCTGGACATGTACACGGCATCCTCTCACATATGATGGGTGTCATGCAAGAGAATAACGCCAATCTATTTTAGGTGTGCTCTATATTGCCAAATTCTAGTCGGTGTAAATGATGCTGCTCATATGCACTAACAACATAAAATGAATCCTAATGGAAGATTACAACAACCATCAGTAATGTCCTTGTTGCCCTCAGTGATGGCTTCTTCTGAAGGAGTTTTAGCCTTTTCATATTTCTAGAGTGATTGTTTGTTAACTAATTAGGGAATTGTACCTGTTCCATAGCAGAAAATGTACTTTGATACCAGACAAATAATGCAAACTTGGACTCCCCGATCCACCAGATGGCAGTATACTATCAACTTTGACTCTAGCTCTTGTAGGGATGGCATTTAAAATTTCACGACATTTATTGAAATGAAACAATGTTGAATTGGACTTAATACTTCCACAGGACTTTAACAGCTCTAAATTCAATGTTGTTAAGAGCAATTTTTTTTTTTTTTTTTTTTTTTTTTTTTTTATAAATCAAGCTATAAGATGAGCTCAGTTTCTCCTCACCAGTTGGAAAGAAATTCTAACTCCTCACATAGCATTTATTTAATAAATTGGTTACATGCATTATTTATTGAATAAATAAGTTGTAAGCCTGAATTTGTGTTTTCGAGATTTGGTCACTGGCATATTAGTCTTCATCACAACTGGCAAAAAAAAGGTTCAAATTGTCCTACTTCCATATTCAGTATTTTTTTTTAATGCTATCCACGCACTATTTAGCTTCTAATGAGCTAGAAATTGTGTTTTTAAAAGCAGTGGTACCCAGAAACAATTTTAATAAACCGCACATTCGCTTTAAATCTGTCCACGATAGAACTATTTCAAATGAGTTTTAAAAAAACAACAAGAATTTTTTAGGTTTTAGTCTTGAGCACTATTTTAAACAAGCCTCATTGCCGTTTTCCCTTGTGGGTTATTAAACACATCTGTTCAACCCTATTCATATCCGGTAAAACGCACACTTTGCTGCCCTGTCACACTGACGATCTTTGGTGAGTCTGCTTTCCGCCGGGGGAGGGGAGGAGAGGAGGGAGGAGGGAGACGGAAGTGGGTAAGAGTGAAGCCTCTCGCGCTGTAAATCCCTCTCTGGGTTCCTTCATCATCACTTACAGCAGCAGCAGCAGCTGCAGCCCCGCCTCGCGACGTGAACCGCTGGCTTGGTTCACATCCAACACAAACGCACATCTGGCTGTCACTGAACGCTGCCGCCCGCCGCCGCTCCGTCCGGCGCCGCGGTAATGCTCACGTTCACACCGGGCGCTAAGAAGTGGATTTTAACCGGAGGGGCGCGATGTCTGAGGTGCGAAAATTCACAAAGAGGTTAAGCAAACCCGGGACGGCCGCGGAAGTCAGGCAGAGCGTGTCGGAGGCTGTGAGGAGCACCGTGGACCTCGAGGTGAGCTTGAGCCGTCAATGCGGTCCCGTGGACCGACTGCGGTCATTTTCGCTCACGGGGATAACTGAACTGACCGCGTTGGCCTGATAACTCCCTTCTTCTCTGTCCTATCGCGGGGATAATACACCTTTGTTTTCTTCTTCCTCTTTCTATGCCGCTGCTGTTCTTTCAATTGTGTTTTTTTTTATTCTCTTCCCCCCTCCAAAACCCCCCGTTTTCAGTCCCTGTCTGTCCTCGTGCCGCCGGTCTCTACCGGTGGAGCCGCCGTGGACCTCTGCTATGTCTCTGAATGCACGGCGCCGTTGGCTCTGCTGCATCCTCTGTAATGTTCAAAGACCGGTCACCACGGGAGCAATTGCGTGCTGTGAAGTCGAGCTCCCGTGTGTCTGCTTGCTTTTCCGATAGCCGGCATCACACCGTAGTGTGACATTGTCCACGGGCACGCATGCTTTTTCAGTCTTGTGCGGCTCCTTTTGTGTGCTGGCGGATGGGGAGCAGTGCCAGTTGGACAGCTGCAGCATGGCTTCCCTGTCTTTGCCTTGGATCAGTGTGTGTGTGTGTGTGTGTGTGTGTGTGTGTGTGTGCGCGCCTCTTTATATTTCCTGTAAAAATTGCCACATAGTGCAAAAAAAAAAAAAAAAAAAAAAAAAAAAAGGGCAGTCATGTCCATTGTCTTCATAACTGATGTATATTGATAATAATGAATGTGCAAAGCAAAAGCGTTTTGAGTGAGTGGCAGTGCTGGGGGGCTCAGAGTGGCAGTGCTGGGGGGCTCAGAGTGGCAGTGCTGGGGGGCTCAGAGTGGCTCAACAGACTGCAATAATGAGAGGGATTAGGCGCAGTGGCTTGGGATGAATAGCATTTAGGATCGTGTTAATACAGCATTGGTGTGTGGAATGATTTTGATGTCACTAAATCCATGGCGCGACATTTGTCTTGAAACTCGGCCACAGTGATTTCAGTGCATATCGTCGCTCGCCTAATGACATCTTGTTTTCTTTTGGTTGTAACTGAAGCCATCTGGCAAGTCATCCACTTTTTCATGATGTGACGGTGACAAACCGCAGCCTGAACGCCGCGCGACGGTCACACATCTCCGGCCGTTTAGAGAGGTGCTCCGGATGAGTTTATTCAAGAGGAAAACTCTTGTTCCCCTCGGGATTAGTTCATAGTCTTATGATGATCGTCTCGAGGAGTATTACGCAAAGCGTAATAATCTCGTGGTAGGGTTTGGATTCCCGCAACAGAGGTGGGAGTGTTGTGTGTCCACTCGTAGCTACGTCTGATGTGTGCGTGTTTTTCTGCTCTGGATAAGTTCATGTTTGGCTGCTGCCCTTTTCACGGAGTAAATGGCGGGCTTGCTCACTGAGAACAAATGCTGTTTTGTGGAGGGTGCACGGCCTGTGCTCCTCTCACATGGGGATTCCCTCAGGCATGCCGTGACCAGCTTCCTCTGTGACCGAGGCTGTGGGCTCATTCTTGACTTCACCATCTCTGTAAAGTCCGTCCGGTTGGAAGAAGGGTTCGCTTCCACGCTCTGCAGAAGAAGAAGAAGGAGGAGAAGGAGGAGGAGAAGGAGGAGGAGAAAAAGAAGAAGGAGGAGGAGGAGGAGGAAGGGGGAGGAGGAGGAGGAGAAGAAAGAGAAGGAGGAGGAGGAGAAGGAGAAGAAGAAGGAGGAGGAGGAAAAGAAGAAGAAGGAGGAAGGGGGGAGGAGGAGGAGAAGAAGAAGAAGGAGGAGGAGGAGCGGGGGGAGGAGGAGGAGAAGAAGAAGAAAAAGAAGGAGGAGGAAGAGGAGGAAGGGGGGAGGAGGAGAAGAAGAAGAAGAAAGAGGAGGAGGAAAGGGGGAGGAGGAGGAGGAGAAGAAGAAGAAGAAGAAAAAGAAGGAGGAAGGGAGGAGGAGAAGGAGGAGGAGAAGAAGGAGGAGGAGGAAAAGAAAAAGAAGGAGGAAGAGGAGGAAGGGGGAGGAGGAGGAGGAGAAGAAGAAGGAGAAGAAGGAGGAGGAGGAAAAGAAAAAGAAGGAGGAAGAGGAGGAAGGGGGAGGAGGAGGAGGAGAAGAAGAAGGAGAAGGAGGAAGGGAGGAGGAGAAGGAGGAGGAGAAGAAGAAGGAGGAGGAGGAGGAGGAGAAGAAGAAGAAGGAGGAGGAGGAAAAGAAAAAGAAGGAGGAGGAGGAGCGGGGGAGGAGGAGGAGGAGAAGAAGAAGGAAGAAGAAGAAGAAGAAGAAGGAGGAGGAGGAGGAAAGAAGAAGGAGGAGGAGGAGAAAAATAAAAAGAAGAAGAAGGAGGAGAAGAAGAAAGAGAAGGAGGAGGAGGAGAAAAAGAAGGAGGAGGAGGAGGAGAAGGAGGAGAAGAAGAAGAATCCAGTCTTGCCCGTTTCCAAGCAGAAAGTCAAATCAAACTTAGACTAAAAGGAAACAGCAGAGAAGAACGCGCGTGACTTTTTGTTTTTGTTCCCTCAAACCATTCAGGCAATTAATTCCTTGACAACTATTAAGTTGATTTATGAGAATTCCCATCAGCTGATGACTGGGTTTTCTGGAGTTCTTGAGAAATGCACTGCTGCATTTGTGTTTCGCGGTCTGTCACATAAACTTGTCATGGAACATGTGGACAGTAACGAAGTACTTGGTTCTTAAATCAGTAGAACCCCTGACATATAGACGTCTGACGTCATGTGGGGTACCACCTCCTCTTGTGTCTCTGGTGTTTAGTCAGGGTTATGTCTCTGTACATAACAGAACAGAGACTTGATTCTAGTTTAAACATACTTTAAATGTTGCTGTTTGCTCTCAGGTGTCCGATGGAAAACCGTTACAGAGCCGGACTGATGCATCGACCAGCTGATTTTATCGGCCCGTCACGCACTTATCAATATCATATGTTGGCAGATACGAAAGAATTTGTTTTTTATTTTTTTTTTATATTTTTTTAATAGGGATTTATAAGCATTCAATTTGCAGTAAAGTTTATTGTTTCAGTGTGGACAAATAAATATCCTGCCTCCATTACAACACACGTCTTAAAAGGGTTTGATAGCCATATTTTAGGGATCAGCAAAAAGTGTGTGTGTGTGTGTGTTTTTGTACACACGAAGAAAAGGATTATCGGCCAACACATTAATAATTGAACTTTTCTGGCACCAAAATCCGTCTCTGCTCACCAGCCAATGCTGACTTGCATTGATTTTGCGCAAACATTTGAATATTATGAATATGTAACTCTTTCGCACGAAAACGTCCAAAAACCCCGTGTTCTATATTTTGCCGAGCTGCGTACTTGCGTTACCCCAAATATTCCCAACAACGTTTAAATCGGGTCCGTCGCCACGCCAACGGCACCCCATCCTTCGTCGCCTCCTCCGCCGGAGCTGTTAACCGCCCCGGCGGGCCGGCGAACCGCAGCAAATCTCCCATTTCCTTTCCGCGGCGCGGATCGGCGCTCCTAATTCTCCGAGTGAATAAATGCCATTTATTACTACGCGTGGCGTTATCGGCGAAGGAGGCAGGAGAGCTGGCCGCAACGCGAGAACCCGCTGGGAGGGCAACCGCAGGGCAGCGGGAGAAATGAGCCGTCGCTAAATGCCAAGATAAAAGATCCAATCTCATCGGCAGCGGCAACCGTTCACCCGCATAGTCCCAGCGCGGCTTCATCACGTCGTCAAACTCCCATTTTTGTTCCAACGGAGGAAAAACAAAAACAAAAAACCCAAGCGGCAGAAACGATGTACCGTTTGTTGAATTGAGAAAAGCAGCAGGATAATCAAATTAAGGAAACTGTAATTGCTTGCGAGGAGTTTCTCTACGAGGGCGAAGGAGGGAGAAACTTGAAAGATGGAGGGAAAGCAGCAGACGTGCCGACCTGTCAGACACGGCTGATAAACATGATTGATTGACTGCTGCGGCGGACGGTGAAGTGGAGCCTCCTTGACGTCAACAGTTCCACTCGTGCTCTTGCTGCCGCTGCGTGTCACAATATGTGCTGTGAAAAAGCAAATCTGATTCATTTCGGTAACCGTGAAGAAAAAACAAAAGAGTCCTGTAGTGCTGTCAAGATTAGCACCATGTAATCAGTGAGACGTGTTATATTATTTCATTTTTTAGTACAAAGTCCTGACAGGGACCGGAAGACAAAAGCAGATGACGTCAGGTCAGTCAAGTCTAAAGCGGCGTATAGTTCCTTTGGTGTGTAATGAAATGTTCAAAATCACCAGCGGTGCGACCGGCTCGCTCTTTTAACTCGCTTTGAGTTTGACGCGGCGCGCTAAGAAGAAGGAGGCTTCTGTTTATCCCCGGTGGTTGCGATGACGGCTAATTTGAACCGTTTGAACGATGATGAAACGATGAAACTTCAAATTTAACAGCAAATCCAAAGAAACGGAAACAACGTGACGCCGGCGAGACGGATCTCGGCTGCAGTGGCTGCTCATCACCAGAGGGGTCACCAAAGAGAAAACAAATCGGAAATCTTTCTAAGTTTGTTGCTTTAAATCCAAACCTTTTGTTTTCCCCTCTGTTTTTGTGTTGTTGTTGTTGTTGTTGACACTGCTAAATATAAATGCTGCCTATTTATGGAGGTGGAGGAGGGTCAGACACTGGCCAAGGTGTTTTTCTCGTTTTAACGGCAAGTTAGCGGGGTTTTTTTTTTTCCTCCGGGGATACGCAGGTTTCATTGGACGACAACACGATGTGTAATTTGCTTCAAATCTGATATTTACTGTAAATCCTGCACATATCCGTACTGTTTATATAAAGACGAGAGTGCGGCAGGGAGCTGTGTGTTTTATTTTATTTTTTGGTATTTTTTTGGGGGGGGGGGGATCAGAGAGTGATAGAAGGATAAAAGAGGCCTGCTTTGGCTCCTGTTCTCACTCAGATGAGCCGCTGTGTGTCTGTGCAGCTCATTTCCACACAGATTGGAGCATTTAGTCGGGGTCAGCTGCGGGACAGCGAGGCCGTTTTGTGCTGTATGCGACTTGCATGCCAGCGTGTGTGTGTGTGTGTGTGTGTGTGTGTGTGTGTGTGTGTGTGTGTGTAAAGTGTGTGTAAAGTGTGAGCTTCCCGAGCCGGCGTGATTGGAGCGACTCGGCCGTTTTGGAGTGGCGAGTGAGGCACATATTTTGAGACATCTGGGAACGCAAAATTTGCGAAAGAAAAAGTCCTCGTCGTCGTCTTCGTCGTCGTCTGGAGGGCCGACTGGCGGTTTGGTACTCGGTGACCGGCGCTGTGAGCGTTCGTTCTTCTCCAGCCAGACTGATGGCGGAGGAACGAAAGTGTGAGACGCAACTGAGATGGGAAAGTGACTTTGATGGCTGTCACTACATAACCACACCCTGGCGTTGGGTCACATCCTCGCGGTGGTTCTGGGCGTCTTTGCCGTGTCTCAATCCGCGATACTGTGGACTTGCGATTCTTTCAGCTTCTTTCTTTTGTGAAAGCAGAACTTGCTCTCATTCGTCCCCCCCCTGCCCCCCTCTCCCCTCCCTCCGCTTCCTCTCCCCCTTCTCTCTCTCTCTCTCTCTCCCCCCCCTGTAACGTGGGGCGCTGCGTGCTCCGACTCGTTGCACATGACAGGAAGCAGAGCCGCTGCGTCGGGTGCAGTAGGCGGGCACAGATATGTGTAATGGCTTCGACAGACTCGTAGGTGTTGTGTTTTTGCCGCTGGTTTGTCCAATGAGCTGCGGGTCTGTGTTTGGAGAAAAAAAAAAAAAAAAAGGATACAGCGGCGATGCCACATTGTGCAGAGAAATCGGAAAAATACTCCAAATTCACATTTCACAAAGTGCCATCGGGGTCTGGAAGTTTTTATTTAGATTAGCGGTTCGAAAAAAAAAAGCGAGACGGAGGGTTTATGCGGACAGCCGAGAAAGTCGGGGTCTGGTGGAAAAATCTGCGGAGAACATGTTCACGAAACCAGCTTATTTCACCGGCCAAATTACGGGTTGGAGAACTTTGAAAGGGAGGACTTTCTGTTCTTTACTGGGTTGTGCACAGATACCAGCATATTCAAGGAAACGACTTTAACCCCTCAAACATAACTGAACTCATCCCATGCAGCCAAACATTGTTCAAATCCACAGAACTTGGTTTGGGCTGACATTTGATGGAATGGGCATGAAGTGATGCGCACGATGACTTGCATATATATATATATATATATATATATATATATATATATATTCGGTCAGACTCGTACTCCTCGTGAATACTCTACATAATGCTGTTATTGTGGAATACAATATTATTATTGTATTTATTTTCAGCCTTAAATCTTCTTAAAGTCTCTGAACTTGGTTGCAAATATGTTCTCCCCCCCCCTCCAAATCAAGCAGATTTAGAAAATATGTTCTTGGGGGAGGGGTGGGGGGGCAAATCCTGTAAAGCTGGATATTTCCAAAGACCTCAACCTATACAAGAGGTTTGAATTACATATGCAAACATTGCTAATGATAGTTTTAAAGTAGGGGGAAGCAGCAGCAGCAGTCAAACTACTGCCTCTGGTTTTCTCACTCTGCCCACTCGTCCGGCGGTGCAACAGCAAAACACAAAGCTCCACATCTCAGCTGCACGACACATGAATGGAAACACCACGCAGCACAAGGTGGAAAATCACTCACTCCTTCTCTTCCAGCTGTGGAGAGAGAGAGAGAGAGAGAGAGAGAGGGAGCGGTCAATCTGTCTCTGCTTGTTCACTCAGCAGCGTGTCATCTACCCACCATGCATCAGACTCTGGGGCAGTGACCCACTCGTGTGGCACAGAAGCCGATCAAATCCATACAGTCCGATTTCCTCCCGCTCGAGCCCAAACGGCTTCGGTGTCGCTCCGCCGAGGCTTATTGGCTAAGCTATTCATCCCCATTTCCTCTGCTCAGCTCGAGCTTACAGAGGCACTTTCTTGGAATTAATTTAGAATCTTCCCAAGTGGGTTTAAGGTTCACACTCGCGATCGCATCTTGACCTAGTTGTGGAAGGGTCGGTTTTAAGCCCGCAGGGCTCTTTTAAGACATAATGGGGGAGGCCGATTTCATATCACCCACTTCTCTATGAAACTCAAAGCAGGAAGTTATGATGTTTAGCCGTTTCAGATTTTACATTCGTCTCTGCCAGGCTTTATTTATTTTTTCAAAGTTACATCATTTAACTTCAGTGAATTATTATTATTATTATTATTTTTCATTTTTGCTTTTGCTCATGAATTTATTGTCAGTTTCTTTCCTTTTTTTGGGTTTTTTTTGTTTGTTTTTTTCCACCCACCCATAACTCTCCGAGCCGCCGTTTCTCAGCACCTCTGAACTTTGCGGTCTGAACTCTGATCTCCTGTGGCTCTGCTCTCACATGTTTGGCGAACACTTGTTGAATGCTTTGAAATAGCGGAAGTGCGCGGAGCTTGCCAGAGCCGCAGTAAAGAGAAAAAAAAAAAAACAAAAATCTGAACGTGAGCAAAGGAAATCTTTTGTTTCGCTGAAATGACGCGTGTTTGAACGCTTTCCATCTTCTTCCTCTCAGGAGCAGCCGAAGATCATCGAACCGCTCGACTACGAGACTGTGGTGTTTCAGAGGAAGGCCCAGATCCACAGTGACCCCCACCGGGACCTGCTGCTCTGCCCCGTTGATGATGTCTCGGTGAGTCCCATCATCTGACCGCTGTATTTTTGAGCACATATCATAATTTTTTATATTGCAACAATATTGTAGGAACACCTGTAATTACATTTTGGATACATAATCATCAGTAAATGTGCATATAATGGCTGTGTGAAGGCAAATTGTAGAACTGCAGGAACACTCTAATAAGTTCAGAAAGTTGCATCACTTTACTGTAATGTGGCCTTTAAAACCACTTATGTCACATCACAATATCATTTTTTTGATCATTGAAGAAAATACCTAGTCTCATATGGGAATATTGACAGAGTATTGATATATTGCCCAGTCCTAATTTTACAGTTATGATAACATTGTGCCAGAAAATGAAGGAGTGAGACAAAGGAAGACCCACGTTGTCTGTAATATACTTTCTTTTAAATAAAGTTTGAAATTATTAACATCAAAATCAACCTTCTGTGTGTAAAACAATGATTTTTTTTTGGTTTTTTTTTCCCATCGTAAACCTGAAAAAAACATCTTATTTGGACTCGTACTAAATGAGCGGATCCACATTCATTCCTTAAGCTGTCTCCTGTGACCACAACCTTTAGTTTGTACGTGCGATACAAATGCCGAGATCTCCGCAGTAAACCGCCAGGTCAGCGGCTTCTTTCCGTCTGAGTCAAACGGGAACAAATAGCTGCAAAATATCCCTTTGTCAAGAAGGTTTTCCCATCATTAATCACTGCTCATCCGCAGCACACCGGGCTCAGTTATTTATGGGTCAGTCCGGGGGCCTGACCCATCAAACGCAACCCAGCCAGGTAGCTCCGCTCTGGATTTATTGGCGCTGCTTCAGACACATGTGGTTCTGTTTAGTGGCTTCGCGTCTACGTTTGTTTTCTCCGTCCTGAGAGAATTTGTTGACACTCGTCTGTTTTCTCTCAGACTCCCTCTGTCTGTTTCCTATTCCCTTTCTCTGTCCTCGTGTTTTCTGCTGTGCTACCATTTGATGAGATCGATAAAGACCCGTCATTATCAAACAGTCCATGTGCACGGGCTCATCACGTGTCTCACTTTTTTGGGTCTCGCTGTGTTTGCATTCGTGCAGGAATCTCAGATCTCCCGGCAGAGGAGGACTGTTGTTCCCTCGGTGCCCCAGAATGCCGAGCGGGAGGCCAGGAGTCTGTTCGCCAAGGAGGTACAGGAACCCAGCAGACCCATGTGGACGACTTATAACAACGACATCTTGCGCTTTCTAAAAGGAGATTTGAAGTATAAAAATTGAACTAATGCATTCGTAGATGACATAGTACTTCCTCTTACTGATAACAGCCTGCTCTACGAAAAGCAGAACGTTTTAAAGTCTAAATTCATCTTTTAACAAACACAAAAGAGGATTTCTTGATGATTTCACACCAGCCTTCATGATTTTGAGCCTAACGTGTTCACTTGAAGCTCATAAAGAAACACAGTATTCTCAGTCCAGCAGTAAACACATGCTGTAGTGGTGCAACGCTGCATTAGCAGAGAAAAAACGAACATTTCTGGCATGATGTGGAGGTACTCTGCTGCTCCACCGGCCTCTAAATCCGTGTTCATCAGCCAGCTCTCATGACTGCGACATAGCATGGAAACAACTGTCGGAGGGATTGTTATAACAGACCCAGGCACACTCAGCATTTACCGAACAAAGATCCATTCAGTGAGAGTTTCTACTCGCAGCTCCGCGCTGAATAACAAAGTAATGCGAGTAATGAAAACCATCTCGAGTAACACCAAATAGAAGTCGCAGCCAGGGTGAAGATTTCTTCTCCTACTTTGCAGACTTATTTTCAGTTCATAAATATATAAGCAGAAATTTTCTCCCCAAATTAGGGAACTGGCTGCTCTGTCGTCAGTCAATGGCAAGAACTGTGTGCATGGCTACTTCTCTTTCTTGGCGCGGCATGAAGGTGTAATCCAGCTCTCTGTGTTGACCTGTTTGGCAGTGCATCAAGATGTACAACACCGACTGGCATGTAATCAACTACAAGTACGAGGCTTACTCTGGTGACTTCCGCATGTTGCCAAGGTAAGGACCATGAGGAGAAACAAGAAATGAAAACTGTAGATTGGATATGTGGGGGGGGGATGTTGAGGGTCGGGCTTAGAGTTTGTCTGCTCTGTACTGCCAAGTGTGTAACATGTTCAAGGGATTTACTCTGTTGTCGTTAAATCGGCTGGACGACGACCTACAGCAAATTACTGTATGTTAATACTTCTGCAGCAGAGAGGACATGTTTCGCTACACAACAGGTGCAGCCCAGATGTTGTGAGTTCATAGTTTATTGTGATGAAGCTTATACCTAGGGAATGTTTTGTTTTTGTATCGCTGCAACCAACAACTGGAGAAACATTCTGTGTAATAACATTCAACAAATATCATAATTTCAGAAAAAACTGATGCAAAAACTGCCAGTTTGCTGCAGTGATTTGTTGAATGTTTTAGCAGCAGTACAGAGTCCAAGAAACCAGATATTAAAGTGACATAGTTGACCTCCAGTAAAAGGTCATCCATGTCAAGTACAGTGGGGGGGGGGGCAGGTTTATTTATTGACCCTCTTTCTCTGTTCTTTTTAAAGCAAAGGCCTGAAGACAGACAAGCTGCCTGCTCACGTGTTCGAGGTCGATGAGGACGCCAAAGACGAGGTGAGCAGAGGAAGCCGAGCGTCGGTAGATCGCACACATTGCTCAGCGCAGTGAGGATGAGTGATCCGCTGCTGACTCGGCAGGCCCGTAGTGGACAGATTGCACTT
Source organism: Brachyistius frenatus (assembly GCF_029030835.1). NCBI lineage: Eukaryota > Metazoa > Chordata > Actinopteri > Embiotocidae > Brachyistius > Brachyistius frenatus. Next base: position 187,840 of record NW_027210904.1, read on the forward strand.
TGTGTGTAAATGCATGGCTTTTAGCGATGTTGTATAATTCTTGTTTATAAATTAAAAATGATTACATTCATTGTTTTGAATCCCGGAGCTACAGGAAACGCTCAATCAACAAGCTGGATTATCCTGAAAACACAAGCAAAGATATTGTGTGTCTGCAGTGGAATTGTGCTGTGAAGAAGAGCCCTGGTGACTGGTCCAACCCGGCCATGTGACCCCTCAGAGACCAAGTGAAACCAGAAGCCTTATATGTTCTATAGATAGCTCTCATCGATCCTCCTCTACCTCCTTTTCCTCCTCGTCCTCCTCCTCCTCCTCTTCCTCCTCCTCTCAGGCCAGATGCAGATAAACTTAGACCAAGAAAAGGGTTTAATTGAAGGAAAATAAATGCTGCTCTGCTGACAGGATGGGAGGGCAGAAAGGAGATGGCTCTATTACGTCCCACGACAGACCGTGCTTCTGTTCCATTAGCTCTGCTTTACCATGTGTGGCTGAGATGAGGCAGGCAGCACCGTTTGTACTGCCCGTACAAATGTTTGCTTTTATATGTCCTTTACGTAACCCTCGACACGGCTGCAACGCCGAATCGGTAATAATGCAGTCAGGGACATTGGGTTACAGGTGACAATACCAACTTCATACTGTATGTGCAGGGTGTAGCCATGCGATTATACGTATGGACATGAGCGAGCGGCAGGAGGACAGCAGCCAATGAGATTATGGGGAGAAGCTGGAGAGGGACGGAGAGGAGGAAGCATGACACGACACACACAGGACAAAACAGCACGTCAGTGTGTTCAGGCTCATCTCAGTTGTACACACACACACACACACTTACACACACAAGAAATCTCCCACACCTCTACACAGCAATAGCCTTTTCACTCCGTGCTATGATATGTGTGTGTCATGTGCCATTAATTAAGTTAATTAGGCTGCTCTGTGCTTTGAATTCCTTCAAGAGGCGGGATGCATTACTCACAGAAAGGTGTGTGTGTGTGTGTGTGTGTGTGTGTGTGTGTGTGTGTGTGTGTGTGTGTGTGTGTGTGTGTGTGTGTGTGTGTGTGTGTGTGTGTGTGTGTGTGTGGACATGTTTCATGGCACTAAATGCTGTAAATGATGACAGGAGCTTTAAGTTGCCCTCACGCACAGCAAATGTTTAATATGCGAGCAGCTTCAACCTGAACGAAGCAGCGTAATGAGGCCCGCCTTGACCGATTCCCCGTTTTTTTGTGTTTGTGTCTGTCAGGACACGGCGTCGCTGTGCTCCCAGAGGGGGGGCATCATGAAGCAGGGCTGGCTTCAGAAAGCCAACATCAACAGTAGTCTGTCTGTCTCCATGAGGGTGAGTCACCACCAGACCTCCTGTGTTTTCTTCGTACAGCATAACAGCAACAAATGAAACAACAGCAACACCGTGCAGGGACCAAACCGCAAGGAGGCAGGAACTGTCGGTCCTCCTGGTGGATAATATGACATCAAAACTACACTATTCCTCCCCATTATAATTAAGAATGTTTACATACGCTTCTGCAGCCACACTAACAGCAGCATTTACTGCACTGGCAATAATTGCTGTGAAAAAAGTGTTATAAATATAAAAACAAACAAGACGCATAAATGATGAATAATAAACGAAGGGAAGGAAATTTAAATCAAATCAACACACACTTAGGCCGCACCAGAAGTGTTTAAAATGCACACGTCCTACTGTATTTCTCCGTTTTTGAGTCCTTACAAGCTGCTAGGTATGAATCTCCCTGACTTGCTCTCTGTTGCTGTGAGTTACAGGTGTTCAAAAGGAGGTTCTTCTACCTCTCTCAGCTCCCTGATGGCTCCTACATCCTCAACTCTTACAAGGATGAGAAGAACTGCAAGGAAACCAAAGGATCCATCTACCTGGACTCCTGCATAGATGTCATTCAGGTACACGCAGCACAGCTGGGGTTTGAAAAGAAAATCACAGAAGCGTCAAAATGCACAGCAGCAGCAGCAATGTTTTCTCAGTTTCACCAACTCTACCATGTTGTTATGTGTAATTAGACTGTCTGTGCACTTCCCTCGTGTGATCACTGTGAATGTTCAGTTCTTGGCGTGAGCTCCCACCCTCGTGAAAGTCGGTGTGTTTTCTAGTCTCGCCACGCTCCGCAGGCTTTTAGCTGCTTTTATTGGACAGATTTACTGCATTCCGTTGAGTCGGGCAGGAAAGTGTAGTTCGAGCAGATTATAAGGGGCTGCTGCTGCTGTTGGTGCTGCTGCTGCTGCTGGCTCATGGCACAGGCTGGTACCTCCCCCAGGTCTGCCCTGACTGAGGAAGCTGCCAGGAAGCTTTCAGCTCGATGAGCGTACGCTCAGATCAGTGGGCAGAGCGAGGGGACTCATCCTGGCAAGTGGGATTAATGTAAAAGCTTGTGTTTTACATGCAAACCAAGTTTTGCACCTGCTTAGTCACGGCTGAAGAACATCGGCTCCCAAGTTGTTTCAGAATTCAATTTAAGATTCTATTGATTACATTTAAATCTCTACATTGTCTGGCTTTGCTGCATATTTCAGATCTTTAAACCTTTATTCTCTACCGAAGCCCCTCAGATCTAGTTTGAAGGCCCACAGTGCAGGCTTGACACAAGAGGGATCATGCTTTTACTGCAGAGAAAACGCTCCTTCAGCATCAGATCCTCAGTCAGTGATACATTTTAAAAAGCTTTTAAAAACTGCTATCGATTGGTATTTTTATGTCCTTGTTATAATTCTTTGTCTAATTGTTCTATACTGTTCCTTTTATATTCTGTTGTATTAACTTATGTTTGACACCTCCCTGACGCTTGTCGTGTTTAATGGCAGTGTAATAACAATAATGTTATCCACTTAACTAACAGACAGAAGCTTTCATAGATAACATATCCTGTAGGAGGATACACAACAAGATTCAGTAAGCACAGTCTGGTTTGAATCCATCAGATGCGATGTGCTAGCAAAAGCTCTATCAAAAGTCTAAGGCGGAATAATGATGTCTTTTTCAGAGCCCTAAAATGCGCCGCAACGGCTTCGAGCTGAAGATGCAAGACCGCTACAGTCACTTCCTGGCTGCAGACAGCGAAGCAGAGATGGAGGAGTGGGTGGTCACGCTGAAACAGGCGCTGCAGAGCAGCACTGAGGCCGGCCAGGACCGCAGGAATGGTGCAGAGTCACTGGACTGTGTCCTGGGTGAGTTACTGGATTTTGGATATACACGTGCCCAGAGCATCTGTCAGGCAACCTAATATTTACAGTCTTACTGATGAGCTTCTATACAGTCATTCACCTATGATGATGATGATGATGATAATAATAATGATGGTAATAATAACACATTTGAAGTAATGGTAGTCAGAGTTAAAGTTTTCTCTTTCCCTGACAGTGGAAGGACTCCAAGACGCCCTTGAATTTAAGGCTACGTTATGGCTTTTTAATTGCTTCCTGATTGCATACTTACACAATACATAGGCTTCACATCACGCGTATAGTTGCTGCCAGTACAGAGACAGAAGAGACCTGCTTCTATATCAGCTGCAAGTTCTTCTAAAAGACGTTCAGACGTGGAGGTTCAAATAAATCAAATCTGAAGATCAGCTGCTGTATTTTAATAGTTAAATGTTAAACTCGTTGCGTTTGCTGAACTGTGGAAGAATGCGAGAAGTTTTATGCAGTTTACGTCTCACCAACATCCGTGGGCCCCTTTTTCTCATATAATATATACATAATACACCCTCTGTGAAACCCAATAAGGTCGGTCACGAATCTTGCACATGCCGACGAGAGACTGGGCGGTTGTCCAGAAAGACGGAAGAGTTTGAGTTCACTCGGTTCATCATCTATTGTGTGTGAGTCAGCAGAATAGTGAAGGTCACCTTTTTTTAATTTGGAAGATATTAGTCTGTCCGTCAGGGAAGACAAACCTGCAGACGGTCACCAAATGGAGCCGCTGGGGAAACGCCGAGAGGGGAGAGCTTTATTGGCCATTCGCGTGCGTTCTGATCACATTTGTTGACGCGTATTGTCTTGTTCAATCAGATGACGACACCACCAGCCAAGGTAAAGGTGAGAGCCTGCTGGAGAGCCTGGGGAGGAACTTACACACCGAACTCATGAAGGTAAGAAGGTTTCATTCTGCTGAGTTTGGAAGATATAATACGTAGAAACATTTCGATTTTAAACAAAAAAGTGAATCTGTTGTAGACATGTTTATTCATGGAATTATTATTTATTTAATGGATTTTTGTTGTTGTTGTTGTGCAGATTGATATTAAGGACAAAAATGGGGGGGGAAAAAACTGTCTCTTAAAAAAAAATTAACGACAATAAGACGTATCTCGAAAAACTAGTCTGAACACTTTTAGAATCCCTGGTTTATAACGTGTACGTGATGGCAGAGCGAGAGGAAAACGGCTCCTTTGTTGAATTGGCTGAATGTGAGTCAGCTTTCTCAGCCTGAGAGCATCCGTGTTTATCCCACGGAGACGGTGCTGCTTTAACGTGTCTGAACCCAGAGCTCCACGCCAACAACAAAGGCCTCTGTGCTCTGCGCCGCCGTTTCCTTCTGTTCGCTCTGGGCCGCTCCGGCACAGCTTCTCCCTTCACTTGCAAAAGATCACTTGAGTTTGTCTGCAGGCTGGGCACAGTCCGAGTCGAGGGGAGGGGGAGGGGGAGGGGAAGGGGAAGGAGAAGGAGAAGGAGATGGATTAGGGCTCTTATCGTTGCCCGAGGGTTTGATTTGTTTGTCTCCATTAGATGCCCTTCTTTCTTCCGTCATGTCTGCGGACTGCATATCTGTCTTTGTCTGCCTCTCTGTTTGTGTTGTTTTACTGAAAATCTCACAGGCAACTCGGTGAACAGACTAAATTAGTTTTGGATATGGTGCAAGCTGCCGCTTTGTTGTCACAAATAGGTGTCTTTCTAAAGCGTGATGGTAAATTCAGACGGTAAAAATACGCACTGCTATTTTTAGAACAGATCATACATTTTTTTATGTAAATGTATAATGTAAAAGTAAAAGGCACTATCAAATCGATATTGCAAGAAAACAGGGAAAATTCGATACGTTAAAGTGACCGTATAGTACAAATTCCGAAACAAACAAATAAACGCACAATCATGCTTTGCTTTAATTGCTGTGCTCTCTGTGCGTCTGCAGTATACGAGGGAGACGGACCAGCTCAATAGGATCAACAGGAATGAAGGCAGACAAAAGCTTTTCTCTCTGGATCCTGAAACACAGGTAACATTTGGTTTTCTTATAATTTATTTATTTCATTATTGATTCAGACTATTTGATCTCCTTCCCTGAAACACCGTTTCCTTCTCCCTCATCTGTCTTCTGCGCACATCTCTTTGCTCATCCTGGATCAATCCTTCCTCGTCTCCTCCTCTCTCCTGTCTGATATCCAGAGGCTGGACTTCTCGGGCATCGAGCCAGACGTGAAGCCGTTTGAGGAGCGTTTTGGCCGGCGGATCATGGTCAGCTGCCATGACCTTGCATTCAGTCTGCAGGGCTGCGTTACTGAGAAGGGCGACGGTGTTCTCACCAATGTAGGTCATTTACCGAAATTCCACAGCGGTATTATTTTATTTCCAGCACGTTGAACTACTTCCACTGATTTCTGCGCTTCAACTTGGACTACTAGTAAAAATTTAAACAAAAAGTTAAACAAGTGCAAAAATAAATCCGCACCACAGGATAGAACTTAAGAATACTAAGTTAGAATAAACCTATCATTTAGTCATTATTAAATGTATTTAATTCCATGTGAGTCATCCCAAACTTTAAGCCTAATGACCTTTATTTACCTGACTGGCAATTCCTGCCTGAACATATGAGAGGGCACGCTGACTCAGTGTAAGTTAAAAGTCTGTATCTAACATAGTATATCTCTCATAATTTGCAATTATGTATATATTTAGGTTGAGGCCACACCTAAAAAGCTAACTGAATATTGATATCAATTGTATATTGACCCAATAGGACGACACTCTCCTTGCGATGTTGTGATTTGTTTAAGTATATTCAACCACAACACAGGTTTGCTTTTCACGCCACAGATCTTCCTTCTGTCTTCACCCTCTGCTTTGCCGCCCCAGATAATACACCTTCATAATTCATGTTGTCCTGGCTGGAAGCAATGGAAGTAACCAGGCCGAGAGAGGATAACACAAGTTGATCTGGATGTAATACCATCTCATCATGTTTATGATAAACCTTGAAAACAAAAATGGAAACAAAATCACAGTGATGTCGTGTAATTGTCTTTTCTTTTTTTTTTTTTTTTTTTAAAGCTAGAAGCTCCTCAGCTTTAACTGTCTTTGCTCTAAATAAACAAGAGACTTCAGGTTATGCAAAAAGACCATCTAATGTATGATGACCAAGAAGCTCCTGGTAGCATGAGCGAGCAGTTTTAAGCATACGAGAGCTCTTACTTTGTCGGAGTGGATTGCTGTAGTCATAAAACATTGAGTTAGACCTCCTCCTCCTCCTCCTCCTGCATTAGACCGGCTGGGAGGAGGAATCAACTGAATTATATTTGTGGTTTGGAGGCAGCACGCACTCTCTTTGCCTTCTTCTCTTCCTCCCTTTCTTTCCTTCCACAGTCTCAGAAAGGTTTCATGTTTATTGGGTGGAAGGAGTTTGTCCATCATACATTAACCGTCCGCCCTGGCATTAAGGAGCAGTCCGTCAGAAATGTGTGGGCGGCACCGATGTGGAGGAAACCTTTGCTTCCAAGCTGGGCATCGACCATTTATTGTTTTTGAGGCTGCAGATAGATGCAGATTAAACAGATTAAACCTCTTAGTTTAAATCCATTATAATGATAATGTTTTAGGGAGATTAGCAGCACATTGCAGGATAAGTCAGGTTTTATATAATATTATCCGCCACACATTTACACATATTTATATATAGTAAACCCCATACCAATGCAGTGGAACACATGACTATTGGTGCTTTTAAAAGCTATGTCTGGTCTCCAGTTCAACCTGTTTCTTAACCATGCAAAACACATATTTTCATTATCAATCAATCTCAAAATCTTTTGGTTTATAAAATGTCTGAAAATGTTAAAAAAAAAATACCCATCACAAATGAACAATTGATTTTGCTGAGCCAACAGTCCAAAACTCACAGATGCTCCATCCATTATCCGGAGGCTTTGACTTTGGGGGCGAAGGCAGGGTACAACCTGGAAAGGTCGCAAGTTCATCACACAGAAAGACACACAACCATTTAAACTCGCATTCACACCTCCATACAATTTCGAATCACCAGTTCATCTAGCATGAATGTCTGGCTGTGAAAGGATCTGGAAAAAATAAATAAAACACACACAGGCACAAAGAGAACATGCAGAAAGGTTGCAGACTGAAAGGCCCAGCTGACAGCAGCTGAACCTCCAGAACCTTCATGCCGGGAGGCGACACTGCTAACTGCTAACCACTGCACCGCCGATACTCGTACTCATGCTGTATTTGTGAAGCTCATCATTAAATATTTGGTATTTTGCTTGAAAAGATTTACTCAAATATTATGGCTTGAGAATGAAGCAGTCATTTTTGGCAACACAAGCTCCGAAACTCAGTCATCCAGTATATTGTGTGCATTCCTATAAATTGAGTATCTGAGGTTAAGTCTTAACCCAGTGATTAAACAAAAGTGGAATGAAATGTGATCGGAGGTAAATCCAGGGAGATCATGAACTGAAGCCATTCACCATCTCACCATCTCTCTGCTGCCTCCCAGGTGGAACCGTTCTTCATCAGCCTTGCTCTCTTCGATGTCTCCAAGAGCTGCAAAATCTCGGCCGACTTCCATGTTGACCTCAACCCGACGTGCGTCAGGGAGATGCTGACCGACATCTCTGGCCAACTCTCTCCTTCATCTGACTCTGATGGAGGAGGAGGAGGAGGAAGAGGAGAAGGAGGAGGAGGGGTGATGGTGAACGGAGACTCGGGGAAGGGCAATGTCCTGCCTGCTCTTCAGAGGGTGTCGGAGGCTCTGCTGCGATTCCCCACACAGGTAGAAAACTTGATTGTACCGAGACACGTGTCTGATTGAGGAAATGAGTCAGAAAAAGGTGTTACACTGGAATAATTGTTCATTCAAATCCAGGTGTGAAAAAAAAAACCCGCAACGATTCTCCTAATTAAAAAGAATAACTGTTTTTAAATTCAAGACTGCAGAAACTAGAAATAATAAATCTGATGTGATGCAGGCAGATTTGATAAAAAACAAGATCATAAAAATAATGTAAAACACGATCGCATTTTTACTAAAAAGGAACTTTATGGGCAAGTTGTTTTAAATAATGCTGGAGAATTTTGTTGTGTTGCATTTCAGAGATTTGTGTGTTAAACTGATGGCAGTGGGCTTATTAGAGAGAGAGAGATTTGTCGCCCTGTAGGGTTTGAGGTTTAGAAGATGTGGAACTGATTCCAACCCTGGTTCTTGATTTTAGTGTTCAGTTTGTTTTAGTTTCAGTTTTAGTGAGATTGTTCTCAGATGTCACAAACTTTGTCTTTATTTCTATTAATTTTGTGTTGCTTAGGATCGTTTCTAGTCATTGGTTTTGAGACTCCGTTCCGACGTACGAGAGTTAAACCTGACCCGAACACTGAGGAGAGTTTAAGCTACTTGATAATAAGTGAACAGGTATAACACGTATAAAACAGTTCTCTGTGACATTTTGAAACACAGGAAATAACCTGTTTGTGGTTGAGATGGAGGGGACACCTCGGTGTGATGTGTCCTCAGGAGACCTTTCACTCTCTCTCACTCTTCTGAAACGGAGCGAGCTGAAGCATGAAAACAAAGAGTGATGCAAACATGACGCCAGTGAATGTAGGTTATTGATAGCTACAATTTAGAAGAAAACTCCACTTAGAAGATTTAAAATGACGTCATTAGCATCGCCAGTGATACGCTGTTTATATTTCCCTCCAGTTTTGAGGCCTCGTCAGCTTGTGGCTTTCAGCCAACCACAGTCCAGCGGAATGGTCATTAATTTGCTGCTCCTGTTACCTCAGACTCTGCTGACACTGTGATCACTGACTGATGGAGCTCTTTAGTTAAACAATAATAAATGTTTTTCATTGATTTCTCCTTTCCAGCCAAAGTCCTTTTTCATGCCTTTTTGTAGTGTTTCCAGATGACGAGCGTACGCTCCAAAAGGATCCACACAAGTGCTCCGTTTAGCTCACTCAGCTCACATTTGCAAGTGATTTCCGAGCTGCTTTGGTTTGCCAGTGTTTCTGATGTGAGCTCAGCACTTGGTGACGTAACCGGCATGTCCAGTCACTTCTTTTTGCAGTGTTTTTATGCCGAGAGTTTATTTCAGGAGGAACAATGCCCGTGTGCGAGTGTTACTTTCGGCTCAGGCCGTGTGCAAACTCCTGCAGGTGATCATCACACGCACGGTCCGCCCCTCACCTCTGGCCCCTCGGCCCGTTAATGGGATTGAGTCGCCCAGCAACACTGGTGTCTGGTGTAAATTAGCGCCACTTAGGCTATAAAGACACTCAAGATACTTTCTGTTTTCATAACAAGAGGCGAGGCTTGGATGATCATGGCAACAGACTGAAAACAAGGGAGAGTCAGAGTCACAAGCCCTCAGAGCATGAACAAGAGTTCCCACAGAGGATGTAGCAGCTGGTATCGGGTCACATAAGAACGTTGGAAAAGAGTCCGAAAAGCTGCAGACATAAAACAAGGGAAGCGTTTCCAACTTCCATGTGCTTAATTTATGAGCTGAATGTTACGCTCTGCCAGCCAACATCTGTAAAAGTTCCACAGCAGCAGAACACGCGTGTACACACACACACACACACGCACATACAAACATGCAAACATAGCAGCTTCTACCTCTGTGATTAGTGTGCTGTTATAGCTCAGCAGACCACAGTTTAATTTAGGTGCACTGGGTGTGGTCCAAGGACGCAGCCTCCACCTCTTCTATCTCTCCACTGCAACAGCAGCAGATCTCCGGAGGCCAGTTCATTACATAATTCACAGATCTGATGCATCTGACTGAGCGCGAGTACGAAGCAGCTTTTAGTGTAGTATGATGGTTTATGTTTGCAAAAATGGGTTGTGACCCCCGTTTACAAAACCGTTTGCCAAAACGTTGCATTTGCAAGCTTTTTAAACCACACGGTAGATAATATATGGTGATGAGTCGTCAGCAACAAATCACAGTGTCAAAGACTTAAAACCAGAAGCAGCTGTGTGTGGTTGTGTTAATGATGTGAGTATCAGTAGAGGAGGGCAGAGTTACGGCCTGGTGTCTGTCTCTTCTAACGTGCAGTTTGTGATGTCTGCATTATATGTCGATTGAAGTGTGCATTAGCTGCTGAGATGGTGCAACTGGGCCCTCAGTCGTGTCACTGAGTTTTATCCCTTAGGCGGAAGTCATTTCCAAAATGACTTCCCGCTGCTTCTGTTTTAAGTTTTGTCTTTTTTACCAGAAACCTCTGTGCAGGGTTTTATTGTGCACATCAATGCGAAGCAGCACGGCCTTGTGTGAATGTCATTTTTGTCCCCTTGAGATTGTTAGTTTGAACAGACACTTGAGGCTGAACGACGGCCCCGTCTCACCGGGGCAAAAATAGACGTGAGCCCCATGTGGTTTTCCTGCCCAGCTTCAGTGAGCATCAGCCACATCCCACTGCACTTGTCTCGTAGAGAAGCAGAAGATGAATCTAAGAGTGAAAAGACATTTCAAGTTTGAATTGCTGCTGATTTCTTATTTATCTAAATGCCAAGTAGTTTGGATGAAGTGGTTTCTCTTTGGATCTGTGCGTCCGTCAAGTCGGCATCTCTCCTCTTCATGTTCCCACTGGGGAAAAAAGTCTAGAAGGAGGGTTTTAATGAGCGACACTTAGTTTCCAGGTCACACTACATCTGCAGTTTCTCCCTCTCCCCTGCAGGGCATCTTTTCAGTGACCAACCCCCACGCAGACATCTTCCTGGTGGCCCGTGTGGAAAAGGTGTTACAGAACGGCATCACCCACTGTGCTGAGCCGTACATCAAGACCTCCGACATCAACAAGGTCCACTGCCTTGGATATTTAACCTCAGTTAAACACACGCACACACGATGAAACCATCAGTTAGCTGCTCTGGTTTGGATTTTGTGTTGACTGTGTGTCTTCTCCCATGTCTCCCCAGACGGCTCAGAAGGTGCTCAAAGCTGCCAAACAGACATGCCAACGCCTGGGCCAGTACAGGATGCCGTTTGCGTGGGCTGCCAAGTAAGACAGGGATAATTCATGAGTCAAAATATTACCCTGTAATGAATCTGTTTGGATTCATCTTTGGAATGATCTCATGCAAATATATCAACACAACAAGAGCATGCACAGGATTTTAAAACCTAAAAATCGATCCGTTTTTTAATATATAAATGTAAACGTTCACACAGCCTCTACAAGCTTCAACAGGGGTAGAAGATGAGGTTCAGCTGATATGTTTTCTCATCATTTTCACATCAAGATATCCCCAAATATTGAATTTAACAAAATAGAAAAGTCTCTGGAACAGATTTTGTTGCGAGAAATGATCTTCCTTTAAACCCAGCATGTGTTACGATCAACCTAGTGGCCTGATGAAAACTCTGAACTGCCATCTGGTTTGGTTTCTCCTCGCTGTTTTAATGAATTGTTCGGAAGATCTGAGACGTGGGCCGTTCGGGGCTTCCCACTGACTATCAGTGTAATACTACCGTACAACATATTACAGTAAACACACACTGGATATTTAAGCATCCTAATTGCCTCAAAACATTGCCTACATTACATTTTTTTTTAAATACTGCCCTAAAGAATGAAATACTGAATATTTGTCAGTGTGTGTGTGTGAGACGACCCTGTGGCCGTGTGTAATGTGTTTTCAGGCAGGTGTTCAAAGACGCTCAGGGCAGCCTGGACATGGATGGGAAGTTCTCTCCTCTCTATCGCCTGGACAGCAGTAAAATCTCCACTGATGACATCATCAAGCTGCTTTCCGACATCAGGAAGTGAGTCAACAACCACTTCTCTGCTATTTAAGCCCGTGCTTAGTTACTGTTGCACAAAACAGTCGTGTGGAAGCACATTCATGCTTTTTTAAGTCTACGTTTCACATGGTGTGGCCAAGGAGGCAGTGAATCGCCTCGCTGCTTTTGTACTAAGTCAGGATTTGCCTCATGGAGCTCATCATATAAATTCAAGTTTAACGATTGCCCCTTCTTATTTTAAATCTATTTCTCGTGTCAGACCTGAGAAGAGCAAACTTCAAACCATCCCTGGACAGCTGAACGTCACCATTGAGTGTGTCCCGCCTGACTTCTCAAGTATGTTCTGGTTTCTATGCGCTCTCCATCTGCTATTTTGTCTTGAAGTCAAGCGCTGACTTTGAAAACACACCAAGCACTGTCCATTTGAGATGTAGCACAGCTCTCATGTGTTTTTACTTTTCATTGCAAATAGAATTCAATAACCAAATTAAATGACTTCTAAAACTCGAAGTAAACGGCTTTCTTTGGCCTTTTTATAGTTAAATCTAAAATCCTCATCTATAGATTTTGGTCTAAATTCATTCATTATTAAATGTAGCACTGACTTATGAAGCCTAATATTATATAACAAAGTGCTGTGCTTTCCTGTGATCTCTTGCACGTCAACAGTTTTACCATTTTCATATTTAGCTGCTGCTGATTTTATTTTGAGAGCAGTACGTAAAAAGCGCAACGAAGAACAAGAAGCCCGGATTTCTTGGAAGATTACGATCAAACAATAGTGTCAAGCGTGAAGACCGACCTGTGGTTAGCTCACAAAACATGTAACTGAGTATCTCAGTCCGTTTCTGGGGTCATAACAGACAAGGGGTCAGAGGTGAAGAAGGTTAGGAAGCCTTTTTGGTGACAGCGTTTACCCAACAGCATCCTGCATCAATTGTGAAGTGTGTACATTTGAAGCCTTGCCAGGAAGTAGTTAAGATAATCATTAAAAAGATGTGTGCAGCCTGAAGCCTCTCAGCTGTGTCTCTAATCAATATCGTTGAAATGTTTGTTTCCTGAACTCCGAGGGAAACTGATCGACCCCAGCCGAGATCCTGGTCCTCTAACGCAAGCGTGTGCTCTGTGCCTCAGATACGGTGACGTCCTCTTACATTCCCGTCAAGCCCTTCGAGGACGGCTGCGAGCGGGTGTCAGTGGAGATCGAGGAGTTCCTCCCCGCGGAAGCCAAGTATAACTACCCCTTCACCTCCTACAAGAACCAACTCTACATCTACCCGCTGCAGCTCAAATACGACAACCAGAAGACCTTCACCAAGGTGTGTGAATGTAGCTGGATGGAAAGATCCGATTGGTCAGAGTGGCAGTAAATAGTACAAATCTTTCGTCAGGGATTGGTGACTGTTGCCTCTGTGATTGTTTTTGCTTGGCTGTGTGCGTTGTCTGATGGAACGTTTCTTCCATATCAGGCCAGAAACATCGCAGTCTGCATCCAGTTCAGAGATTCAGATGAAGAAGGTGCAACTCCTCTAAAGGTGAGTCAGACCTACTGTTTATAATGTAATATTTAAGCTGCTGTGTTTGGCTGAGAGAGACGGGAACAGCAACAACAGAAGAAAGAGACATAAAGTTCAAAACCCTGAAGTTATTGGTTTTACCAATAAGGAAGACGTTTAACTAATTGTAAAAGATTTGAGGTTGTTGAAATGGAAATGTGATCATTTACATCATGTAGGAATCAGTAACTGGATGTGGCTGGAGTTCAGCGGGAGTCTTTTGCAATCAAAAATACTACCTGTAATTTTACATATATATCCAACATCATGAATGTTTTCCAACAGATTTTAGAGGGGTTTTTTTTATCTGGAAATATTCCAATTTATGTTTTTATTCTTAAATTCTTCTCTGGGCGTTAACACTGTCAAACGCCAGAAAAACTAAAACAAAGTTTATCAGATAATTTTTTTCTCGCGCAAAGATGCAAAGCAGCAGGAACAAGCGTCATCCAGAGAGTGTGTCATACTGTACATGCGTGTACATTTATAATATTTTTGTCAAAAAGCAGGACAGGACAACATACAAGCACTAATACCAGTGTTTTTGGTGCACTCAGCAAGAAAGTGCTCTGGTTTTCTCTTTCCTGTGTTTCTGATGCAGGTTGGGTTAGTTGGTGATGAGAAATTGCCTGTAGTTATAGCTAGTACATGGATGGAAGTAGTAGAACACACAGGCAGATAATATAATAAATATAAAAGGTAGAAGAAAAATTAAAAAGAGGATGGATGGTTTGGGGTGATGCACCAAACAGGCCATTTAACCAAGAGGTGCAAATGTCTCAAAAACAGCAATACTGCAGTCAAAGCTTATGAAATGCCCTTCGAGAGATTTGATCGACATCAGTGGCCTCACGCGTGATAAACCTTTCTTTTTATTGCTTTTCACTACGTGTAAGTCAGAATGCAGCCGAGGGGCCACAGAAGGAGAAAGGAAAAGCTTGCAGAAGCTGGTTATTATAGCTGGCAGCAGAAGATAATGAATGGTCACTCTTCTCCTCCCCTCTCTTCCTCTACTTTTCTCTTGCCACACATGTCAAATATTTGTGGTTGGAAATAGTCACCAAAGCGCCAGGGATTGTTTTTCTTTTCACTTTTCCAGAGGGAGGAAGCAAAACGGCAATTATTTTAACTTGACCTGCCAAACTATTTACCGAATACTTGATGATCTTGATTAAGAAAGCCCGGAGGCAGATGGATCAGCACGCAGTCATGCGTGTCATATCTCAGCTTGAGAGCGCGCACGCACGCACGCGCGCGCACACACACACACAGATCAGACTCAGAAAAGATTAAAGTACGGTGAGGCATAAAGTTCTTGACAAACAGTGAGGGGGAGCCAGCAGCACACCTCTCGGCCTTCAGAAGATTTACTCAGGGTTAGCGGAAGCTCAGGAAGGTTCTGTTTTTTACGTAAGACACAAGTCTAACCAAGAGGAAGTGCATTTGAAGCTTTCGCAAACAGGAATGTGAAAGTTACAGAAGCCTCCGAAGTTGCTTGTTGATCAGTCAGAGCTCCATTCATGAGCTCAGGTCTGATTTATCGGTGAACGGCACCAGAGGACGAGGCTGGGCTTGTATTCCTGTGCGGTGCAGTACATACATGTGCTGGCAGGACAGCCTCACTGACAGATAAGATGCCAGGCAGCTCTTCCAGTTTCTCGTCGACCCTAATCCTGAGTCAGGAAATCAGGACTCCCATCAGCCTCCTTTGCTGTTTGCTGCCTGAATGGCTTGTTTTTCTGTAGTTGTACGCAAACTGTGCACCACCTGCAGTACTGCACTTTGTGATCCGCAGCCACAGATCTTTGCTGAAACCTGCGTGTTCTCCTTCCTCCCCCACCTGAGCTGGGAATTTAAATGCGGTCCTCTCTCCCGGAGTCTCTCCCATCCTCCCAGCTCATCTCGTCCTCCTGAACAGGCTCCAGATTATTTCCCGGCCGCTATCCGTCTCATTTTCAATCAGTTGGCTCAGGGAGGTCTGTCCTTCCTCTGGCCAGCACTGCTCATTATTGTCCATTAGAGATGACTGCAATTGTTAGCATCCTAATTACAGTATCACGCCATCAGAACAGGTCTGCGCTTTCTTCTTCCTCTTCGTCGCCCCTCATTAGGAACATCCTGACCTGGCCCAGCTCGACCTTTCTGTGCAGGTTCATTTTTCCCACAGAACTTTTTCTCAAAGTGGCTGCAGCTCTGATACAAAAACAAGATCAGGGAGCAAAAGGTCCACGTGTGTTATGCAGTGTTTTCATAGATTTTGAAGGGGAATTTATCAATAGATCTCACAACAAATGCTAATGTATGACTGATGTAAGTTGTTATTTGGAGCAAAACATTTCATATTTAAAAGTCAAAGTAAGATAAGAGATACGATTAGATAAGACTTTATTTATCCCACAGTACAGTATAAATGTGCAGAAAAAAGTATAGTATTGCTGTAAGTGCTCTGGTTTTCTGTCATCACCAATCCCGTTAGTTAAAATAAGTTAAACAATGCTGTTCAAGGTCTAAAATCTCATATGTTGTTATGACGAGGCATCCGTCCTGTCAGAATTCATTTTTTTGTGTGGTTTTTTTGTATAATTTCAGGTCCTGCTCTGTAGTTTCTTCAGGCTCTCTTTAAATTGTTGCTGCTTCATATGATACATTCAGGCTGCAAACTCACCCGTGTCTTTTCTCCAAGTACCGTCAGCAACCAAATATTTCTGAGCACTCACCGCTGTGCCCTCCAAACATCAAACAGAATTTGATTAATGATATGCCTGCTCGCCTTTCAGTACATCTACGGCAAGCCGGGAGACTCACTCTTCACAAGCAGCACCTACGCAGCCGTCCTGCACCACAATCAGAGCCCAGAGTTCTATGATGAGGTGAGACTGCATCATCGTAACCTTTCATTTCATTCACCTACGGTATCATAACTCGGTACTCTCACCAACCGGCGGTTTTACAGGAGCGTGACCGGTTCCATGTTGTGAGTAAAACCTTCAACAGAAACAACATAAAGACATGAGTTGGATATAAAGATAAAACTGAGTCGTTTTATTATTCTCGGACAACCCGGACCTTTTATTTTTTATAGCGGCCGTCTTTGTGTCCTGCACTCGAATTCCTCAGCAGCACCGAGATAATCCAATAAATCTGTCTCGGTAAAAGTCTGTAATCTCGCACTCTGCTGGTCAAACAGTCACAGACTGAGCAGAGCAGAGGTCAGGATACTGTCGAGAGAGGTGGAGCAGAGGTGGTCCGTACGGCCCTGATATCAGACGGATTAGGATCTTAAGTGCCCTCATATACGCCCTCCATGCACGCATGGACGCACAAAGGCGCGCTCACCGGGATTTACCCCCACACGCTTGAACGCAGCCTCCATCTACACGAAGGAGAATTTCTGCTCAAACAGCACAACAATGATCTGACAGTGTCTTAGGAGGTTTCCTCTTTATTTATTTTTTTTGTATTCCTAAAGCATCTTAAAGTGCACTTAAAACCAAATAGAATACATGTATAATTATTGTTATTGTACCAAGAATTCGGACATTTCATAAAGTCTAAGGACACAGACTGGCTTGTTGGCCTGTCACAGTCTGGTGGATGTATTTTAAAACTTTGGTCTGACTTACCCGACAGAGAAACATTTATCATAGCAGCGGAATGATTCATACTTGTGTCATGAAATCATGATGTTCATGTACATTATGTGTCATTTCCTGTGAGAGAGTCAGCATGTGTTAGGCCAGGGGGGAGGGGGAGGAAGGGGGGTACATTTGCTTGCTGCTGCTGCCCTCTGCTGCAGCAGCGCAATTCAACAGCATCACATGTGTCCTGCGGGTCGAACAGTTATACAAAGCAACAAGGGCTTTAGTTTCTTTTATAGTCAGCATTTTGTTTTTGTTTTTTCAATTATGGTCTAACCAGAATGGAATAATGGATAAAGCTGATAGGTGTCTCCACTTTTGCTTAATTTTATTTGTTTGCTTTTGAAAAAATAAAAAATAAAAATCCTATGATGAAAATAATAATCTCTGAATAGCCACTAAGGCCTCAAAAATCCTAATACTCTTGTGTTGAAAGTGCACAAAAGCACACGGATTCAACATTTTATTCATGACTGGTATGTCAAATGAAGCTCCTCTTAAACTGTTGTTTGTTCCACTGCGTGCAGGTGAAGATCGAGCTGCCAGTTCACATGCATGAGAAACACCACATCCTGTTCACCTTTTACCACATCAGCTGTGAGTCAAGCAGTAAGGCCAGCAGCAAGAAGAGAGACGGAGTGGAGTCGCTGGGTGAGTCTCTGACCGCCACTGTGTTTACACGTGTCAACAAAGAAACACTGCTGACTACAATTTTTTACATTGTAAGCTGTTTTTGTTTTGGTTTTTTTTGCTTGCAAAGCAGGTGTTTTTCTAATTCTTCTTCTTTCATTGTTGTCAATATGAAGCTTTCGATGATTTATTGATCAAAGGTATTTGGCTCTTTAAGTCAGTCCGGTGCTTCCGACATGTGTTTCAGTGGGCTACTCCTGGATGCCTTTGTTAAAAGATGGACGGATGCAGTCGTCAGAGCTCCAGTTACCTGTAGCAGCCACCCTGCCTGCTGGATATCTTTGTCAGGACACCAGGAAGGTAAAACCATACTGTTTGCCCTCTTACCAGCTCACAAGCACCAATGTTACCCTGGAAACATGAGAGTTATTCCCAAAGTTAGTCCCAAAGAACCTTAACATCTCAGTTTTATATCAGTCTTTTAATGCTAAAGTAAATTGTTGGAGCTTTAATGAAAGTCAAAAACGCTGATGCAATCTTTGCCAGTTTTGTGTATTCAAAGTATCGGCGTGTGAGCAATGTTCATGTCTAAAACTATGCCAATGCTGTACTCACTGTATTTTGTCTCTTCTGTCTTTGAACAGTCTCAACCAGACATCAAGTGGGTGGAAAACGCCAAGACACTGTTCAAAGTGAGGACCCACGTGGCATCGACGATATATGCTCAGGTAAGATGGGATTCTTCTGTTTTTTTTTTTTTACACACTTACACACAGTCAATTAAAGCATGCACGAAGGCAGCTGCTGTATCGCCGCATCGTGTGTCGATGATACTGATGTCCTGCTGGGTTTTTTTCTTTCTTCCACAGGACCTCCATCTACACAAATTCTTCCAGCACTGCCAGCTGATGAGGACGACATCAGAAGGCAACCAAGCAGAACTTATCAAATACCTGAAGGTATGATGCTGTGAGCCAGTGCGCAATGTCATTAGTGAGCAGTGATTGGTTTGCAGTTATTGATCTTATACAGACATTTAAGTCTTCTTGCAAAAAGTCAGTGATTAAAATTAAATGATCAATCAGAAATATTTTAAGACAGCAATGAGGCAAATAGAAATACATTAAAAAATAATACAAGTTTAAAATAAAATATCCAACCGTAACAAAAGATAAAAGTAATAAATAAGACAAATACAGTAAGACAGGCTGACAATAAAACTGTGGCAACATTAATTAAAAGAAAAACTTTTTATTTAAACTGACTGCAAAAGTCTGTTCTCCTTTTTGCTCAAGTTAGGACTTGGGAACAGCCAGCAGAGCTCTCCCTGAGCATGTGAAGCTGCACTCCAGTTTATAGCAAAGCAGTAATTCAGCAGTATTGTTGCTGAGCTATCGTATATGTAGCGGTGCAAAAAATTACGATAAGGAAAGTCCCCAACAGTTCAGGGTGTTCCACACCCTTCTCCTGTGATTTCCCTTAAAGTTCAATCTCAGCACTCGTACTGTTTCTCTCTCATGCAGTATAGGTTTTCACTTAAAGATTTCCCAACGAAATACAGTAAAAATAAAAACCAGGAGAACTTTCTTCTTCATTTGATAAACCGATAAAGAAAAGGGTGTAATATTTCCTTTGCCAGGTGAACTTTCATATAACAACTGGTATAAAAAGGTAAAATCGTAACCTTTTATTTGCTGCGATACAGTTGGAAAGCCTCAGCCAAGGTCTTTACTATTAAAGGTGAGCAGAGAACCCAAACAGGCAGATTCCGTTATCTTCTATCAGTGTTATGACATAGTTATTAAAGTCCAAGTCGAACCTCGCTGTATGATTGCCCTCTCGTCCTACTTCATCCGGTACTGCACCTTTTACCTCTGACTCCCATCTCTTGCTTCCTCTCCCAACGTCTCCCACAGTGCCTGCACGCCATGGAGACTCATGTCATGATCACCTTCCTGCCAACGGTGCTGATGCAGCTGTTCGAGGTGCTCACAGCAGCCACCAAAGTAGCCCATGAGATTGCCGTCAACTCTCTTCGGTCAGTTGTTCACTTCAGTGGCTTCGGTTATTAATATTTCTCCCGATGGAGGTGTTCAACCGTTTGTAAATCTCCACGCTTTGTACCTTCAGTGTGATCATACATATAGTCTCCCGATGTCACGAGGAAGGACTGGAACACTACCTGCGCTCTTTTGTTAAGGTAGCCCACCGACACGAAAGCACTCGCACACTTCGTGCACTTCAGCAAAAAGAGAGTTAGTAGGTGTCAGTTTCTGTGTATAAGAGCATCTTTGTGTTTCTTCCTCTTGTTAGTATGTGTTTCTGACCAACAATCCCGCATCAGGAAACTCGGTGACCACTCATGAGGTGCTGGCCACCGCTGTAACAACCGTCCTCAAGCAAACTGCTGATTTCAACACCAGCAATAAACTGCTCAAGGTGCGTCAGTCCAGTTGCAGAAGCAACATTGAACAGCAGGGAGCACACTTCACTATGAAATGGCAGTAAATGTCTCTCACTGCTATTATGACCAACGTGTAGCTGCTTTTACTGTACATATCATCTTTCTAAATGTCGTCTCTGTGACGTTTGTCCCCGTCATCAGCTTTCCTGTAGGTAAACTCCCTTTACTTTCTTAGGAAGCCCGTGGAATAAGAATTATCCAGAGTAGTCTAACTCCAATGATCTTTTATCCCTGTCTATAGTACTCTTGGTTCTTCTTTGAAACCATGGCTAAATCCATGGCCCAGTACCTGCAGGAGGGAAACCGCATAAAGGTTGGTGTTAAGTCCTTTCTTTTTCAAAAGTTAGATGGAACGGTTCAGCAATGCAAGTCTTGCAAGTCTGCAAATGCTAATTGTTAAAGTTTATCTCAATACTGGTTACTGTTTTCTGACTGTTGATGTTTTAAGTTTTTAAATGCCTCGAAAGTGATGTAGTCGTCCTACGTCTGCAGATGCCTCGGGCCCAGCGCTTCCCCGACAGTTTCCACCAGGCGCTCCAGTCCCTGGTGTTGTCCATAATGCCCCACATCACCATCCGCCACATGGAAATCCAAGAGGAAGCTCGCTGCATCAACCTGAGCCTGGCACATTTCATCAAGGTCTGAATCCCGCACGCAACTTCATTTTACAAAAGGCTATTTAAAACTCCCTCAACCTCTCCTTTTCCTCTACACCCGCACAGTTTCAAACTGTCAAAGATAAATTTTCCCACCTTAGATGATTGATGAACATCAGGTTGCGCCAGTCATTGTGTTTTAAGCTACTTGAACGGCTCTTCCTGCTCTTCCTGTTATTATTGTAGAATACTTTGTGCTAATAATTCAGCCCCAGGACAGTAATTTAAGTCTTAAAAGATATGCTGCACGCGGATCAGCGGCATGCGTACGAACTACACTTTCTCTCCACAGAGGTGCCTGACCTTCATGAACCGGGGCTTTGGTTTCGGCCTGGTCAACCACTACATGCGTCATTTCGGTCTCAAAGATCCCAAGGTATGTCAGAGGGAGTAGGATTACCTTTTGGCCGCTGAAAAGGGGACGGCAAACTAAAAGTCGCCGTTTGTGAAGAGCGCAACACCTGAACTCTTCCTCTGCTCGTGCGTTCGCTGCAGGTGCTGACTGAAATGAAGTTTGACTTTCTGATGACGGTGTGTAACCACGAACACTTCATCCCCCTGAACCTGCCCATGGCCTTCGGGCGCACCAAGCTGCAGAGAGTACAAGGTGAGACTCGGATACCCGAAAGCCTTACGCAGCTCACCACATATGTAACACATGGCCAGCGGTCACATGACCTCAATCTCCTGACCGTGTTCTGACCTGCATCCACCACACTCTATATTAACCTGCCCGATTGTTTGGCCCACACGTACACACGTCTAGAACTGAGCTGGCAGCACATCACACCTTCCGGCCATCAGTCGCGTCTGTACCTGCTGCAGAAGTTTATCGAACATCAACATGTTTTACAAAACCACACGTGAAAAGCGAACACTTGTGTGCTGTGGAAATGCTGCATGGATTGTTTTACAGTTCCCCCACCCCCCCACCAGATTTCTTTATTTTCACTCCACCCGTGTCTGTGTTTTTTTTGTGTGTGTGTGTGTTTTGCTCGTGGTCAGATTTTATTCCGTATGCGACGGAGCTTTTTGGCCCTGTAGGTAGGTGATGCTCACCGCACCATCCTGTCCACCACGTTTTCTGCCTTCATGCAAACATCTCGCACATGACTGCGCCTCGTTCCGACCCGTACTAACCCATCCGGCCGCCGTCAGCCCGCTTTCCTCACGGGGGGGGGCGCTCATTCCCTTCTGCTCGCGCAGAACAATGCTAATGCTAGGCTAATGCCTTCATCTGCCTGCCGGGGCCTGAGCCTGATTGTTGTAGAGGAGCGGCTGTCATGGGAATCGACTGACCTTCTTTTCTTCATGCATATTTGGCATGAAACTACCTGATACCAGGCAGAAAAACATCTTTCATTAAGCTGTGGTTCTCTGTCTCGCTCTCTCTCTCTCTCTCTCTCTCTCTCTCTCTCTCTCTCTCTCTCTCTCTCTCTCTCTCTCTCTCTCTCTCTCTCTCAACACCATTACAGATGGTTACTGTTGCCGGCATTATTGTGAAACTGTATGTCTTCGTCTCTGTTGAGTCAGAGATTCTCATTTTTAGCAGCCTGTCTCTGATTCCTATAAAATACATTTAATACTTTATTTATGAATGTACAGAATGTAAATTTCCAGCCCTGTAACAATAAGTCTTTGTTTTATGTGTTTAGGTGTGGAAACCTGTTGTGTCTGAATGAATGTGTTATGTGGTTTTGTGGAGACCCTGTTGCATAATGGTTTGCAGTGTTGCACTTCAAATGGTTGAATTTGAAAGTTTGTTGGTTTGTCCCTGTATTTTATTACAACTATTGAGCAATACTCATTATGCTGTTTCAATTTAAACTGTTTGTTGTTTCGTCAAATGTTTTATGTTGTTTGTGCTGACTTTATTTATCTTGTTGTTTGTTGGATGCTTTTATTGTGAAGGACTTTCAAGCTTTTCTTTTGAAAGGTGCTATATACATAAATCTTAGTAAATGATATGTGTTGCTAGAATGAGCCATATAAGACCATCAGTTACTTTTTATTTAAAAACTTGTGTGACACGAATGTGGTTAGATTTCTTCCTGCATGCACAACTAGCTACAGCTTCAACAGAAAACTAATTTCAAAACACTGCTTATAACATTTAGCTATTAGGAAATTTGTGTCCCAGTAAGCCGCATTGTTTTGAGCATCACTTCAGCCCATCTAAATGTACTGACACCTCCTGTCTGGCCCGACCACAGAGCAAAGCCTGGAGTTCAGCCTGACGGAGGAATACTGCCGGAACCACTTCCTGGTGGGTCTGCTGCTGAGAGAAGTGGCCGAGGCCGTGCAGCAAGGTCCCGAAGTCAGACAGCTGGCCGTTGGCGTGCTCAAGAACCTTCTCATTAAACACGCCATGGATGATCGCTACACAGCATTCAAGGTGAGGGAGGGCAGGGCTGATGGAGGCACTTGATGACGGACGGACGAAGAGGTGAGCAGAGGCAAGAGATACAAAAACAGAAGAATTTGGAACAAGAAAGAGGGGGAAACGGTGATGAATTGTAATTTGATATAATATAAGAAAATGATGAAGAATGTTAACTATAATTAAGCAATCGAACCAATTACTAACTTCAAATCTCACCCTTCATGTAAAAATCTGTTTCAGAATCGGATTTTTTATATATATAAAGATTTCTATATTTATAATATATATTTACTGATTTTGAAAATCAATGATATTGTTTTTTCAGTGGTGTGCAATATATTATTATGAAAAGATCCGATTTTTTTCTGCCAGTCTGCCATTATAAAACAGATCTTCATTGTGTGCACACTAAAACTTGATGCTTATTGTGACGCGGCTAACTGACTGCACACACCATTCACGGTGTATTCACTCCTGCAACAAGATAACAGATTCTGTTATGCAAATAAACGTGTTTAGAGCGCAGTCACCATAGATACTTGCTTGGGACAGATGGCTTTCAGGAGTGTGCTGAGGGCGTGTGTGTGTGTGTGTGTCACATTAATGTGGAAATTTGTAATCCTTTTGTCTACCTCTGTGACTTTATGTCGTGTCACTCATCAGTACATACATACATACTTAATATAGTAATTATGTCTTTATTATCAAACTGATAATGTAGTCATATATGTCATGTTTCAGAACCAGCAGGCCCGGATCTGTTTGCTATACCTGCCTCTTTATGAGCTGCTCTACCAGAACCTGAAGCAGCTGTCTGCTCAGCCACACACCTCCAGTCCTGGGCTCGGCCTCAACGTGAGTTCCCCTGCTGCTCTGAAGTTCCACTTTTAACTGTTTCATAAACAGGGACTTGCTGATGTATATTTCTGTATAAAATTCTTTACTATTACAAAAAAGTATAAAGAGTGGAGTCCAAATCAGATCTTTGTCAGGCAAAGAGAAACCTCAACCCCATGTGCAGAAGCATCTTGAATCGGTTACTTCATTAGAGATTTATTGCACGGACTGTTAAATTTTGATGCCGGCTTCAGATGGGACCTGCATTATTCCTGTTAACTTGTCTAACGCCTATAATAATAAGCATTTAGTGTGTTCCAGTTGAAATGTTAACAGCAACAACGGTTCCCCCCTCTTCCATCTTGTGCTTGTCCAGGGCTCCAGAGATGACCTGATATCAACCAGCTCCGCAGACAGCAGGAGAATCAGCACCGCGATAGAGCGAGACCACGGTAAACTGAGATACTGCACACTGCACACAGTGTACGTTTGGCCTCTTCCTGTTTACAGATCAGTTATTATCAGCACCACAGCCACACAACAATATTTATGTTACACAGATTTACCCATGACGTCCCATTCTGCCTGAAACCAGTATGTCAAACACGCTGCTGTATATGATTGTTTATTTCTTCTTGGGATTTGTTCCCACACACGAGACCACTTTCCTGAGCCTTCTTCCTCTAACATGATGATGATGATGGTAGAATAAAACTAGCACTAAAGGAAGGAACAGGATATGACAACAGTAATAGTATTAAAAGGAAGTTGGAAAAAAACATTCAATGTCCTAAAAAACAGTGAACATTTTATAGTATGATTAGATCTTAGTTCAGATGGATATGTTCACAATCGGCTCGAAAGAGCGCTTCAGACATTCAGCCTTGCATTTTTGCAAAGAGACAGTTTAAAAACAAACAATCGTGAAAATCACAGCAGCATTAAGCAGAGATATCGCGACTTTTTGTCCCAAGTACGAATCCTTCACACACTTCCCAGGATGCCGTGCAGTAGCTTCTAGTCCCTGGTGCCACAGCGAGAGTGATGTTCTCAGACGTCACAGAGTAGTTGATACAGCAGGGTTCACAGGCTCAGCAGTTTCCCCTGAATAATTACCTGTTCCAGCTGTGTTAAATCAGGAGCTTCCCTTTAATGGATGGTTCATTAAGATCTGTTTATCTGCAAGCTGCCATGTTTTAAATGACTGAACTGTCGGTGAAATATGCAACATCATCAGCTGAACTCCACTGCTGTGCTTCAATGACGGCCACTAGATTTGCTAACGTTACCAGCAGCGAGCGGTGTGACTCGTCTGCTCTGTGTTGCAGGTCTGCCGCTTCAGAATGGTCATGTTGTGAGGAGAGAGGACTCCAGAAGTTCTCTGTTTATGGACCAAGGAACACTCGACAGCCTCGAGGTGAGAACATGAACCCGCTGTGAAACACTTAATGTTCAATAATGACAGCCCAACACATGTACTTGTTTACAACGACACAAACCTTGCAGATAACAGACAATAAATGTAATTTACCTAAAAGTTTGGGCACCCTACTATTTGGAAGAATCGCAGAATTTTTGGGCCCTAAGTGACTCTTTTGGACTTTTAATGGATATGGACATTAATGGATATGAAATATTATCAGCTGAATTTCAGAGTTAATAAATTCTCTGACTCTTAAAACCTTATGATAGCTCTCGACAACTGTTGGCTCCTTTAGGAACCTGACTGAGAATCTAAAGATAAACTAATTATTACAAACAGGGGAAGGCTATAAAAATATATCCAAACTCCGAGTTGGCATTTTCCACTGTCTGAAATGTCATCAAGATGTCTGTAGTATTTAGAGGAGTCTACTGGCAGAAATCTAAAATAATATTCATATTTGTGTTATTATTCGTGTATAATCAACTGAAACCAAGAATTGTTGAGTTTCTTTTGCCTCATATGAGTTACTTATATCTACTTAGGACCTGCAGTGCAACATGTGGCATACTGTAATACACTGCAATAGAACAGTACCCCAGAAGGGACAAATCAAACACCAGCACTAGAGAGGGACCTTTTACGTTTCTCATGGCCGTTATAGATTCTCATACACTCTTTTAGAAAGGCAGAGTGAGGCGAGTTGTATTCAGTTGGTTGCAATCTGCAACCTCGCTGCTAAATGACAGAAAATGGCGCACACTGCTCCTTTCAGGGAAACTGTGGATGTCAAGACAAGATCTGGAAAAAGCAAGAAAACCTTTGGTTAAAACTGTGGGCTTGCTCGGCAGAAAGTTAAACAGCCACATGACTGCAACGGAGCTGCAGGAAGGTTTGGCACAGGAGCGGCAGTGCACCGTTCCACGGCGCAGAATAGCTGCGCAAACATGTTTTATGATAGTCGTCAGAAGGCAACCTAACCTGTGACCTCATCACGAAAGGCAACGTACAAAGTTTGTAAAGCAACACTTGATAAGCCAGTAAGACAATAATACACGCAGTGGACAGTTGGAGGTAAATTGAGCTCTTCGGCCGCAGTTATCAAATGTATGTTAATGAAAAGAGCAGCAGAAGAAAGACTGGATTCCACTAAATAACAACATATTGTACTGTCGGCAGTCAGGAAAATGTAACTTAAACGAGGTTGGATTTTACAACAGGACAATGAGCCAAAGCAGACCTCAGTGACTTTGAGAAACACAAACTGAAGCTTGTGGAGACACAGCCAGTCCTCAGACTCTATCATCGAAAAGAAGAAGAAGAGAAGGTGACAATTCTTAAATCAAGAATAGAAAGACTTGTATCTGGCTACAGAAAGAAAGACAACTGTTTTCTCCTAAAATCAGAGAAAAAAAATGATTTTACCCAGGAGTGTAAAACCTTTGTACTGGTTTTAAAGAGCACTGAATGCTGCTGACACATGTCATGTGTAATGCGCTGTTCTGGATCCACGTCTGAAGTCTCCATTGTTTATTTTTCTCCTCGCAATCCGATCCAAACATGATGTTGAAAGAGCAGTGTGCCATGTTGCTTTTGAACAGTGATCATGTTTTCTCAGGTGTCTGCTCTGTCTGAACACGGCCAACATGACAAACCCTTGGCTGTTCCTGTTGTGCAAATGCAGCACATTGAAGGAGATGGACTTGGATTTGCACTTACACTGTTGAATACCGAGAGAGACACTTTAATAGGTTTATACAGTATACTTTATAACAGGGCAGCTTCATGTAAACACAGGCTTGGTGACCCAAATGTGAGTTATAACTAACTAATGAACTCTTCACTGATCTGCTGGCAAACTCCAGAGAGCTTCATGGTGTAACCAATTTAACATGACTGATAGATGGACAAAACTCCCAGCATTTTGTGGAGAATATGTACCACTAACGTCCCACCGAATTTACTATGTTATGTAACGTTGTCAGAAATGCGCCAAGTTTAAAGCTGTTTTTTTTTTCTTTCCTCAACAAATCCCATTAAAAGACAAAATATAACAATTATCCTTCTACTAAGTATCATCTGTTTAGCTGCACACTGTGAAGAGGCGCATTACATTTGAACTCGAATCAATCACATACACACTCTCCTGTCTGCTAATGATACTCATTAGTGGGGCAGCTGGGACTCCAGACAGAGAGCTGCTTGTTTATAACTTCAGTGATGTTGGTTTAACTTCCACTTCCTCCTGTACACACGTTGCATCAGGTGTCCTCAACGCTGCCGAAGTTATTCTCAATAGCAACGCTGCTGCCGTTCATCCACCAACATCAGTTTTTGCAGTGTGAATAGTTGAAGAAATTGCAAAAGCACTTTGTCCTCTAAAGTAGAGAAGAGCTGTATTCGTTCAGTACAGTGTCTCTACGCATTGTTGACTTTGGTCTTTGGTACGTCAATAAAGTTGATAAAAAAAAAAAAAAAAAAAAAACATTATCACCAGGCATATCTTTGTAAATTAGTTACACAGGTGATAACAATTTCTATCTCAGATTAAGGGGTTTCTTAAATGAAAGTAACTGTACTGCTCTTATTATATTCAAACTCAATTTCAGAAGTAAAGATTTAGGATCCCAGTAATTTGACCAAATACAAAAGGCTAGTTTTGTTGGACTTCATCATATTGTTTTCACCACCAAGTGTGTGTTGTTGTACTTTGTTCCAGCTGCAGAGACGTGGCTCCACCATGAGCAGTAGCCCCATGCCTCCCATCGGCAGACTGGGACGATATGAGATCAAGGGCCTCCTGTTTTCCTTCCTGCACATAATCAAGACCTTGTCTGAGGGTCAGTGATGATCTAAAGCTGTGCTGCACATTCTGCTGTTTTAGGATAAGAGTACACAGACATGTAGCTTGGTTGTTGCACCAAGGATGAGTTCCGCTTGGCTGCACGACTGAGGAACTGTTCATTCAAAGTTGTATATGCCTTGTAAAAACATGTACGCAGGAGTTTGGACTTTGCAGTTTGGCTTCCTTTTTGTCCACAGACACTCTGAACGCCTACTGGAACAAAGTCAGCCCTCAAGACATCATGAACTTCCTCAGTTTGCTCGAGTGAGTAGTGCATTAAAGCAGCGAGGTGAAAATGATGTTATGGAATGTTACGTGAAACCAGATATCTGCTTTGTCCTGTCTGTCGTGGCAGTCATGCAGTGCTCATTCCCCACCAGCAGCTCTCTGTTCTATATACAATAGACATTGCTGTGAGTGTAAAAGGTGAGCCGCGTTTTTATTTTAGTTTCCCTCTCTCACCAGGATCTGTCTGGTTCAATTCCGTTACATTGGAAAGAGGAACATTGGCAGGTAAAGCAGGAAAACACAAGCAGCTCTGTTGTGTTACTCATCACACCTGCCTTTCTGTGTCCACATCTGACCTTTGATTACCAGCCAAATGTAGTTCAGACTCAAAAAAGCATGATCCCAAGTTGTCTTGAAAAACATTTACCTGAAATTGTTTGGTTAATAATTCATTCGTCTTTCTTTATGTTTCACGAATTATGACCATTTCTTCTCTGTTAATTATTGATGTTAAACATTACACATCTTCCCCTTAGTGGAAAGCTCTTGGCAGCAGAGTCTCATTCTCTCCTTCTTCTCTTTCAAACAAACAAATGGACTTCCTCTCTTTCGGCTGATGCGTTGTTCTTGTAGAAGCCAGGAGATGTGTGCGTCGAAGCTCTTCTCGTCAGACAGGAAGTCTCAGACGATGCCCGCGATGCGCTGCAACCGTGCCAGCTTCATGCAGACCAAGATACACCAGTTCAGCACCATGGAGGCCTCCCTCACTCTCAATATAGGTAACCACAGCCACCAGTTCATATGCAAAACCTTCATCTTTATCTTCTGGGTTTATTTTCCTTTTAGTTTTTACGAAAAGGAACAGATGTGTCGCTAAGATTGACGAAGTGCAGGTCTAAATTACAGGCGCAATTTTAACGATATGGAGGATAAAGTTTCCTAACAAATATTTTCTAGGTCCTTTCTTTAACAAAAAAATAAATAAAAAAATTCAGTCTGTAAATTTGATGTCTCTTTCCAAAGGCATTATAATGAAATGACTGGACCAGTAACAAATCCTTATGAAGTTCTGCAGACAAACTTAACAGTAAATTCTGTCCACACCAACCATACAAAAAGTGCAGTAATCATATTAATGCAGACACTCGTATCGACTATCGAAAACTGCACAAGTTTTTTTAGAGCATACCAGTTTTATATCAGAGCTGCATTTTCCAAACTACAAGTACACAAGTTTGATGATTTAACAATGACCAAACAGTGTTTCAGTTATGAAACCTGGATGATTAAAATATTTACACATGAAAGGCAGTTTACAGTTGACAGGTGGGTTTGGAGACACAAAGTGAGGAGACGGTTACAGCTACTGCAGTTAATGTCACGAGGCAGATTTAATGAGGTCTTCTCTTGTGATAATCAAACACAAATGTAGTTAAAGACGTGCACAATGAACTGTTACAATACGGGGAACAAATAAACCTACACAGAGGTGCGGCTCGAAATTTTGATCTGAATTACAACCAGCCTGAAAGGGCATCTCAGAGGCACCTGCTGGAAGACTGAGGCCGCCAAACGAGCTTCAGGCTGAAACCTATTCTATGTCGGTGACTGCATTGTGTGAAGCGCAAAAGCTTCTGTGTACTTCCTCTAATGGATCAACAGGCCGTGACAGATTAATACAACAGCGCGGAAAATCCACCTTGAAGGTGAACGGAGAATAGAGAGAGGAGTTCACCTGCATGTTGACCTATTCTTCATCAGTTTGCAACACACCCTTTAAGTTGTTTGGACGGGGGTTTACTTTGATGCAGAACTGTGGCCGTAAATACACATTAAGGCTGTGACAGGCTCCTGTATGTAAACACAGGACAGATGGACAGACACACAGACAGACAGACACTTTATTGATCCCGCAAGGTGAAATGTTTTCCCTACAGCAGCATCTAAAGATACAAGGTAAAAGCATTTAAAATGACAGAATGAAAATAGAGGCAGTAAAAATGTAAAAATGTGAAAAAATGCACAATGTATACAAATAAAATGAAATAATATGAAATTAAAACGACAACAGTGCAACTGTGTTAATGGCGTAGAGCAGATTTGGCCAGAGTGGACCTATTGTACAGTCTTCTTGCAGCGGGCAGGAATGATCTCCTGCATCGGTCCTTGTGACAGCGGAGCTGGATGAGTCTGTTGGATAAAGTGCTCCGCTGTCCCTGCAGCAGGTGGTGGAGAGGGTGGTCCGGATTATCCAATATGGATAAGAGTTTGTTCTTCCATGCAACGTGACCTATTAACATTCTCTGTTTGTGTGCGTGTGTTTTAGGGACCGGGGCAACGGAAGCAGAGATCCACCACCAGGCTCTGCTGGAGGGCAACATCTCCACCGAGGTGTCCCTCAGTGTCCTGGATGTCCTGTCTCTTTTCACTCAGTGTTTCAAGGTCAGCACACAACACAAGCTAACGAACCACACCAACGTCTGAAGGTGACACCTAAAGTGGCTCAAAGTTACATTTGGGTTTTACTCCATGTGAGCTCGGCGAGTTGCGTCTGCAGGAAGTTAATGTGAGTTAATGCAGTGTTCTTTCTCTGTGTGTGCGTGTGTGCGTGTTTTTCAGACCCAGCTGCTGGACAGCGAAGGTCACAACCCCCTGATGAAGAAAGTGTTTGACGTCTACCTGACCTTCCTTAAAGTGGGCCAATCAGAAGCTGCCCTCAGACACGTCTTCGCTGCCCTCAGGGCTTTCATCAACAAGGTGTGTCTGCGCATTCAAACATTCACACGCTGCGGAAAGCAGCAAGGCAGCCAGGATGACTCATATTTCTGTTGTTTGGACACTGTCTACGAGCATCAGTCACTGCTGACAAACTTTTTCATCATTAGAAAACAAACTGGAGTATTACATGTTTATATTTGTCCAGCCTTGAGGTCAGTACCACAGTCACAGGACGCTCGCTCTGCTGAGACAAAGCGGCTCTTGAGAAAAGCAGATGTCCATTAATTGACATTCCTTGTCTTGTTTGTTTGTTGCCATCATTCCTGGCTGGTTTCCAGACGCACACGTTGCCTCAGTGCTCTCGATCGTATATATATATGTATATATATATATATATATTTTTTTTTTAAACAAGCTCCAATGTGACTCGATTTCAGACTAGTGAGTGAAAATATACAGTTCCAGTGAAAGGGCACCACCAACTCCCCCATGTCCCTGTGTGAGAGCATCAGGAGTGTAATGTTGGAGGCTTTCCTGATGAATCAGAGAAGAGCAGCATTGCAGACTCTGTTCTGTCACGTTGCTTCTGTTGTAGTAACAGTGTGAGAGGTTGGCCTCTGCGGAGTAGCAACAGTCAATGTCTCCCCGAGGTAACAAACAAGAATGTTCGAATGTAAGCTATCAGACAAAATGAAGATTGAAGAAACTTATTTATTTTTCTCCGGTGGGATAGAGCTCTATTTTAGTCAACAACCCAACAAAAGCACTGTGAATAAGAGATAATGGACAAAATGGTAAAGAAAGAAGGGCATCGATATAGCTTTGAGTAAAATTGGAACATAGCATTGAAAGCAGAGCAGGAAAGTTGTAAAGTCCTGAGAGAAGGACTGAAGTATTTCTGCATTTGGTCTTTACTCGTGAACTCGACGAAACACCAGTGAAGGGAGGTGCACGCTCGATGACCCCATTGAGATGCTGCACACTGTAAGCTTGTTGCTGAGGCTTCGTACTACGTAGTGTCTTACTTTGATGTATGAGCGTAGCATGCATAGTGTTAGTATAGCATCCTGATGTCGTGAGGCATTTGGTAGGTGAACACAGGTCATCTTATTGAGTCAGTTTTCCTTTGCCATGTTGTTCTGCATTAATATTTCTTAACAACAAAAAGTTACCAAAAAAAGGAAATGTTGCAAGAACTAATATGTCCCCCATATCAAGTCTCAATCATGCTATCAGTGTCTTCATGTTACAGTTTCCAGTGACAAAGTTAAAATTATTATTATTATTATTTATTTTTTTTAAACTCAGCAAAGGAAACTCATTCTTATGTTTCAAATTGTAAAAAATAAAAGATAATGAAATCAGAATGGGAAATTAACTGGGGCTTCAGATCCAATGCATTCATCATTCTGAACAAAAACACCTGGCAAAGACCGACGACTCAGAAATGTGACGTCAGTGCAGTTCTCATGTGTTTTTGGGTCCCGCAGCTCCTGCTCGTTTCTAATGGCCCGTTCTCTTCCCCGCAACTCAATGCATTTTCTAATCCCACCCGGCCCACAGTCCGCCTTTTAATACACTAACACGTTGTTCCGTCAGTTCCCGTCGGTGCTGTTCAAGGGCCGCGTGACGCTGTGCGAGGCTCTGTGCTGCGAGGTGCTCAAGTGCTGCGTCTCCAAGCTGGGTTCTCTGAGGGCCGAGGCGTCCGCCCTGCTCTACCTGCTGATGAGAAACAACTACGAGTACACCAAGAGGAAGACCTTCCTCCGCACCCACCTGCAGGTAAAGTGGAGAGAGACGAACAGAGCGAGCATGTCGTCCCTCTCGAGGTCGAATGTCTGGTCATACACTTTCCCACCGCCACAGTCAACATTCAATACTTGGTGGTCTAATCCACCCCGACGTTCTCACTCGGCCATAATCCTTTTGGCGAAATACGTTCCTCCGAGTGCTTCGGTTGCTTTTATAAGAGAGTTGTAGAATACGAAGAGGGTGTTTTAAAAAGTTTAAAACGAAGGCTGTGTTTTAAACCGGGGGGGAACTGGTTGGCTGCGTTTCTGAGTTTCTAGCCGCGGTACTAACATAGGAAGAGAAGGCCACCCAGCTTTCCATGAGCTCTCACTGGACTGATGTCAGTACATCCACCATTTAAAAGCATTAAGTTTGTTTCTGTTTGTCCTCTTCTCATTTTTCTCCCTTGTCTGTCCCTTTCTTCTCTTCTATGTCCATCCCTGCCTTCTTTCTCTCCTTTTTCCTCTCCAGATCATCATCGCAGTGAGCCAGCTGATCTCCGACGTGGCGCTGACTGGCAGTTCTCGCTTCCAGGAGTCGCTCTCCATCATCAACAACTTTGCAAACAGTGACAAGGTCATGAAGGTAAAGTAGAAGTCAGCAGGACTAGTGAAGGAAAAACAAATCACAACCCCGACTGCCAATAAAATTTCAAGCAAAATCTAAAAAGCAAAAGAGCTGATTTAAAAGTTCACACAGTTCTAAAAAATCTTTCCACGTAAGCTCAGGCTGACAAAGAGAGTTCAATCCAAAAACTGCCTGTGATCCAAGTCTCTGTGTTTACCCTGTCTGTAGACCAGCCATTGAACCCCCCTCCTAAAACCCACTGCTCTGAATATGAAGCATAGCAAAACCTAATATGGTTTGTTTAGACTGTATAAAAGCCATATAACAAGCTTGTATAATATGTAGGAGGTGGAGATGACAGATGTTCTTACAAGGAGCATTTACTGTAGAAATTCAGTGGTTTAACTCATTTTAGTTATCGAACACACCTGCGCATACTACTGCGAGAAGTATGATTGCAGTATCAAACCGAGCATTTCTCTTGTGTCTTCGGGGGAGAACCTCGTGAATCGAGCACCCGGCATCTCTTTAGTGCATTTATGGTTATAACTACTCGTTTAACAGTAATACAAGTGTGGAAACATGGATCACAATGTAAAACACAAGAACACCACTAAAACGGCAGAAACACAAAGAACATGAAAGATTTACTAACTTGAGGTACACGCACTCACCACAAGCAATCAGCCAATCAAAGCAATGCTGATCAGGATTTAGATTCTCTCTCCTGTGGCTTTATTTCAAAATAAAAGTACTTACGTAGACCAATTGATCAATCCCCAAACTGCATTTAAAAAAATTCAAATTAGATGGATTATATTTAACAGGATTATTTTAGTTTGATTAGAATTAACAGGATTATTTTATCTTAAATTAAATTTAACAGGATTATTTTACCTTGATTAGAATTAACAGGATTATTTTAGTTTGATTAGAATTAACAGAATCATTTTAGCCGGATTATATTCAACAGGATTATTTTTATCTTGATTAGAATTAACAGGATTATTTTAGCTATATTAGATTGAACAGGATCATTTTAGCTGGATTATATTCAACATGATTATTTTAGCTGGATTAGATTCAACAGGATTATTTTAGCTGGATTAGGTTTAACAGGATCATTTTAGCTGGATTATATTCAACAGGATTATTTTAGCTGGATTAGATTCAACAGGATCATTTTAGCTGGATTAGATTCAACAGGATCATTTTAGCTGGATTAGGTTTAAGAGGATCATTTTAGCCTGGCAACAACATGGCAGCCACATTTGAAGAACAGAGCCCCGTCTATATGTTTTAATAGACCTGACGATGTTTGTTCAAATGTCTGACCTGTGTTTGCTCATCTCTGCATGATGATGCAGTCCACAGCGTTCCCCTCAGAAGTGAAGGGTCTGACCAAGCGGATACGTACAGTGCTGATGGCCACGGCTCAGATGCGGGAGCACGAGAAAGATCCCGAGATGCTGCTGGACCTCCAGTACAGCCTGGCCCGGTCCTACGCCAGCACCCCTGAACTGAGGCGGACCTGGTTGGACAGCATGGCCAGAGCACACCTGAAGAACGGAGATCTCTCTGAGGTAACGGGAAGATCTCACATCATCATATCATATGTGTATCTGTCCGCCTCTTATTATTTTATTGTTACCCGTGTCCAGATAACAGTCACAACACAAATATAGTTATCAGTGAAGGCTCGTGTAAAGTAACACACATGTATTAAAAACAAAATATTCAAAGCGACTATGGATTAGTCTGACTCAGAATAAGATGTGAACAGAGTGGAGCTTTGTTACCAGTCGAACAAAGAACTCAGTGAGGTGTTGAGAGAGCTTAACATGTTTTAAAACACACAAAGGAGTCTAATCAGTGGCCTTTCCTCTGCCGGGAAGGTGTATTCATTAATTCAAGGAAACCATTGTTGTCATCTTTATTGTTTTGGATGCTTTGGGAGTTGGTTGTTTTCCGGTTCTGAACCTCCAATACATACGTAGTTTCCATAGTTCACATCGACTCAACTAAAAATTTCAACAACTTGACCACAACACAGTGTAATAACAAGCTGGAGTATTGTGATTTGTGAATACAGTGAACCCTCGTTTTTCGCGGGGGTTACGTTCCAAATAGAAACCGTGATAGGCGAAATCCGTGAAGTAGTAACCTTTATTTTACAATTGAAATAGATAGAACTGGACATTAAATATATCTACGTTACATATAGTCGTAATGTGATTTCAATGCACGATGCAAATCCGTGAAGCAGCGAGACCGTGAAAGGTGAACCGCGTCATAGCGAGGGTTCACTGTACAGCGTTTTCATATCAACCATCACAAAAAGACGTCGGGTCTTTTTATTTTGGTAAAGCTACAACAAAAGTTGATTTGAGGTTACAAAGAGATAAACATTTCCTGCTTCATCCTTTGTGACTGTAAACAAGGGAGCCTGACACGGAGTTAGACGTTTACATAATTATATCACGATGGTTCGAAGGAAAGTCTGGATTACGTGACATTATAAACCACTCTGCTGTGATTTGACCAGCAGTGGGATGTTTTATAAATGAATGATGACCTTGTTACTGTAAAGTCTTTGGCCTTCCTGCAGAACTTGCGCCCGGGTGGTCCAGTTGATATACTATTCATTTCAGTTCAAGTGCCTTGTCTGTTTATTATTTTGTATTTTTGGCAAGGCTAAAAAGACTTTTCACAAACGGGACAGACCAAAATGATGATAAATTGAACCGAGCTAATTTAGCCCGCAACTTGGGTTTGCTTATGTTTCTGTTACACTTTATTTTAATTGTTGCATATTTATTTATTTTTTGGTTTTCTTTTTCTTTTTTTTATGGGATTTCATTGTTTTATTTGGATTTTATTTAAAAACAAATTTAAGACGGATATTCTTCTTTCTGGTAAATTAAAAGGGACTCGTAAACCATTTGTCACCTTCTGGACCCAATTCATGAGAATAAGAATCATCACTTATTAAAAACGGTTAAAAAAAAATAGTTGAATATGTTTCAGTGGAGTATCTGAGGAACACAAGATAACTTTTTCACCTGCCAACTTTCATGTTGTGGTGCGTGTTGTTTCACGGTTGACAAGAGGCCAATTTAGATAGGAGGTGTGTCTGATGGGTATGAGGTTGAGTGAGTTCACAATTAAACAGCTCAACAAAAACAAATACTTCATTACAGTCACAATAGAACAGCAACTCTAAATTTGACTAATGTTTCGCGGGTCGAAGTTGCCAACTGCACTTTTACCTTGTCCTCAAAGTCTGTTGCAAGGCTGAATTCACACCGCACATTATGTAGAAGCTTAATGTTGTCACGTTTTGTCTTGTGTTTCTGCAACATATTGCAACTCTCCGGCAGCAGAAATGCTTACTCAACCTGGCGGTCTCTGTTTTGTTTTGTTTTTTTCACTGC
Organism: Brachyistius frenatus; assembly: GCF_029030835.1. Taxonomy (NCBI): domain Eukaryota; kingdom Metazoa; phylum Chordata; class Actinopteri; family Embiotocidae; genus Brachyistius; species Brachyistius frenatus. The sequence goes on from NW_027210904.1 coordinate 225,024, forward strand.
AGGCTGCCATGTGCTACGTACATGTCGCTGCACTGGTTGCAGAATACCTGAATAGGAAAAGTAAGGCTGCACTCCCCATCCATCCACACACACACACACACACTCATGCACACACACTAACAGTGCTTTAACCTTTATTCGTGCGAGTGTGCGTTTATATATATATACAGTGAACCCTCGTTTATCGCGGGGGTTACGTTCCAAATAGAAACCGTGATAGGTGAAATCCGTGAAGTAGTAACCTTTATTTTTTTTACAATTATTATACAATGAAATACTCCATAATACATTGAAACCAAAGAACAAAACCTTTTTACAGGCCCAAGCATTTGTTTAACAAATAAAAGTACTGCATAAATGTTTTTTTTACAAATAACTACTGTACTGTAAAATAATAATTTTAATCATCAATACGAACTGAAGGCTTCAAATTGCTGAGATCAGCACCGCCCCACTGCGACCCGAGTCACTGGATTAGAATGGGAGGAAATGAAAAATGATTATGAAAACAAATACAAAGTACAGTAGGACAAATAGTGACTCGTGTATTTCACGGCTCTTCTGACTGAGCCGCTGCATCCTGACTCCGCTCTGCAGCGGTTCTTTCTTCTAAAGCCGGCGGTGCAGGTGTGGTTTTTCGAGAGAAGAACATAGTTATCGGTAGTTGGTGTCGCTCTTTTTTCTTCTGGGCAAAAAGATTCTTATAAACCGACATGCCACCATCGATTATTTTTAATTTGGCAAGCTGTTTTACGTACGTGTACATATTAAACCGCAACGTTATTGACAAACAGGTAGAGAAGAAGCGGAGAGACTGTTTAGCCAATCAGAATGCAGAACACAATGCACGATGCAAATCCGTGAAGCAGCGAGACCGTGAAAGGTGAACCGCGTTATAGCGAGGGTTCACTGTATTCGTAACCGACCTGTTGATTGAACCATTCGGCAAAATAATAATTTAACTGTAGAAAAAAAAAAACACACCACTGCAATTAAGGCACTAAATTACTCGACTGACACTGACGATTTCCTGCACTGTTGACAGAAGAAATGCCTGCTCGGGATCTGTTGTTCAATACGCAGTGACACCGAGCAAAAAAACAAAGCCTCACCATGCTGTGGTTTTCTTTATCTAATGCAAAACTACAGGTGATTATCTTTGAGGAGTGATGACCAACAGGAGCATTTATTAGGGACATTAGCTGGTTGTCAGCGACGCTTATCAATTAAAATTTGCTGCTGCATGTCTGTCTGCTTTCTGCTTGTGATTTATTATTAGGTTAGTCACAAGACAGCAAGAATGGAATCATATTTTATTCTTTCTCTGTGACCTGTTTCTACAAACAAATGTTCACACATATTTGGACTTTCATTTCATTTCTGTGAACTTTTTTCCCCCGTATCTTGTCTTTGCTGTTCACTTGTCAGAGTTGTTCCCGAGCGGCCTTGCGGCTTTTAAGAAGATAACCTTCAACATCGAAGAGGAAGCTGCCATGAAAGAAGACACGGGAATGCAGGATGTTTATTACACTGAGGTGTGGCCCTCTGCACACAATCTGCTTTCTTGCGCACGACATTGTGACGTGACCAAAATAAATGAGGCATGTTGGTTGTACAATCCAGAGATTCTGATATGACACGGCAGGTTATGTTAAGGAACGTGCTTGTTCACATTTCTAAAAGTAAGGTATTAAAAAACAGTCTACTGTAAGCTTAGTATTAATAGGATGGTACTGAACATATTTAAACGAAACGGTAAATGTGCTGTGTTATTCCATTATTCCATTTCTGCCTGTTTAGGAAGTGTTGGTGGAACATCTGGAGGTCTGCGTGGAGGCGCTGTGGAAAGCTGAACGCTACGAGCTCATCACACACATCGCCAAACTCATCATCCCCATTTATGAGAAGCGGCACGAGTATACGGTACAGTTAGCATCTCCGTACACTCAGATATCCTGAATAAACATGCAGCCAATGGCTCTTTGAGTTTGAGAGGCCCACTCATCATAACAGGATTTTCAGCATTTCTTCATTTCATTTTCATATTGTTTGCTGGCAGGTCAAACTACCGCACTGCTTTTATCTTTCAAAATATATATTTTCAACATCACTTATGCACCCTTTGGGATTTCATCTAGTTTGTTATCAAGTGCTTTCTAGCTTTTTACTCTTGAAAAGTACATGAAGAAGAAGGAAATGGCATCAATGCATCCATCAAACCGTTTTCTACACCCGTTTCACCTGTTCAGGATCTTTGGGGCCTTTAGTCTGCCTTCACAAACCGGGCAAGCCAACATGATGCACACCACTTAACCAAACTTTACGACAGCGCTGGTCATCATCTGGGATGTATTAGACGGTGGTAAAAACCGTTGGTTCTAGAGACCTGAGTGACTCTGACGAGGTCCAAATTATTATGTCCATATGGCCGGGTTGGTGCAGCTCAGCAATAGCGGGGCTCGTTGGGTTGCTCCTGGTCAGCCGTGGGACGCGCCTACTGACGAACTATGAACCAGGATAGTCTGTCCATCTTGCTCCAAAGATCTTGGCACCAGATACCACAGAGCACCCTCAGAGGTCGTGTAGAGTCCACGCCTCAGCGGGTCAGGGTCTGTAAATCATCAACAGCATATTTGGCAGGCCTGGTTGTAAAGCTCTCACTCATCAGTACTAAGTTTGCTAGAGCAAGCTGCGAAAAGACTTTCATCTTTGTTGTTTGGACACGTGTGAAATTCTTGCATTTGCTGCTAGGTTACTCCAAGAAACAAACAACAACAAAAACTCTGTCATTTTCCTGTTTTTTTTTACAGAAACTCAGCCGACTGTACGACACTCTGCACAGAGCCTACAATAAGATCATGGAGGTGATACAATCAGGCCGCAGGCTGCTCGGGACATACTTCAGAGTGGCTTTTTACGGACAGGTGAGTTCAGCAGGCAGCATTCAGGGGTCTTTTATTTGAAGCACGATGGCAGTTCCCAGCACACAGTGCAGGTCTGGTGTGCACAAACAGGACGGGCATTTCTAATTCATAGGAAAAGGCAAAAGTCTATCAAGCAGTCAAGTGGTGGATTGCAATAAAATTAACAGTAGTTAGACCTTATCATGTCATATCACAAAAAAAAAAAAAACATCAGGAAGTAAAGGTGAACTCCTGACGTGGTGAACTATTGTGCGAAATTCCTCGTGCATTCTGCCAGGTTGACTCATGTTGAAGTGTCAGAACAACAATTTCAAACCGACAGGTTCAATCTGCGAAATGAATCGCAGTGAATCATGAGGATTAACGCCTCTGCAACACTTTTCAATTTGGAGGCTGCGGATTTATCACGCATATCTGCCCTGCTGCAGTCAGCTGAGACCTAATTAACAGGAGCAGAAGGTTTTCACACAGTGTAAAGCAGTGGATGACAGGTAGTGGTGAGAATCACCATTTCTATGTCAAACTATGTGATTGCATTCTCTTCAAGCCAACTATGGAGTTAGCAGTAACGAGGAGTGCAGTGCATGAGGAAAGTTCGTTTTTGAAGCTCCTGTTCAATAACCAAACAATGGACATTATGTTGCTCTTTAATGTTTTGACGGATATTAAAGTGATACAATTATAATAACTGTAAAACATAGCAAACACATTATGCGGTGCAACCTGGACCAGTTCCACAGTGGATTGCTTGTTCAATACTCTGCCGTCATGTAAAGAATGAATGACACACATTTCAGTCCATTTGTTGCGATTGAGATTGAAAAATTTCAAAACAATTTCGGCACAATAATAATTCAAATATTGCCGTCAGAGCTTTTCGAAACCACGGTAACAGACTTTATATTGAATTAAAGCAGAAGGCTGCACTGATGTTAGAAATAGGGAGATATTTTGATTAAATATGTCTTCAAAATGTGTTCCCAGTCATATCACCCCGTCTTTATAATGATACTGGTAGGGTTCATTTGTATTGAAGAAACTGAAGACTTATTCAAAATTTAAGATGCATTACTGAACTAAATAGTTGTTGTTTTTTAAATGTTACTTGAAGCAGATCTAAACTAATGAACATGTGTGTTTTGAACAGGGTTTCTTCGAGGAAGAGGACGGGAAGGAGTACATTTACAAAGAGCCCAAACTCACCGGTCTGTCTGAAATCTCTCAGCGGCTGCTGTCTCTGTACGGGGACAAGTTTGGGTCGGAAAACGTCAAGATCATCCAGGACTCGAACAAGGTGCAGGATGAGGAGGACGAGGAGGAGAGGAAGACTACAATAAGTAGTCTTTGTATGTGGTTTTAGACTTCAAATGGCCAGTTGTTTTATCAGCTGAAGATCAGAAAGAAATAGAAATAATTTCTTTGTAATTTGCAGCCCTACTCTTGTGTTTCTTTAGAAAATATCATGTGGAGAGGTTCTTTCTCCCCCATGGAGTCATTTCTTTGATTGCTTGTATCTGGAGGCATTTGCGGTTGATGAATATCACCTAGTAAGCCAAGTCTTTAAGATTGAAAGTTTCTTTTTGAAAGAAATATTGCGAAAGCTGGAGTTGCTTTTGGATGACATTTTCATGATTCATCAGCTATTTTCAACAAGTCAGTGAAATTCAGATCAATTTTCTTTGTATTGTGCCAAATTCTGTGCACAGAAACTACACGAGCAGTTCCAACTCATAGGTCATGAGAAGATGAGAACGCTGTATTGTCTATTACAATACATCCTGATCAAAGAATTCAAAACAGGCAGCAAAGGGCAGCTATCAGAAGGCACAAATTGCCTTCTTGTACCCATTTTCCTGACAAGTGGGGCCTTAAGTCTCCTGCCAGATGATGCCAGATCATCCGTTTCAGCCTCGCCGATCTCAAGCCGCCCTCCTATTTGTATCCCGTCCTGTTTTGCACTCTCGTGCCTAATTTGTCAAAATCGCCTGCTCCGTCTCAGGTCAACCCCAAAGACCTGGACGCCAAGTTCGCCTACGTCCAGGTGACATTTGTCAAGCCGTACTTTGAGGAGAAGGAGGCGCCGGAGAAGAGGACCGACTTTGAGAAGTGCCACAACATCAACCGCTTCGTGTTCGAGACGCCGTACACGCTGTCGGGCAAAAAACACGGCGGGGTGGAGGAGCAGTGCAAGAGGAGGACTGTCCTCATAAGTACATGAAACACACACGCACACACACACACACACACACACTCAAACACTGCGGTTTTGTAGCTGGACGCAACACTTGACAGGAAAGCAAGTCTACATCATACTGCATAAAGTTGTGACATGATGAGAACGGCCCGTTGTTTCTGTTAAACATCACACCTGGTAACGTGCCAACGTTAAGCGTTCGTCCTTGTCATCACAACACTTTTCGGATTAGTGCGAAATTGTCCCTTTCAGACATTTACCGTTGCGTGCAAAACAACGATTTTTTGTTGTTGTTGTTTGTTTAGAGAGCAGACGGGCGAGGCGCTTTCCCAACGCGCGTGCCCCGTGGCGGACTAAACGGCAATAAATATTAAACATTGACATCAACAGCAGGTTGGCGCAGCCAGCGGCAGCTGGGCGCTCGCGACCCCGTTCGTGTATCTCTGGGTTGTTTCGTATAACTTGACGAGCGTCCGCCAGCAATGTTTTTCTTTCTCGTTCACTTTATTCATATAGTTCTCTCTGTCCGCACACACGAACAGAGACAACATGCTCGACATGTGTCTTCTAATTTGCAGAAACAACACGTGGTTTCGCTCGTTCTTCTCCTCCAAACAAACAGCGCTGCTGCTACTGCCAAAAAAAAAAAAAAAAAAACGTTGTCTGCCTCCACATGCGATTGTTTCCACATAGCAAACAGGATCATGTTTATTTTAGTTCCAGATAACTTGTAACTTGTTTGTTACATTTGCATGAGTTTCGCCACCCAACCAGTTTCCCCCTGCTCTCGCTCGCGTGCAGCCGCCAACACGTTCCCGTACGTGAAGAAGCGCGTGGAGGTGGTGGGCGAGAAGCACGTGGAGCTCAAGCCGGTGGACGTGGCCATCGATGAGATGAAGGCGCGGACGGCAGAGTTGACCAAGCTGTGCTCGCACCAGGAGGTGGACATGATCCAGCTGCAGCTCAAGCTGCAGGGCTGCGTCTCCGTGCAGGTGAAGGTCCCAGTCCGTCAGACACGCTGCTCAGCGGAACATTTTAAGCCATTTCTTCCGTCCCTTTTCTTTTAGAACTAATAAAATAATCCGTCTGATTCACTGACCTGCTTTCAGCTGCGGCGAGACAAATAAAACAACGTAAACAGGTGTGGGGGGGAGCAAAATAAGTACACGGTACAGCTTTGTCCTGCTAGATATACATTTATTCCAAAGTATGAACATTGATAGGTTTCAAGAATTACTCCCAGTTCGGCTTGTTTTCATCGATGTCTCCCAAAGCCCTTTTTAAAAGAGGAAAGGCTTCAGTCATCGACCAGTGACATGACCAAAAGCTATTTAAATAGTTTGCAGTTTGGTCGCCACATTTTCTCCAGCAGGCTCCTGTCAGCTCCCGGGAATACTTTAGCCGTCTCATGTAAACTTTATACTAATCTGTATGAAAGAGACCTGTGTACCACTGTGCAGGGGCTGTCAAAATGTATTTGTGTGGTAATTTGTGCACTTGTCAGCGTATCAGAATGCTTAACGAGTTGATGCATGTTTTGCTGCAGGTTAATGCAGGGCCGATGGCATACGCCAGAGCATTCCTGGATGATACCAAATCCAACCAGTCTGGCAACAAGAAAGTGAAAGAGCTCAAGGATATTTTCAGGTACACTTTATCCCTATAAAAAAAATTGAAAAAAAAGAAAAAAAAGACTTGACAAGACTGCGTGTTGTTTACAGAAACTTAGTTACTCTGAGAAATTCTTTATAATTGTCACCTTTTCCTTCATAAGGGATCTGACAGGTCGTCGGTTAAGTTTGTCTTTTCATTTCTGCTGACGTCAGGCGCTTCGTGGAGGCCTGCAGCATGGCTCTGGACATAAACGAGCGCCTCATCAAAGAGGACCAGTTTGAATACCACGAGGGCCTGAAGGGCAACTTCAAGGAAATGGTAAAGGAGCTGTCGGACATCATCCACGAACAGGTAATCTCGCTTCTCTGGGGCCGTCCCGCACGAACGCTAAAATAGCCGGGCGGCACGAGGTAGCCCGACGCCTCCTCCCACCTCGTCACACATGGACATGCACAGACACATTTCGTTCTGCTTGATGAACCGTTTACTGCAAACTTACATTTATCACACGTGTGGGTTTTTTGTGTTCCCCCTCCCTCCCCCCCTCCCAACCTTGAAAGGTATCTTGCCACGTACATACTTTAGATTTGGAGGAAGCTTGTTTTCTCTACGGGATTAAAAATTGAAATAAATAATGAATAAAAACTCTCTGCTCTACTTCTTGATCGTTAATGTTTAACATCTGTCATGAGCAGATGTGAAGTGAGTTGCAACGGGAAGCTTTTGTTAATTTAACATCCAGTAATCATCGAGAGCTAAATTTCCTCTTGAACATTTCCTGCTGGAACAATTCTCAGTGTTATATAGGAGACGACTCGCACACTGATCTGCTGCCGTCTTGTTTTTGTTGTTGTTTTTTTTGTTAAACGCCTGTCAGTAGAATAAAGCTGATTTTGTGTGTACATATTGTGATATATTGTGTAACGTGTCCTTCTGCTGCAGCACTTGAGATCACGCCGAAATCCTTTTTAAAGATGCACTTCAACCGATATTGGCTGATTTCCCTCAAAAGAACGTGTCGTGGCTGTATCTGTCACCGCGGCTCCTCGCGGTATTTTTGTGTGTGATTGTGCCTGTTGTCTTTTCATCTCCCTTCCTTCACCAAACTAACTCCTCTGACTTTTCTTTCCTCCAACGTGCTGGCATTTAGCTTTAAGGAAAAACAGGTAACGTGATCGCAAAGTGTGTTTGAAGCTTGCTGTCTCGCGGTTTTGTTTTGTTTTGATGTTTTTGACGAACATTAGATATGATTTTGCACCTTTTTACTCGTTCTTTTCCCCCAGATGTTTTACGATTAAATGCAGAGATGTTCTACATTTCAAATTAGCAAATTAAAAAAAAAAAAAAATCAATTTAGAGTGGGAGAAAAAAACAAACAAATAAAATAGAATGAAACGGCCAAATGCCGCAGTTTAATGTCAAATAAGATGCATTCAGCTAGAAAGATGTTTTCAAGGCATTCAGAGGTCACACTTGGTTTTGTCAACCATCAATTTCCTCCTTTGACAAACATGTCGGTTCACTGAGACATGAAAAAGGTCTTTACACTGTAACTATACCGGTGTTGTTCGAAGCAATGCAAATGAGACATGACCCTTAATCAAACCGGGTTTACATTGCCACTGCCGTGTTGTTGAAAATTTGCATGTCTACACACGTAAATTGTTCCATCCTGGTCGTCACTCGGTTGTTCCAAACCATAACACTGATAAAGATGTCATTTAGGATTCAGCCAGCTTTCCTCTCCGCGTCTTAATTCATTCAGCCGTGGCAAAACTTGTCAGAATTATGACACGAAACGACAAAACTTTCTATTCGGGGAGTTTCCCTGATCTGTTTAAACTTGCGGGCGATTCATTTGCACACTGCTACCGTCCCAACAGAAGTTAACAGAAGCAGCTGACGGCCCTCTGCAGTATTTAGGTGGCGAAGGAGCTTCACCTCCCACCAGGGTCCAGGGAGGAGAGGAAAGCTCTGAACGAGGTCAAAACTCCAGAATCGCCCGCGCTGTAGAGAACAGCTCATTGTGAGGCTGACGCGTTTCAGCGCGCGATCGCCGGTGTTTCCCCGAGGCAGACGGCGCGGTGGGTTCACGCCCTTCATGAGATAAAAGACAAAACTGATAAATCAACGCGACTTAGTGACAGACAAGCGCATCAGCCACTCCCGAGCTGAGTACAAGTCTAAAGTACAATGTAAAGTACATAATTCATAATAAAGACAATGGTGGTCTTCGTCGTGACCGTCCTGATGAAAGATGATCCTGAAGTTCTGATTGATTACCGGGACCGCCGAGGTCCACTTTCACGACTGTGATAAATACAAAAGAAATGTGGTTTTCTTCTAATTATATAATTGTCGTTCTTAAATACTCGACAAACTTTTTTTTTTTATGTCGGACAGCAACAAAAATAGAGCCTTTTGAAAGGTGACTGAAATCTACAGGATCTTTGAAGTGAAAGGATTTGAATATTAGTGTTTGGTGTTTTGGTAATACATTTCATGAGATGAGGATGTTTGAAAGAGTTGTGCAAACACTTTGGTATCTGCTTTTCAACCTCCTCTGTTTTGGCATCAGCTCGATTAAAAACTCCCCTCTGGGCTTTTATCATTGTAACGTTGGAAGGTGTGTGTGTGTGTGTGTGTGTGTGTGTGTGTGTGTGTGTGTGTGTGTGTGTGTGTGTGTGTGTGTGTGTGTGTGTGTGTGTGTGTGTGTGTGTGCGTGCGTGCACGTGTGTGTGTGCACGTGTGCGTGAGCGGACACTCATCCTCTGTGTTTTGCTCTGACCTCAGATCTACCAGGAGGACATGATGCGCTCACTGTTGCAGAACTCCGTCCACGTGTTTCGTGCCATCAGCGGGATGTCCACCGAGCTGGCCTGACCTCTGACCCCCCCCCCCCCCCACACACACACACACACACACCCCCACACCCATCGGCCCTCCCTTCAGTCTCGTGTATATCCTCTCGAAACTTCCCCGAAGGACCCGAAGTGGATGCGAACAGGACAGCTACGCTTGGCCAACATGTCCCCTGCTGGACGCGCAGCGGACGGTTGGACCGAAAGATCGCAGCACGGCACATGGATTATAATAGTCGCACCGCAGCAGCAGCGTTTCTGAGAATGTATCACGGCGACACCAACTAAATGTCTGCATGTCTGTTTTTGGCGTTGTGCTGAGTCATGCGAGGCTGCGATGCACCTTTTTTTTTTTTTCTTTCCGCTTTGGCAACAGACTGCAGGACTGACTGTTAGCTGCTGTACTCGAAGCAATTCCCTCCGTCCTCTTGTCCCTCTCTCTCTCTCTCTCTCTCTCTCTCTGTCTCTGTCCCTGTCTCTCTGTCTCTGCGACGTTGCCCCTGGACATCTATGCAGGACACCACACGTCCTCCAGACTCGCCTTCCACCGCCCGAGACGGCAGCGTCTCCTTCAAACAACACAGCGTTCGGTTTGTTTACGCCGTCGGGACCCGTGCCAACACCACCAACCCGACTGGATCTGTGGTAACAGGCACCCAAAACCGAAAGCGTTCGCGTCCTCCGCGACACAAAAGGGTTGTTTCATAGCAGACCGTCACACCCAGGCGAACAAACTGCGACGGACGCGCGGGGATCGGCGGCGTAATTAGTGAGCGTCCAGCCGGCGGTACCGCCCCGGTTCATTTCCCCGACCGGCCTCCTCCGGCCTGGTCCAGAGTGACGGACAAGAAAAGACAGACCTCGGGGTTGTTTCAAAGCTGTGCGTCAACGCTTGCTGGTGAGAGTGGTTTTGCGGAGCAGCTCGAATACATTGTAAAGGTTAAAAAAATAAATAAATAAAAAAGTCCTAGATTGTATTAGAAGTAACGAATAATGTAAAACCAGAAAAGAAACCTTATTATTACAAATTCTATCAGAGCTTTAAAACAATCATTGAAACGGTGTTATTTGAAATCAGGGCCCGGACGCACGGATCGCGGCGTCGTGGTCGTGTTTGCTTCAGCGCAGCGGGGCGAATGAAGAGTTCCTCTCGTCTGGGTGTAGATCCAGTGCCTTTGTGCTCTGCCTTTCTGAAACGACTCCCTTTATCTCAAGTAATAAGAAGTGCCACGTGCTGGTTCTTCACAGTATTTCACAAGTGCTACACTGAAATTAGCAGTTAGATGAATTATATATTCCATCAGATGTACAGAATTTGTCAGCGTGCTGTAAATTGAAGTCTGTATCCACGTATGTTTGTACGTACTTGTATGTATGTATTATATTTGTTACCTTTTTTTGGACTCTCGTCCGGTCCAGGATCAGTCCTCGCAGAGAGATTTTTGTTTTCGTTTTTATTGCACTATATACCGAGGTGCAGCTGCTTGTCCAACTTACTTTGTAAAAGCCTTTTTCAAATAAAACCCGGGGAAAAACTGAAAGGTCACTCAAAAGAGCTCCCTGACGCAAACGTTCCCAAAATGCCGCCGACGTTTTACGCCGAGGCCAAAACGCAAACGAGGAATTCCCGTTTCCGTGACGACCGGGGAAAACGCCGAGCGCGGGTCGTGCGACGCATTCGACGGAGCTCGGTTGAAAAACTTTAGACGAGAGCATTTTGTGATGGAGTGGTCGGGTCGGGTCGGGTCGGGTTGAGATCGGGCCTGAGAAAAAGCCCCGTCCTCAAGCGACCCGGATCTGTTTGAAACGCACAAGCCCGCTGTGAGCGCAGCGTTTTCTTGAAACAACAATGTGTACTTATTTTGCAGGGGGCGTGCCACCAATGTCATACAAGGTTCACGTAGAAATATATACATGATTGTATAATAATCGGCAGGATTATTTCCCTTTTAAAAAAAAAAAAAGTACTTACACGTTAAAAAGTGTGGAGTGCATGATCTGATATCATTTTATGGATTCAAGGCATACAAAAAAAAAATGAACGGATAACAGTAACAGGAAATGAAAAGTGTGGGATGCAGCGTTTTTTGCAGCTTAAAAAGGACTGCAATCACAGAAAAAAAAAATACACATGGAATTTCCTGTGTTTTTTTCCCCCACATGGGACACATGTATAACACACATGGGGGGGGGGGGGAACACAGGAAACACATGTGGCATAACACATGTGGCAACGTGTTCTCGGGGAAAAACAATTAGGAAAAGTTTTCACATGGATATCTACATGAGTTTCACTCATTGCACCATGGCAACGTCCCACAATACACGCTTCCCATGCGCAAAAATAAACGAGTCGCAGTTGCACAACCACGCGATCAAATTACTTCATGCAAGTGTTTTTCCTGTTAGGTGGGTGGGGGGCGGATGAAGAGACTTCAGGTCAGGATACCACCCCCCCTCTCGAGACATACACACTGAAAGCCTCGACTCCCATCTCCGTGATGTTTTCCTTTCTCTCGGTTCTCTCTCTGCGTAGCTTGTTCGAGCCATTAACAAACACATAATCGGCTTAGAGACTCGCTTAGAGCCTTGACGACTTCCTGGAGGAATGGATGGACACTTGCGGTTTATAAAGCCTCACTGAAGAGGAAACAAGCGATTGCGCCCCTCCACACACACACACACACACACACACACACACACACACACACACACACACACACACACACACACACACACACACACACACACACTCCCAGAGAGCCACGAGAGCAGCTTCCTTGTTCAAACTCCTCTGAACACATCGGCTTCGTGGGGGCTGGATGTCTGTGTTTGGTTCGTGTGGAAGACAAAAACTGGTTGAACATGCCGTCTCTTGACAGTCACGTCTCCTCCACCGCGTCCCTCCCGCTCCCGCTCCCCCGGCTCCGCCCCGCTGTTCCCGGACTGAGTGGGTAGACACCGACGCAGTCAAGGTGCTTTAGCGAACGAGTTTAGTTTCCCTTCCGTTTTCTATTTATTCCCTTCTTTTACATTATTATTATTTTTGTTTTTATCTCTCTGGGCAGCCTCCGTAACTGTTGGGAGGATATATATATATATATATTTTTTTTGTTGTTGTTGTTTTTCTCGGACTGGAGAGGAATTTACGCGTTTCCAGATGGAATAAACGCAGAGCGGCTCGAGGACAACATGACTGTCACTCTGGAGTTTTTCACCTTCCTTTACACTGCCATCATCACGGTTGTCTACTGTCAAGCAGGTAAAGCCTCTTTAATGTCCCTGGCAGCCCGCTTCTGATCATGACGACTGAAAAATCCGACCTGCTGCTGGAGTAGGTGGACCATCACGTCCTGCCATTGGCAAAGTTCAGCAGGCTGAGTCATTTGTGAATTGTGTATTTATTTTTTTCTTCCTGGTACAAAAACGGCTGGATGTGAAATAGTTTACTACCGGCCTACTAGTTTAATTGACAAGTAAACAACTATTTATTTTTCGGCTTTTTTTTTTCATTTAGGGGTTTCTTTTTTTATTATTGTTAAATTTGCAGGTTAATACCGTGATTTCATATTTGCCTAATTCATTTTAATTATTCGTATTGAATTGACCTGGCTGGCCTGTAGTTATCGTTTACCTTCTTTCTTTTTTTTTATATGCAGTCTATGTTTTATGTGCGGGCTCTTCAAACTGAGGCCGGCGGATCTTGATGGATGGATTTATTTTTTTTATTTTTTTTTAATTGTTACGGCCCGCCAGAAGATGGCTGGTACGCGCAGATATGATAAATAAGCCTACATGAATCTCTGAGCCACTTGAAAACAGTTGATTCATCGGGAGATGAGTTCCTCGTTAATGTGGTCACGGAAAACCACCTAAGCCTATTTATGTATTTTTTTCCCTTATTTTCTGTTGAGACTAGTGGCACTCCCAGTAAATCTGGTCGGAAAAGATACTTATGATTCATAACCTAAATTACTCGCGCCGCCAATCGGCTACAGTGGTTACCAAACACACTCCCAACTACAACGTAAACTGCGGCCGCCTTGACCACACTGTGGTCGCAACTTTGAGATGAAGTCATTCGTGTTGAAACACATGTCAGTGTCTGCTTTTGACTTCATATAAAAAAAAAAATAATGAAGATCAGATTTGATTCCTGAGCATGTAATATGTCTGGGCTTCAATGTGATAGAGTCTACAAACCAGCTGCAGGAGCTGTCAAAGAGGTTGCGGGTTTTACTTTGAAAATGTATTGAAATAATACAGGTCAAATTGCATCGATATGATCCTGAGATAATATCAGTATATTTCAGGGTGTCCCTGAGAAAATATCAGTATATTTCAGGGTGTCCCTGAGAAAATATCAGTATATTTCAGGGTGTCCCTGAGATAATTACATTCCTGTCAATATTCCAAAACACTGAAACATATTTCAAGAGCACACAACTGCAGAAGATTAATAAGTGTTATAGTTTTATATTTCAGCATAAATATAGTCTGCCTTCAGATATTTCATGAAAACCAAACAAATGAGCCGCCGGCTCTTCATTTTGTGAACGACCGCAGCGACTCGGTGAGATTCAAGATTCTGGATCAAACACGGCTGATTTCAGTCACGCTGGTCGTTGCTGCGTGTAACGTGTGTATGCTGCTTAACTGTATGACACCACTACGGCAACAAGTTGTAATATTGCCATTACCGATGTAGGAATGACCAAAAAAAAACCCCCAAAAAAATCACATTGTAAAAATATAAATGACAATAAATGAAATAGGCTGTACGAATGACACCGATATTGTGGCGAACACTACAATATGGCACTCTAATGGTTGTCCATTGTGATTCTGTGTGCAGAGCGTCATTCGTTCTGAAAACCTGCTCTTTTGTAACACCCCCTTCTCCCCCCCCCCCAACAGATTGCCCTTTTCCGGCACCCAGGAACCTGTCGTACAGATGGATGGACCCGTTCACTTTGAAACTGTCCTGGTTCTGGGAGAAGCCCGACAACCTGCCGCCCGGCTGCGAAATCAGTTACGAATTAAACCTGGAGAACACGGACACGCACAGAGTAGGAGAAACGGTGAGAGCTGCGGGCGCGAAACCCACACTGTCGAGTGCCGGGACGACGCACTCCAAACGGGTCCAAAGGTCAAGTGTGAAACGCAGGAAACTCTTCCTTAACGGTCGCCACGTTGGCGACGAAGAGGAAGTGGCACAGAAGTGTTCACGTTCCGCCTCTGCCGCTGGACAGAAGCCATCAGTGTGTTGTTTTGTGTGCGTGCGTGTTAGACGGAGGTCATGTAATCGAGTTGAATTCCGGGTTAAACAATTAAAGCCGCGGATATTTATTTCACAATTAACTTGAAACTGCAGTCAAGCACGAGACTGTGCTGCCGTGTTGCTCGTGCCGCAGACTTAAAAAAAAAAAAAAAAAAAAAAAAAAAGGCAGCCTGTTATTTCTGCTGGACGGCAAACGAGAGAAATGACAATAAAAGCTCAGAACTCTTCAGTCATCCGAGGTTTCTGTTTCTGTCGTAAATAAGCGCATTGTTTACGACAAGAAAGATGAAGGTCCACTCCGGTCGATTTTTTTCGACTGAAAATTTCAGTCGCACATTTCTAACTCTTAATGTGTAACCGTAGTATTCATTAAACACTTTGTTGTTGTTGTTGTTTTTTGTTTCCTCCTCCTCCCAACAAAAGTTGCGCACAGAATCGAGACATTTCATCAACAACTGTCTCACGGAAGAAATGGGTTCTGGTCAGTGGGAGTTCAACATTCAGGTCGTCAGCAGCGGGTCGTGTCACGGCTGGAATTCGAGCAGACGTGAGAACAAAATCATCAATACGCCACGAGGTAAGAGCAGCAAAACTGAGACGACGACAATACAGGAACTAAAGTCGTGTCCTGTGTTTCCAGCACGTGCGTGTATGTAACAACCTTTTGTTGTTGTTGTTGTTGTTGTTGTGCACAGCTGAAGTGGTGAAGGACTTCCAGTGCCTCCTGAAGTCCAATGAAACGAACTGTTCCTGGATCCCAGTCGACCCGTCTCTCAACTGGACGCTCTCCTACAGGTGAGCGTCAGCTCGACCGCAACAGGAGTACAGCCTCCGCCGCTTCCCGACGCGCCGTCACCGAAGCCTCGCGTCGCCCTCCTCGCCAAGCCGACGGCAAGAAGTAATAAATCGGCGTGCCGGCGTCTTGTCGGGAGCCGGTTTCGATTTGGTGCCATTATAGTGACGCGCGTGACTAGTTTCTCCCGTGTACCTGTTAACATTTAACAGTAAGAGGTATTTGCAGGCGTCTCGGGAGCGCGGCGTCCCTCGCCCGAGGACACTTTTGGCACGCGGGCAGCGGGAGCCGAGGTTCGAAACCGCTCAATTCTGTGGGCGACCCGCGCGAAAGTGCTTTGTTGTAGTAAACCTGCCACGCGGTTATAATCGACCCCCCCCTCCCGCTCCCCCCCGTAAGTCATCTTCAGAGTCATTTGCGCAGAATATTATCCGACATATTCCGCTCGATGTCATTCGCAAGAATACCGAGATTCCCGCGTCAAAGTTCCCTTCAGAGCATCGGCAGCGCTCGGTGGAAACCCACTTGTAGCTTCACCCGGGGCTTGCGAGGTCGCGGTATCATACTCGGTGGGGACCGGGTGATTTACAGGAACCGCGGCGCTCACTTCCTCATCTCGTCTCTCGCAGGAGCTGTGGAACCACCGCGGAGGACATAAGAAGCACAAAAGAGTGCGATCGGCCTTACAGAAGCGGGAAGAGGTGCGGTTGCTTCCTGAAAGTCGACGCCATCGCCAAAGACATCTGTGTGTGCGTGAAGACTGAAGCTGGACTGAACACCTTCAAACCGAAACTGGGTCGGTACTCCCTTGGAATGTGTTGTTGTTGTCGGTGTCATAACAAGTTGTGCGAAGAAATGTGGGACGTTTACTGTCGTAACCAAAAGCCGATCTCGTTGAGTCGGGCCCGCCGCCGCCGCGCGCAACAGAAAAGTAAAGGATGTTTTGTGCGCGTTCCCTCCTCCGCAGTGATACCGCCGCCGAAGCTGAGCATCAAAGAAAGCGGAGACAACCTCAACCTGACGTGGACAACTCCAGACGTCGGAAAGTACTGCACTTGGAAGTACATGGTCTGCTACAAGAAGTGCAACGAGGACAAAGTAAGTTGCCCAACGCGCCCGTGTAATTTGAAGCCCTCCCTCCCCAGTCGAGGGCGTTCGCGAAATCGGCAAACGCGGTCTCGGGAAAACAGAAAAAGAGACCCGAACGGCCTTCGTCGTCGTCCGTTCAAAACGGGCAGCGAGTTAGGGAGGCCGGGCGGGCTACAACCGAGTCGGGACGTCCCGCCTCGTTTTTTTTGTTGTTGTTGTTGTTTTTTTAAGCGAATGCGTTTATTTCCTTTTCGCCACGAACGCTGCGACGTCAGGTGACGTCAAACCCGCTTCTCATAAACCTCCTACTTTTTTTTTAGTGGGACGTTCCCAGTCTGAAAGGCGTTCAGGTGGATTTAACCGCTCGTGAGTTTTGCAATTTTCCCCACTTCCCGCTTGCTGATGAACGCAGCATCCGTTGCGAATCCCGCCAATAGGGTTTCATTTATTTATTTTTTTACAAATGTTAAGTCTTGTACACACCATGCAATCATTTGAGTAGAATTTGTCATGATTTTGCATAATTGTTATGATTTTGCATACTTATGATTTTGCATAATCGTTAGAATCGTATCTAGTCAGGCATATAAAAACTGCTGGATGAAACCAACACGGAGGTCATCAATAGTCCCGTTAATATTTCCGCTCTTTTAATGACGCCCCGCTTCTTCTTCTTCTTCTTCTTCTTCTTCTTCTTCTGGGGTTCGAAGGGACGAGTGGAGAGTTACCGCCACCCGGTGTTCAACCGGCGGCATTACCACGAGCATCTTTTAAAATAAACATTTAAGGTCGAGCCGCATAGTCAAACATCGCAGCGGGCGAGCGTCTCTTCTTCTTCTTCTTCGCGATGCGTGTTGTTAAAGCGCGACCTGGCTTTCACTAAAATAGCGGCGTAAAATGGAACAGAAAAAGCACAATCGGAGCGCAGTCGCTCGCCGCCGGAGGATCGACCGTCAACCGAGCCGCCGTGACGCCCCCGCGCCGGCAAAAAAAAGCTCAACGCCGCGGTGTCGTGTGCTTGCCGTTTTCCAGGTTTGCCAGACCTTCCAGCCGATAATGGACACCGAAGAACACGGGCCGATGCGGGTCCCCTACGACAGGAGCTGCCTCTACGAGTTCCAGTTCAACACCACGAGCGGTGAAAACTGCGTCCCGGTCTTCAGCAACGGCGGCGCAAACGCAACTTACGGTAAACCGTGCGCCCGACTTCACTGAACCGGGCTGCGAGTCGGTCGGCTCGACGACGTGTCGAGTCAGCGTCTTTGTCGGATGATCCCCGCGCTGCTGTTTATTCTGTTGTTCTTTTATCGGGTACTTTTCACATTATTTTTTTGTTTTTGTTTTTGTTTTTGTTTTTTAAAGTGTGGTTTGTCCTGAATGAAAAGATGATTTTTTTTTATTTTTTATAACACCTTTACATGTTTGATCCTGATGCAAATATTTCTTGAAGTGTGCGGGGAAATTGGGAGCGAATGCAAATCTGAATGTAAACTCAACAGTTAGCCAGGTGCCTTCGGTTGTTTTGCATCGCGTCAGACGGCACATTTGAATGATCTTTTTTTTTTTTTTTTTTTTTAAGCTCGTTCGCCTGCGTGGTGATAAACTGCAACAGAAGACATTAGACCCGCGTGTTTGCAGAGTAGGTTGTTGTTGTTGTTGGTTTTATCTTTACAAGATTCATATTTATTTCTTGAACCCTGGATGCCACCAGTTGCAAACAAATGTGGTTTCCGCTTTACGTACAGTATTCTCTGCTTGCAAATGCTTCTGGTACCAGAGGCGCCATGTCGGCACACACACTTTGTTTAAGGCAGCTGTGTGCGCCGTGTGGAAGCTTTGGAGCGCTCTGTTGGTCAAATCGTATATGACACCGTAGCAGACGGCACTGAACGCCGCTGATAAGACTGATATTAATGCGACATTTACGTCAGCGCAGACGCGTACACTTAAAAAAGAAGGAGCTCTACCCAATAATTACAAATAATTCTAGAAAGCCTTTGCACAATCACAACACAATCACGCGCTGCAAACGGATTTCAACGTTTCTGCGCTTCCTCGTGCGCTTCGACAATTTCCCCGTCGGCCGAATTGGACCGGAGCGAGCGGGGTGATTCTGCAGGATGTAAAATCAATAATAATAATTTTTTTTTAAAAAGCGTCTGTTGTTCTCCGCAGGTTCTAACAAGCTTCACGACGGGACGCTGACCGTGGTCTCCATCGTCATCCCCGTCATTCTGTCCGTCTGCGTCATTCTGTCCTGCTACTGCTTCAGGAGGTACGTGTCGGGCCGAGCTCCGTCCACCGGGCGGAAAAAGCCGGGCGACGTGTGTGTGTGTGTGTGTGTGTGTGTGTTAGAGTAAAATCTTGTGACATGTGTAAAGATGTTGACACATTGGTGGAGAAAAAAACAACAACACACGCCCGTTGCAAAATTTTAAGTGGAAACGCTCGTTACCGCTCTCTGTCGCTGGACGGCCACTCGGGGCTAATTCATCAGGAACATTTACAGAGTTTGACTGAACATGTGTTTTTGCATCCGTTCGTAGGCACAGGGCCATTATTTGTCCCAACATACCGGACCCTTCTGCGATATTCAAGGAAATGATGGTGAACGGAAACAAAGAACACAAGGTAGATTTGAAGGAAAACCTGCGATCATCTTCTTGCTCCTTTCGTCCGCTCTCCCCGTTTCCGCACTTATTACGCTGTTCTGTTTTTTTTTTTTTTCTTTTCAGATGGCAACGGGGAGTCTCTACACGCCGGTATCGGAACCCGTGGAACCCTGCAAAATCACCCTGCTGACAGAAAACGGTGTCCTCCAGCAGAACACCTGACGTGACACGCGCACCCTGACGTGACACGCCGTCGCGGCCGCGGGACGGCCACTCGGGGCAAATTCATCAGGAACATTTACAGAGTTTGACTGAACAACGGGCTGAAAACGATTGGCTTCACCAAGTCCCCTCCGGCTGAAGGTTCAGTCGCGCGAGAACTTCAACATCTCGATGTTGTCGAAAGCCTGCTTAAGATGTTACTCTTGATGCACACGGACACGGGGAGCGAGTACACTGAATCACAGGAGGTACTTTCAAATGGAACGGCCCAGCGTCGGGCCCGGAAATGCCAACCGGGCAAGAAAACACGCCGCTCGTGTCCTCCTGGATGACGAGGACGAGGGCGGGATGTGTGTTTTCTTTGACTGGACACACCTGGAAACTGTCCTGACCTGATGCAGGAGGTGGAAACTGTTCCAGCTGATGCAGGGGCTGGAAACTCTTTAACCCGATGCAGGACCTGGTCTATCCCTCAATATCTGCTGTAGGACGAAAGAAAAAAAAAGAGACTTTATTGGGAGTTTATTGGACAAGCGAAAGCCAGTCAGGCTGCAGCTGGACACGAGGCAGGGAGCAATAACCTGAAGTGTTGAGAGAGCAAATGTTTCACAACGCTGAAGGTGATCCAAAGACTGCACAGGAAGTCAAGAGCTGTTGTTGACCTTTACACCCCTTTTTTTGTCCGTTTGGATCGGACATCTTCGACGAACGGAGTCAGAGGGACGCTGCGCTCAACTCGCAGCTGGGACTTCTTTTCTGTGGGGAAACTCTGAATATTTAATCTTGGAACTAAATTTAACAACACCCTTTTATCAGTGCATGTCGAAGGGAATTATACCGAATCTGGACATTTGGGGAACCTGCATGAACTTCGGACATTCTCGACTTCAGCGTCGACGCAACAATGCCTCGTATATTTTGGATGAAAATAAGTCTTTTCTTACAGTGCATATTTAAATCCGTTTAATCCTTGTTAAGAAGAATCCTTTTCAACCTTTGTACACCTTCTAGGGAAAGAGATCAGTGATGGGAATTGTGGAAACATCTGCACATCTATTAAACTGATGACAAACGTAAGCGTCAGTCTGTTGATATTGTGTACGCTCCGTTTCCTTTTATCATTTACCCACACGCCCGAATCCAACATGGTGCAACACTGGTGGCGATAACGCTCTTCCTTCCTTAGAGTGAGGTAGGCTGTTTTTAATCTTCTGCTTTGCTGGATTTACTTGTATTATCTCTTTACAGCTATCCAGGAAAGTAAGAAAGAGAAAACGTGTGTGTGTGTGTGTGTGTGTGTGTGTGTGTGTGTGTGTGTGTGTGCGCGTGGTAACGTTGTTCTTCACTGCCGTCTCGTCAGTCGTTATTGCCCATTTCATCAATGGAAATAATGCACCCGTCTCAGCTTGTAGATGTTAGTCATGCTGCCAGTGGGCATAACGAGGCTTGGGCACGTTACTGTTATGAATATAAATCTCAACTTAAAACCTCACAAAAGAGTGTCATGAGTTCCACTATGAAGGATCTTAGAGAAGAATAACTTACTTTAAAAACATTAGACAAATGTTTTGTGGCAACACTCTTAATATGTTTCTTTTAAAAAGAAATCGCTACGGAGATGGTTTTAAAAATGTTTGAGCGTAATGTTCTGACAACATTATGAAAAACAACACACACAAAAAATGTTGGCACACAATATTTTTTATTGTAGAATGTTTGAGAATATTAAGAAGAACAGGAGTTAGTTATGGAGTTCCACAAGGCTCAGCGTTGGGCCCGATACTTTTTACTTTATACCTGCTTCCATTAGGAGATGTCATCAGGAAGCACTGCATAAACTTCCATTGTTATGCACATGACACTCAGCTATATCTTTCTATAAAACCAGATGACACTAATCAGTTCGTAAAACTTGAAGCCTGTCTGAAAGACATAAAGGCCTGGATGACCAAAAACTTCCTGCTTCTAAATTCAGACAAAACGGAAGTTCTTGTACTTGGTCCGAAACACATCAGAAACTCTTTCTGTAATCACTTAGTTACTCTAGATGACGTTCTCTTGGCCTCCAGCAAAACTGTGAGGAACCTTGGAGTCATATTTGATGAGGATTTGTCCTTTAGCCACCATATAAAGCAAATCTCCAGAACTGCCTTCTTTCATCTACGTAATATTAATAAAATCAGGAAAATCCTTCCTCAGCGTGATGCAGAAAAACTCATTCATGCGTTTGTTACTTCTCGGCTAGATTATTGTAATTCCTTGCTGTTAGGATGTCCACATTACTCATTAAAAACCTTGCAGCTGATCCAAAATGCTGCAGCAAGAGTACTGATGGGATTTAGCAAGAGAGATCATATTTCTCCAGTTTTAGCTTCTCTTCACTGGCTTCCTGTGAAATCAAGAATAGAATTTAAAATTATCTTGATGACTTACAAAGCCCTACATGACCAGGCTCCATCATATCTTAGAGATCTTATAGAACCATATAATCCTAGCAGAGCACTTTGCTCTCAGTACGCTGGTCTACTTGTGGTTCCTAGAGTTTCCAGAAGTAGAATGGGAGGCAGAGCCTTCAGTTTTCAGGCTCCTCTCGTGGAACCAACCAGCTCCCAGTTTGTGTTGGAGGGGCAGAAACCCTCTCTAGCTTTAAGATTAGACTCAAAACTTTCCTTTTTGATAAAGCCCATAGTTAGGGCTGGCTCGGGTGGACCTGAACCAACCCTTAGTTATGCTGTTATAGGCCGAGGCTGCTGGAGGACCTCGTTACACGCTGAGCTTCTTTTCTTTCCTCCTACTCTTTAACTGACTCATACCTCACCATCCTTTATATAAATAAAGTTGAATTGAATTGAACATTCTCTGAACAACAATCGAAAACTTTATCACTGAATACCGGCCTTTGTCTTAAAACAATGAGTCATCTGCCCAACTGAGCAATGCAACAGGTTTGACTTCTTGTAATCGATTAAGTCGCCACTCCTCATCCTGTTCCATTCAGAAGCTGACGTGAGGAGTCAGCCGTGGAATCTTATCGTCTTTGATATTGTAAAACGTCCTCTGTTGCATCACGTTTCGTTGAGCTGACGCTTTTATGCATAGCGACTTACAATAAGTGCATTTCAACCACGAGGGTACAAAACCCAGAACGACAGGACAGCTACTGGTAACCAGTGAAGGGAGGAGGAGGAGGAGGAGGAGGAGTAGTGTGAGTGAACTTAGGGAGGTTGAAGACCAGTCGAGCTGCTGCGTTCTGGATGAGCTGCAGAGGACGGGTGGCACTAACAGGTAAGTTAGCTGCATGGCAACAAAAAGAAGCATTTACCTTGAGTGTTTCCTTCAACTTATTTGGATGGATGGCGCCTCCTAATTCCAGATAAACATGTCGATAAACACTTTTGCACAAAAACGAGGAGTTTGTCCGCCCGTCCCCCCACCACCTGCACTGTTGGACAGGAAGAACAATTGCTTGTATTTTAAGACAGATGTGTTAAACCAAAATCAACCTCGTGCGAATCTTAAAACTGTGAAGTTTCTACAATACTCGCGCCAAAAGACTTTAAAGTGTCTGAGTATTGTACAGTATTTATCTAATGCGACTTTTTTAAAATACCACAGCAGTTGTAATGTCTACATACTGTCCTCGTTAACTCGCATGTCTGTACCACCGTGCTCGTTCTCCAACCAGCCGCGTCAGCACAAGCGTGTCCGTTTGAAAAAAAAAAAAAAAAAAAAGGAAGCGCGCCGCCCATTTCCAGCCTCCCAGCAGTTTTCTTTTTTTTTTACACATTTCTCCAAAGAAATTGGAAGCGAAACTCCGCTTTGAAACACTGACGGACTTTTCTTATCGTGTCCTTTTTTTTTTTTTTTTTTTACAACGCAGCAAAGCAGGCTGGGCGACAGACGACCGAGTTTTGTTTTTTCCTCACTTCAACGGTTTAGAAAAACAAAACAAACAAAAAAACAAAACATAAACTTTGGACTCGAGAGAGAGAGAGACTGAGCAGGATGTTTCAAAGTTCGGACTTGGTCTTTTGGGGCTTCCTGTTTCTAACGGTTGAATCCATAACGGGTAAGATAACTATTAGATACGTTTACCTCCCTTGTTGTTATAATCTGCCTTAGATTACCGTTCTCATTTTCCCCCGGGATGTAGCCCTACGTCACAATATATTTCCCAGTAGTGACGTCACCTCTGGTAGGTTATTCATCCCGATGAAGCAAGGCTCCTACGTAAACTCCTAATCAAAACAACAACAACAAAAAAAACAAAAACAAAAAAAGGGCGTATTAAGGATTTCAGCTGTGTCCCGGACAGTCCAGCCTGGACTCCTCGGAGGAGGAGGTGGGCGAGAGGAGGATTGTTAGCCGAGCTTGACATCGATCATGGACGACTCCTCTCACCGGCTCCACGAGACCGCGGGAGCTTTAAGCAGCTCCTTCAAGTTCGGACCGCTGCAGCCTCGGAGCAGGAAAGAGCTCGTTGGTTCCGACGGTCCGTCACACCTTTCAACACCACAATAATAACAACATGTTGCACTGTTCATTTCATTACACGGCGCCTGTCACTTTCCATTCATCGCCCAAGCTGTATTTATTTATCTTTATTTTTATTTGTTTTCGTGTACGTAGTCTCGTGTGTGTGTGTGTGTGTGTGTGTGTGTGTGTGTGTGTGTGTGTGCGTGTGTGTGTGTATTCTTTCATTGCTCTCGTTCTCGTCTAAAATATTGATCTCATTTCGTTTTATTTCATACATGTGTTCATACTGTGTAATGTGGATTCACGAGTATAAGCTGCAAAAAAATAAATAGTTTGTGTTTATTTATGTGACGCAAAACCACAGCTGACGTGGAACGTTTTTTTTGTTGTTGTTGTTGTTGTTGTTGTTTTAAATGCAGCGACATTCCACATGCAAGAGAGACACGGGACACCGGGCAGAACTCATTTGACGTGCTGCTGTCACGAAATGACACCGAATGAATCTGTGCCCGGGAAGCACGTCGGCTCCTTTTCTCAGACCTCGGTGGGGAAAGTTGCTCCTTTCTCTCCCGGCGACTTGCCTTCCGAACGGCGCGGATGTTTTGCGTTTGGTGTCAATGCATTGAGATTCTCTGGCTGTTTCTGACATTTGACTTGCTCCCTCTAGACGGAGGTCAAGTCCCGCCGCACTACTCCGCAGGGAGTCAAAGGACAACTTTACCACCGCAAAATGTGTCCGTCGTGTGGACTGGGGATTTTAAACCGGAATGGTCCTGGACACCGATGACAAACTGCGCGCATACCGTGGAAACAAAAACCAAGAACAAAGACAGCAGCCAGAAATACGTAAGTATGCAGTCACCTGCTGTATGCCGTTGGTACATTTTTTTCTTTTTTTCTTTTCGTGTGTTCTTCCTTTTGTCTCAATGTTTAAGCGGCATTTAAACGTTGCAGTTGATTTAGGATGGCGCAAATGTTAACGACTTTTGTGTGTGTTTTTTTTTTTTTTCCATTTTAATTTCCTGCTTTCTATACACAGTATTTGATCTGAAAAGTATCAAATAACTAAAGCTGTTAAATGAATGACTTTTTTTGGGAGGGGGTGGGGGGTGGAGTGGTACTGAGTGCCAAAACTGCCAAAATTAGAAAATTAAGAAAATAAGAAAGAAACAAAGAAAGGAATTACTTAATAAATAAATACATCTAAACAAAATAAATGAAGTTCAATTCAATTCAATTTTATTTTTATAGCGCGAAATCACAACACAGGTTATTGCATGGCACTTAATACAATAAAGTCCTCACAGCAGAACTTTACAACATTATACAGAGAAACCCAACAATTCAACAATTCCCACATAAGCTAGGAGGGGAAAAAAACAAACTCCTCTTTAAGGGTCTTTAAGGGAGGAAAAACCTCCAACAGAGGGAAGGAAAAAACTCCGACGGAATCAGGCTCACAGGTGGGCGGAGCCATCCGACCGGTTGGGGTCGAGGGGAGAGGAGAGAGGGAAAAGGAGAGCATAGAAGACATGAACTGTTGGTGGCGCAGACAATCGCAAAGCAGAGACATGCAGCTCCAAGGCCGGGACATCTGCAAAACGAAGAACGGAAACTAAGCGGAAGGGTGGGTGGGGGGGGGGGGGGGGGTTTATTCATTGATAAAATGTGATGAAAATGACAGACCTCTCGCACTTGCGCCTCTCGTTTTCACAGCGAGGCGCGAGTGCGTAAAGAAATGTAAGAAAAAAAGAAGAAAAAAAAAACCATACATATGTGAGTAAATAAATTCCAAAATGAACAAATGAATAGATAAAATGCTAAATTACATGGGAAAGTAAAAAAAAAAAAAAAAAAAAAAATAGGTGAATTAATATAAAGGTAAATAAATACAGAAGTAAATGTAAACAAATGTATCAATTTATGTCACATTTGATGAATTATTTAATGTCTAGATTTATTTTAAATACTTTTGGTGCATTTAAAGGCATTCATGTATTTAATGAGAAAATTATTCATTTCTTTATATATATTTTTTTTAAATTTTGGCAGTTTGAGTCCTCCTTAGAGTAGAAATTGCAGCAAAATAAAACCCTTAAGCTCAATTCAGAATATTAATGAATGAGGACCGGTCTTGTTGAATTGGCTGTTTGAATTGATTTGACGGAAATGCTTGCTGATGCAGTTTTCATTACCGGAATCACAGAAATTAATTTTCTTGTTAAAAACCCAGCAACAACACTAATATCCAAATCATTGAGAGTGATACATCCCTAATCAAAAAAGGACCCGTGTGTGTTTTTTTTCCTGAAACACAACAGTTTTGATTTGATTTGTCTCAGTGTTAAAGGATGTTTTAGGTTGTCCGCTCAGTGAGCTTTTTTTTTTCTGTGTCTTTGTTGTTGGTGGTTTCAGTATAATCAAAAATCTCCCTGGTGTTTGGAGAGGATGATGGATGGAGGATTTCTGTACTGGTCTATTTCCACTGATTGTGATGGCGTACGCAGTGAGGTGGTCCTCAACTTCAATGACTCAGGTACCTCATTTTGGTCACCTTTAATAACAAAATGTTTGAGTAGACAAAAACTGTCATTGTTGATCAAAAAGAATGACGCTGGTGAAACCATTTGAACCATATATGGACTGTATAAATAATCTGTGGTGTTCGCCCGTTTATTACGATACGTGTATGTGTTTCTCTTCCTCTTAGACCTGGTGACGGGGTTGAAGTGCACCAGTTATCCCGCCAACCAGATTCAATGCTCTTGGAGCCCAGCCGGTCACACTCCAGATCTTGGCTTCTTCTATCAGTATGCACTTTTATGCCATTTTATTTTTGTTGTAATCTTTTTATTTTATATTTATATTGTGACTCAAGATTCTTAACTTAGTAAAGGGATATTGAAACTCAGTAATTAGTTGTGAAATAGTAAAATTCACGATTAGACAGTGAAGGCTGTATTGCTGTTTTGCAACACTTCCTCGTCCACAGTGGTTAACTTTTGTTTCATCACGAGGGAGCCGGACTGCACTCCAGTGGAAGTAATGAGCTCGGCTTTAAACGAGGCAAAACTCCTTGTGTTCATTGGCTCTTTGTTTTATCAGCTGAAGGCTTGTGTCACTTTGGTGTGACCCCGCAGTTTGTTGACTGTGGGAGGTTTGTAGTTT
The DNA here is from genome assembly GCF_029030835.1 of Brachyistius frenatus. Classification (NCBI taxonomy): domain Eukaryota; kingdom Metazoa; phylum Chordata; class Actinopteri; family Embiotocidae; genus Brachyistius; species Brachyistius frenatus. The sequence continues at coordinate 252,258 of NW_027210904.1, forward strand.
TCAGACCCAAACCATATTTGTGAACGTAGCATTTAATGAAGCGGTTGAAGCGTTGACTCCAGCCAGTTGTGACCCTACGGTGACCCTGAGAGTTCAACACACCGCAGCTTAATGAAAACACATGCTAACACACGCACACACGAGTAAACCTGACTGACAACACAGGAAGCGGCGTGTGAACACAAACGCAACCGAATGCACAATCACGCTGCAAATGTTGTACTTTTCCCGCTAAAAGAACAGTGAGAGGACCAAAAGCTACAAGTGTTGTGTTTGTACCCGAAGCCATTCAAATCAATTGCATTATATTTATATAGTTCCAAATCATAACATATGTCATCTCAGGGCAATTTACATTGCCAACAAACACAACAGTTCCCCTTGAGCAGCACTTAACAACAGTGTGGAGAAGAAAAAAAAAGAAGTCCTTTTTAACAGGAAGGTACCACCGACAGACGTGTCACCCCGGAAACGGTAGTGACTGTACACATCGTCTGTCCTCTCAGGTTGAAGATGTGTGTGAAGCCTCTACGGTTTCGAATTAATTTATTTGTTGTTGTTGTTGTTGAAACGTCCATATTTGAAACGTCATCTGCTGTCATGGCAACAGCTTTGTGTTCAGTCAGAATCAGCTTCATTGGCCAAACGTGAGCACGTGCAAAGATTCCCTCAAAGTCTTCACTGCATGTATATTATCTGAGTGTGGAAAGACGCGGACGTAAACTATATATCTAGTTGTTTTGCATCTTGTTGCTTCCAGTGACTGACCCACGTCTACATTACCGACTAACGTAGTTAATGCAATAACATAATTGCCATGATAACGAGGCAGACACTGTACCAGTGATCGCAAGGGATTATTTCAGTTTTTAGAAATCACTGATTTGAAGCGTAGAAATCTCGGGACATAACAAACCATATTCATTATAAGCCATTTCGTTGACTTGCATCTGCAGGAGGAATGGATGGGCTTGGGGCTAAGAGCCGCAGAGGGATGGAGGCAGTCCGTTTATGCCTCAATGTTGACAATAAGAAAGGTTTCAGAACTGCTTAGTCGAAACGGATATTTGTACTTATTGTGTCGAAGAATTCACTGAATCAAATATCGAAACTGTATTTTGTCCTGTTTGTTTTTTTGTTGGTGTGAATCAGAAAAATTGATTCATCCACCCAGCTACAGGGTCTGCACTTATATAGCACCCTTTTTTTTATTGCACATTTTTTAGGTGTAGCCATTTCCTGGCTGGCAGCAGTAACTGTCTGGCGTCTCTTTATCAACATGACGCTGTCACCACTCGCGACCACACCCACCCACACACACACACACAAAAAAGAGTCCGGCTAGTCTTGTCATCTCATTTCCAGTCTTTGTTGTAAGATAACCGCCTGCTGGCCATTGCTCCACATTTAACAGAGAAAAAAAAACATGATGGATCTTATCATCAAACCCCCAGAAAGAAAGGGAATAAGCATTATTTTGAAATGTTGAACTTTTCCTTTAACTTCATCGAAGAGTGTTTTATTTAGTTTTAAGTTCAAAAATCGAGTTCATTAAAATGGTTGTCTCTTCATTAATCGTTTTATTTATTTATTTATTTTTTTTGTTTATTAATTGATTTCATCATTTCAGGAAAACTGTGCAGCATGAAACTAAACCACCCTTTTTATTCACGTTTAGGTTAGTGACTGAATGTTCAGACAAGACCCACGTCTCACCAGAAACACGAGAATGCCCGTCGTATCGCTTTACTGATGGCGTGAAGACGGGTTGTGATCTGAAGGCGACCACCTGTGAGGTCATCTACATCTTGTTTAATGGAACACAGAATAACACACTTCTCAGGAACACCTTCCAGAAAACCCTTCTCTATGATGGTACGTGGCGGACTGATCGGTATCAAAACATTCCTGTTGAGGAACGATCGTGTTGAAATATGTTGCACTTCCTCATTAAGTTTCAAGGTTCTAAGAGAAGTAGTTCTCTGTCCTGTCTTGGAAATGTTTTAGCACTTCGTCATGATGTCGAGCTGCGTGTGTCCGCGCGCATGTAACTGTGTTCTTGCGGTTGTGTAATGTATGGTCGGACAGAACGCAAAAAAACTATCCAAAAAAACGTGTGTGTGTGTGTGTGTGTGTGTGTGTGTGTGTGTGTGTGTGTGTGTGTGTGTGTGTGTGTGTGTGTGTGTGTGTGTGTGTGTTTGTGTGTGTGTGGGTTTCCAGCAACCTCTGTAGATTTACAGTAACTTATATGTCTGTTCTGTCTTTCTGTGTGCAGTGAGACCATCTACCCTTCAATTTACATTGAAGAAAAGTGGAACTACTCTCAATGTCAGCTGGACTCCTCCTGACATATTTCGACTAGAAAACTGGATGTTCAGAATAAATTACACCGAGTGTGATGAAAACAAGGTAAGAGACACAACAATGCTATTAGGATGTTTATTTCTGATGTCTTGCAGTCTAAGGTATGTCTACTTTAATTTTGTTTGTTTTACATAATTTAATTGACCTAAATAAAAGCCAGGACCATTTCAGTCTTAGAAGCTGCTAAATACCTAAAATAGTTTATTTTGTTATCTATATAAATATATGTGTTTTGAATTTCTCTGCAGCCTATGGAATTTCCTGAAGGTCACTTAAAGGTGCCCTGTGGAGTGTTTTGCAAATATACAAAGTGGTGAATGCCGCCTTGCCTTTTGATCCGTATCTCGGGGTTCTGTTCACCAGTAATCGTAGGCACTAGTGAGAGATCGACAGGCAGATTGGAGCTGTGCTTGCAGTGATGTGGAAACCTGTACTGGTCTAGTGTGGTGAAGAGGGAGCTGACTAAAGCAAAAGCTCACAGTTCACCAGTTGATCTGTGCTCCTATCTTTCCCAATGACCATGAACTCCTGCTCCAGACTTGAAAGAACAGGATTGCCAATACAGGCAGCCTAAATGAATGTCCTCCACAGGGTCTCAGGGACAGGATTAGGATTTCAGACATCGGGAGGGAGCTCAGGCTAGAATATACTTAAAACCCTTCGGTTCTCTTGCGTTGAAAGATGCCATCTGAGGACTGAACCAGATTGTATTGGCGGGATTATATAACCCTTCTGGACTGGGAATACCTTGGTATCCCCAGGAGGAGCCGGAGGAAGCGGCTCACTATCGGGACACCTGGGCTCCTTTGCTTAGACGGCTGCCTCTGTGAGCTGATTCAGGACAAGCTGCCGTAAATAATGAATGAATAATGAACTGAATGGACTTTTAGATCAGAATCTGAGCGACATGAATATAATCTTCAGCCTTGCGAGCAGCGTGGCTCCAGGGACAGAATGTAACTTGAGATAATGACATTCATGATGTCCAGAAAATGAAGCTCCTCGCCTTCTCAGGTCGCAAGTTTTGGGTTTTACTAAAATATCTCAACAGCTTTTGCATGCATATTCATTACATTTGGAACAAATATTCATTGTCCCCAGTAGATGAGTCCTAATAACCCTGGTATTTCATGACTTTTTCGATAGAACCACCAGCTGGTCACAGTTGCTGTGACATATAGTATATTTATATCTACTGGATGGATTGATACAGAATTTTGTACTGACACTCATGTTCTTCACAGTTGTTCTCTTGACTTTTAATTGAATGCCATCATCAGGTAAAAATGTGATTTTTTTTTTTTTTTTCCCTCAATACTTTTCACAGAGTGAAGTTGTAGAAGGAGTCACATTTTATCAGCTGCTCCTGGCCCCTCACTGTGCGTACAACATCACTGTTCGAGCAGAGAGTGACAAAGGACAGACACTATGGAGTGAAAACCAGTATTTTGGTATGGTCATTGACTTTTTTTTTTTCTTATATTGAACAGTTATATTGTAAAATAAATCTGACGAGATCAACAAAACATGAATTTGTCTTCCATTTTGAGGTTGTTTTAAGACGAAACGTGTTCTATCACTGTACACTGTAGATGTGTTGTTACTTTCAGCTGAATATAATGTTGCTGATGCTTTTGCATGCAGATGCAGATGCAGATTCTAATACGTTCGTCTATGCTGCTGTTTTCATCCCCCTGGTGATTGCTGGTCTGGCAGTCCTAATGTTTGTGTGTTGGCGGAAGTATGTAAATTCCTCTTCTTTTTGTTTGGATTTTTTTGATCTTTTGGATTTTGATCTTTCTATTATGTGCCTCTAACATTTAACTGTTTCTGTCTAGGAATAAGAACAATATCTTCCCCAAAGTACCACAACCTGTCAATCTGATCGGTGAAATTTCTGACAACAATAATAAGGTAATGCTGGTTTATTTCCCTGATTGTCTTGTGTCTTTAAACATTTCCTGCTGCCACTGTTTTGGTCCTATTTCTACTCAATTATGTCCATTCCTCTATCCTATACTTAATAACTTTAGTAACTTCATAGAATTAATGTTAACAGCTTATATTGAAGGAGACATTTGTACTTATTTGGATTAAATTAACAAGAATAAATCACTCACTGTCTTCACAATGTTCTTAGATTTATTTGTATTTTGAACATACCAAAATATTATATGTATATATATATATATGTGTGTGTGTATACAGTGCATCCAGAAAGTATTCACAGCGCTTCACTTTTTCCACATTTTGTTATGTTACAGCCTTATTCCAAAATGGATTAAATTCATTTTCCCCCTCAAAATTCTACACGCGATACCCCATAATGACAACGTGAAATACATTTTTTTTTTTTTTTTGCAAATCTATTTAAAATAAAAAACAAAAAACAAAATTACATGTACATAAGTATTCACAGCCTTTGCCATTACACTCAAAATTGAGCTCAGGTGCATCCTGTTTCCACTGATCATCCTTGAGATGTTTCTACAACTTGATTGGAGTCCACCTGTGGTAAATTCAGTTGATTGGACATGATTTGGAAAGACACACACCGTCTATATAAGGTCCCACAGTTGACAGTGCATGTCAGAGCACAAACCAAGACATGAAGTCCAAGGAATTGTCTGTAGACCTCCGAGACAGGATTGTACCGAGGAACAGATCTGGGGAAGGGTACAGAAAAATGTCTGCAGCATTGAAGGTCCCAATGAGCACAGTGGCCTCCATCATCCGAAAATGGAAGAAGTTTGGAACCACCAGGACTCTTCCTAGAGTCGGCCGCCCGGCCAAACTGAGCGATCGGGGGAGAAGGGCCTTAGTCAGGGAGGTGACCAAGAACCCGATGGTCACTCTGACAGAGCTCCAACGTTGCTCTGTGAAGAGAGGAGAACCTTCCAGAAGGACAACCATCTCTGCAGCACTCCACCAAGCAGGCCTGTATGGTAGAGTGGCCAGACGGAAGTCACTCCTCAGTAAAAGGCACATGACAGCCCACCTGGAGTTTACCAAAAGGCACCTGAAGGACTGTCAGACCATGAGAAACTAAATTCTCTGGTCTGATGAAACAAAGATTGAACTCTTTGGCCTGAATGCCAAGCGTCATGTTTGGAGGAAACCAGGCACCGCTCATCACCTGGCCAATACCATCTCTATGGTGAAGCATGGTGGTGGCAGCATCATGCTGTGGGGATGTTTTTAAGCAGCAGGAACTGGGAGACGAGTCAGGATGGAGGGAAAGATGAATGCAGCAATGTACAGAGACATCCTTGATGAAAACCTTCTCCAAAGCACTCTGGACCTCAGACTGGGGCGAAGGTTCATCTTCCAACAGGACAACGACCCGAAGCACACAGCCAAGATAACAAAGGAACTCTGTGAATGTCTTTGAGAGGCCCAGCCAGAGCCCAGACTTGAACCCGATTGAACATCTCTGGAGAGATCTGAAAATGGCTGTGCACCGACGCTCCCCATCCAACCTGATGGAGCTTGAGAGGTCCTGCAAAGAAGAACGGGAGAAACTGCCCAAGAATAGGTGTGCCAAGCTTATAGCATCACACTCAAAAAGACTTGAGGCTGTAATTTCTGCCAAAGGTGCTTCAACAAAGTATTGAGCAAAGGCTGTGAATACTTATGTAAGTGTTATATTTTCGTTCTTTATTTTTAATAGATTTGCAAAAATTTTAAACAAACTATTTTCACTTTGTCATTATGGGATATTGCGTGTAGAGTTTTGAGGAAAAAAATGAATTTAATCCATTTTGGAATAAGGCTGTAACATAACAAAATGTGGAAAAAGTGAAGCGCTGTGAATACTTTCCGGATGCACTGTGAATACTTTCCGGATGCACTGTATATGTGTATATGTATGTGTGTGTATATATATATATATATATATGTGTAATATATATTTTTACACGTATAACATGGCTTATCCACAAGTGTACCAAACATCAGGTTGACAATGGAAAAGTACAAAGTTTTTAATGTACACTGCTGCTCATAATCACAATAGAACTCGTTTTTTTTTAGAATGATTACTAAAATATACAATGTTCTCTTCAACACTTAACATCTAACAGGTCATCTTCTTCTTTCCTTTCACAGAGCGCTCTGTTCAACTTGTACGTCCAGTCAGAGGAAGAAGAGACCTGTAAAATCACTCTGTTGACAGATCCACAAATCAGTGAACCAGGTTACTGATGTCAACTCAAACTTCCAATGAAGAGAAAACCAGTGACAGCTACTGCATTTGAAAAGTGATTTATTTTTTTTTTTAAATTGTTTTGGCATTGACCAAGTGTTGCACACCTGGATGTGGAAGATATGCTGGTCCCAGGTAAAGTGAGGATTTTCTGCTTTTACCTGTTTGGACATATATTGTTGGGACTTTTATTCTGGTCTCCAATACACTGTCACTTTATAGTTCCGAAGATGTCGCTATCACTGCTATTTTCTAAAATTAATATATTTGATAGATTTTTTTAAATTGAAGTATTAGTTTGCCTTTTTGGCTAGGCCAATTAAGCAAGCCCTGGAAACCCACATGCTTCTTATTGAATGAATGAGTGAGGGGCTGAGTGATGAAATTACACCACCGGTTGGCCGTTTTCAAAATAAAAGTCAGCATTACAAATTAAAAGCCCTCTAGTGTTTCATACATGGTCCTGCTATATACCAGGTTTTAGGAAAAAAAATAATAGGATAAACTCAATTGACTAACAGCCAATCAGTGTGATGTACACAAAAACAAAGGCATGTGTCATTGTATGTCAAGATCAGGCTTTAATGAATGTGCTGCTTTATAAAGACGCCCCTGTCTGATAGCTAAAAATGCCATTAGACAAAAGGAGAACGAGCTCATTCTTCTCACCTGCACATGAAGATAATTGATTGGTAACGATCAGATGCATAATCACCAGTGTCATCTTTGACATTGATCGCTGCTCACGTACTGTACAAACTATTGTACTTGTTCTCGTCCGCTGCCTTAATCAGGTGCGGCTCATTTCAGTGGCTGCCTCTATTGAAGAGCATTCTTAAAATGGATTACTTTTGAGTGGACTGGCAGCCAGTTGGTTGAACCTACTGTTGCCTGACTGTTTGTTATCTTCATGATCTAAGGTCAGGGAAACACCTGGCTGTCTTGAGAATTGGAATAACTGTGGCTTTCTTATGAAAAAAGCTTCGTGCAGATTGATGTGAAGTTATAGTAAATTTCCCCACTGTGGGATTAATAAAGTCAAGATTTAATCTAAAAAAAACACCTTGTGGGATTTTTGGTGGAATTAGCAGGTCTGTGATGGTTGCTTTCAGTCTCTTCTGTAGTTTGCTTGTCAACACGTGTTAAAAACAAAAATTGGGCCCCTGAAATTCTTAAACTAATGTTTGGAGCATGAAGTTCTCATCCACTGTAGATGCTAACCTGCTCTTTTTGGAGTTGAGGGTTATGACTAAGATAAAAAAAAAAAATACTGTTGTATGACTTTTTGCACAAAATCACTTTTGGTGTCGTACAGTCTGAAATTGTTTGTAGTTTGAATGTATTTGATGACATGCCTACGGTGGTTCACGCTGGATGTCGCTCATGACCGACTTATAATTCAATTTACATGGATATTTTATTACTTTTCAAGGTTGCATTTCAGAAATCAGTTTTCTAAACTTTCATCAGGTATTCAACATGCCTCACCCTGACATTTTGGGAAATGTGCTCATTGCTTTCTTGCTAAGAGCTTGGTGATGCAACTGGCACCACTGTAACATCTAAACGGTAAATATGTATTCCCAGCAGGCAGCAGCTTGGGAAAAAGACTTCACCTCTGAAGACTGTGAAGCTCACTATTTTAATAATCCTCCGTGTTTAATCTGTTTCCTTGGATTTATGTGTGGGACCATTATTTACCTGGATCTAAAGTAAGCAACCGAGCTGCTGGCTTAGCTTAATTTTACTCTCAGCTGGAAAGTGACTGAGCATATTTGTTGTCATGTTCATTTAGGCCATTTCTAATATCATGTTAAGATTTTTATTGATGGTTAAAATATTCTAAAATCTGCAGTATTGAACTGTTTTGATAGTTATTGTTTTGTGAATGTGTAGAAAGAGGTCAAATAAATCACAAAAGTGATGTCGGCATTAAAAAGCTTATTTTTTTCATGAAAATGTGGACATTCATGGTTGTTGTTTTTTAAGTCTTTTCTCAGTATTTTTGCAAACAAGACATTTCTGTGATGATTTTGTGTTCAATATCTTCCTTCTGTCATATTAGACCTTCACTTGAATTTGAAATACTTTCGGCCAAATCCTCACTAGACTACCAGAAATGAAATCAAGAGAGTGAGAAGGGTGGAAGAAGAAGCTGTAGTGGAAATGTTTAATTTAAGCGACTTCTCTAGATCCTAAATCATCAAATCTTAAATCCTCACCCGAGTTAAAAGGTAATGAACCAGTGGGCCAGACTGACTGATCATTAGAATATTCAAATCATGACTCCTTGGAGATTCTGATGGCATCAACACTTCAGCCTCAAACAAACCAGTTCGAGGCAGAGCCGGTCTTTAAGGTCAGAGTGATCATCGAGCTCTAAGTTTTCATGCTGCTACTTTAATATCTTCTGAGTGTAAAACAGAGTGAAACGGAAAGGGAACAAAGGATACGTCCTCCGTAACTTTAGCCAGAGAGGGAAGTTGTGAAATTGCTTAAAGATTGCAAAATCTTGTAACTGAAATGAAAAATTGAGCAACTGCTTTCCTGAAATTAGGCGAGACTTCCTGTAAAATTGCTCTTTCCTATTGTGGTCATGTGGCCTACTTGACATACATTTAAATTAGAGTTGGCAATAGGTCATTTATGGGTCATTTTTCAAACATCTACTCTGTGAGCCCATGTTGTTTATTTGCCTACTTTGTGGTAGGATCTCCAAAAGACAAAGGTTACCGTACTACCTCTTGACAGTTGAAGTCTCAGTGCTCATGTTTTTAGTTTACTGAGTTACATGTCTGTGTCCCTGGATGCTCACAGCCTCATGTCCAATAGATCAGTTTCGATTTACAATTCTTTTATCTGGACTTTCCTTTCGTGTGATTTGCAGGACAAACTGGGCCAAATCCTCCCAACCCCAGGACATTCTGCTGGGATGTCCTTGACATAAAAAGTGCACAAACAGACACAGTGTGGGTTACAGGAAATGAATGAACGTGTCACGGTGTGGTGAAGGGCGCAGTGGAAGGAGGTGCGTAATTGGTTTCTGATGCAATCTTGGTGTAATCCCAACGTTGCTCCTGGAGAGTTCTGCACCGTTTCTATGACGGACATCCGCTTCACCAACATGTGAAATGAAAACGATGAATCCGTGTCTATGAGGAGTAAACACAATAAATCGTAGCCTATGACATAGCGTAAAAAATAGGAATAGGAATATTAAGCGCCGTCTGTGATGATGATAATAAGAAACACGGTTTATCTCGCTAAAGCTTTCATAATATCCTCATTTTTGTTCATAGCTTCGTCAACTCACCGACACAGAGCCCAATACATATATTCGCCTAAAAATAATATTCAGATCGAAAACGAAAACAAAAGGCTCCCGACAGGAACCATTTTGGCTCTGTAGAAGCTTTTGAGCGAACACCATTAAGTTAGCTTCAATATAAAGATTTCCCTGGTGGCGTTGTTTCAAAATTAAAGCCTCCGCTACGTGTACATATTATGGCGCCATCTACAGTCGCAGGGACTTTTATTTTGATCACGTTGGAACTTAACTTCCGGTTACGTGCATGCCAGCCTTGACGATCAATTCATCCCCCGTCGCGTAGCAGCACCGCCCTCTAGTGGTCAGCCCCGGTATAGCCAACATGTCGGCTCAGTGGTCCTGATGCTGCAGGGATGCGGAGAACAGCGATATGAGAGGATGTGCAGTATGTAAACCGTGCCAGGCCCGAGTAATCTTGGCGCAGTCTCTGTGGCGCAATGGAATAGCGCGCTGGACTTCTAATCCAGAGGCTCCGGGTTCGAGTCCCGGCAGAGATGAGTCACTCTGCTTGCCACACGGCAGACCTGCGGTCCCTTTTAACACTTGGACACACTGATGATGTTTTAGTTTCAGATTATTGTGCTGTTCTATCCTCACTGCGCGCTCAGAAGGCATATACAGACTACAGTGAGCACAATGAAGCACAGCTCCATCACTGCTCTTATTTGCTCTTTTCGGTGTAATTCAGACTAAAAAAATACAAAAATCTTGATTGAATTCAGTTAAGAATGGCCGATTTATGTTTGAATCCGAATAGATTTACACGAGCTTCAGTTTTCTCTACTGACATTTTACTGGGATGTCTTTACATTTCCATCTTAATTTATAAGCAACATTTTTTCCTCAAATGTCCTTTCAATACTGGAGTGTTTTGCAGTGATTTAAAACCGGAATTCCGCTTTTCTCTTTGAAAACAAAACAAAAACAAAACAACAAAAAAGGGAAGATATGTCATCTCAATAGGATTATACATGGGTATGAAACTGTAAAAAAATATATATATTTATTACATTTCTTGTTGCATACTAAAACTTCAGTTAGTGTGGTGCATTTTTTTTATTTTATTTTATTTTTTACTTTTTATTTTTTTTTAGATGTTCATGGTGATAGTAACAATTACAGTTTGGTACCGCAATGAATCCAAACAAAGAAACAACCACGAAACACATCAAATTGAAAATGTTAGGCTTTTATTCTATTTTTCCTCAAATTACACAGGTTATTCGTGAAAATATTATACAAATATAAAACATTACTTGTATTCAGTGTATTTAGAGCCTGTCCGAAGGGGGGGGGGGGGTTTGTCAGTGAAGAAAGGATATATAGATATGGCCTATTTTGTAGGAAAACAAACAAAAGAAAAACAACAACAACAACAACAACAAAGGTGTATGTTCACGATGCCAGCAAAAGGTGTGATGGGCGCTTGTGCGCGCGCCCGCGGATATTTCGGGACGCTTTTTTTCCAGTTGCGCTCGGAGCAGCGCGCCGCGGGGGCGCTCTCGGTCGAGGACGGAAGGGGGCGCTGCGGCATCGGTGAAAGCCGCTTTCACCTGCTCTGAGACGGGAGGAACCGGCTCACCGTGGAGACCTACTGAGCTGTGACAGCTCCACGATCACGGGGATCCATCACCCAGAATCTGTAGCCCACATCACGGGACAGGAAGGAGGACATGGTCTGTTTTAATCATCAGCTGGTCAGTTTTATTTCCCCACGGTGACATCACCGCACTGAATAGTCGACATTATCCTCGGCAGCAACGGTGTCTGCGGGTATTTATATTACTATCATAATATATCCGGCTGTTCTCCCTACTTCCAGCACACAGCGTCTCTCCTCTTAATACTCCGCTCGCCGTGACATACTGCTTAAACATGTAATATCAGTTTAATATCGTTCACATTATGAAGTTCAGAAGAGTGCGACTCCACCGACGTGTCTGACCTCAACCTCGACTGACCTCGTGCACGTTCTGCGATATCCCTGTCGATATATATATATTTTTAGAGTGACATCTGCATCATGAATTATAAAATTGGGCGCATAAAGGTCTCGATGCAAGTTAAGGTGTCTAAAATCATGCCATTGCCCAGTGCCACGCTGTGAGCGGCAGAAACCAAAGCAGTCTAGACCGCAGCAAATGTGTCAAAAATGATTATGCCTCTCTTTAAGCTGGTTTATTTTTATTATTTTTTTTCATAATATTTTTTGTTTTGTTTTGGCCGGTGTTAGCCTGTGCGAGATCCAGAGGGAGAGGGAAAAGGGGGCAGTGCTGTGGTGCTGCTGACGTGAGAGGAGAGAGAGAGAGAGAGAGAGAGAGAGAGAGGAATGCGCCGCTAATGAGAATATGACGTCAAGTCAGAGAGATTAGAGCTGGGACAATACCGGAAGTAGAGCGTGGTCAAATTGGGTGAATTTTTTTAATTTTATTTTTGTGTAGTTTATTAATCGGCGATTAGGTGGAGGCTGTGGGTAAAAAAAAAAAAAAAAAAAAAAAAAAAGCACATTTTATTAGCCTATTATTTTAAAAGAGATATCAAATTCAGTTTGAGCTCCCTAATACAAACGGGCCTGCGCATTTTAAATTCGTCGTAACCTAAAAGCACACCGAGGTCTGAATAAGGGAAATTGCCAGAACAGATGTCACTCTGATAGTGCTCCTAAATAAAAATGGCTCCAGACAAAATATAGCCTATCCGCCGACGTAATTAAAACTCCTTTATTCAGGATTTTATTTTGAAGATCGCAACCGGAAGTGTGGTGTGCCGTCGCCGCCCGCTTACCGTCTCAGAGTGGAGTAGAAAACGGACTGTCGCTCCAGAGCAAAGAGGAGGAGAGAGGTAAAAAAAAAAAAAAAAAAGAAAGAAAACAGTGAAATGTTGTAAAAGCGGAGCGAGTTCAAAACCAAGTCGGGGGCCAGACGAGGAGGGACGACGCAGGAGGATTATTATTATCTGTGCAATTGTTGTTAAAGTCAGAGAACTCCCGCTTTTTGATGCTGTCCTCACGGAGGTTTGAGCCAATAACGGACTTATTGGTCGGCTGAACCATGCAGAGGCTGCTGCTCCTGAGTTTGCTGTTGAGTTTTCAAACTGGTAAGACTGCGTTTTCTCTCTTTGAACGCGTAACGGGCGGCGAATAAGGGTGAAATAATAAAAAAATAATAACTGTGTGAAGCTACGGAGGCTTAAAACACGCAGAGCCGTCCGCTGCTATTCATTATGAGCTGTGTGTGTGTGTGTGTGCGTGTGTGTGTGTGTGTGTGTGTGTGTGTGTGTGCGTGTGTGTGTCTGTGTAGGGGAGAGAAAAATGAGAAAGGCATATAACATGATTTCATAGCATTCCCATATGAACCGCAGCAATGGATCACCTTAGGCGTACGCGCGTGCACGTGCAGCTTCGTGTGTGTGTGTGTGTGTGAGTGCGCGCGCGCGCGTGTGTGACTGCGTGTCCGCAACCGCAGCAATGGATCACCACACTTTTATTTATTTATTTATTTTTTTGCAAATTTTTTATTTTTATTTTTTGGGGGGGAGGAGGAGGAGGAGGGGGGGGGGAAATGATGGGTGTCGCGCGCGTGCGGATACAGGCGGCCGATTGTGCGCGTGCGTACGTACGTACGTCCAACTTGAACATGACTGGTGGCCGCGCGCCCATCGGCCTAAATGACCTTTTGCATATGACACCCCCCCCCCCCCACCTCTTTAGCCCCCCCCCCCGTGCCGTTATTCAGACGGGCTGTGGTGAGGCGCTGGGGACGTGACGGGAATGACAGTGATTGACCAGCGCTGCTCTGCATGCCAGCAGCACTTCCACACTGCTATCGCATCTGAATGGCTTGTCAGTCAATGAGAGCACTGCTACCATCTCCTGTAGGGATCCTCTAGTGAAAGGCAACCCTCTCTCCTCTTGTCCCCCCCCCCTCCCCCTCCCCCACACACACACACACACACACACACACACACACACACACACACACACACACACACACACACACGCGCGCGCACACACGCACACACACACACAGCGTCCCTGTCCTGGTGTCCTACCTGTGTGCCCATTCGCAAAACCCTCTTTCGTTGCCTTCCTCGGTGCATTTCAGCAGCACAGTGAGGTGTGCGTGCGGCGGCAGCAGCCATGCATCCGTCTCCCCTCCGTACCTGTGCGGTGCCAGGTAAGCCATTGGCTTATGGTAATCACAGCTGTAAACCGAGTTGCTAGGATACAGGAGGCTGAAGGAGGAGGAGGAGGAGGAGGAGAGGACGGCTGTAATTTCTCGAAGCTACCTGTTTGATTGAGGCAGATCCGTGTGTCGTCGACGTGGTCGCGCAGAACCTCCCATCTTTCCATCCCATTGTCTACCTTCGGAAGGGGCCGGGAGCGTGCACGTCCCGGCTGCCGGGCCGGCCACTTCATCGTAGGTAGGGGAGGGGGGCGGGAGGGAGGTGGGGGTGTTCGGCGGGGAAGCGAAGGTACAGAGAGGGATGATGTCACCGTGTCTGCCGGGCTTTTGTATCGGCTCTGCCTCTGCTCGCCGTGCTCAGCGTCCACCCCAGCGAGTGTTGCTGGGGGGGAGGGGGGGGGGGGGGGGTTCACACAAGCACAAGACCGTCTGCATCCAGCGAGGAGCAGGTCCCTTTTCATCGACAAAAATAAGGCGCTCTCCTGGATTCGCGTTATGACGCAATCTGGCAACTGGCAGAGACACCCCCCCCCCACCACCACCACCACCACCTCCACTTTCTCCATCGAGACCCCTTTTTTTTTTGTTGTTTTACTGTCACGTGCTGTCCCCCTTGTTTGTCCACTTATAAACCATTCACACACACACACACGCACACACACACACACGCACACACACACACGCTGACATACAAGCTATTTACATGCGAAGCCATGTGTCCCGTTGTCTGCCGTCGCACTGTTACAACTGTATAATCCATTATTACGCCATGTTGCGCTCTCAGACACAAAGATATTTGCTCTCTGAGGCTTTCCCCAAGACAAGATTAGCAGGCTGTAAACGGAGCCGTATTTTTTTTTTTTTAAAGTGTTTTTTTTGGTTTTGTTCTGGGAGATTTAAAGACGGTGCGATACAACGGAAGGTCTCGAACGCTGCGCCGCGATTTTGGCATCGGGCTACGAAAACAGAAGAGGAGGGGACCTCGTCCAGGGCGAGCTCAAATTAACATCACCTCACAAGAGACGCATCCCACTGTAGGTTTGGAAGCTTTTTTTTTTTTTTTTTTTCCCCTTCGGCGACGCTTATCTCTTCACCGGACCGGTAAAACAGTATTTCACGGCCCGCAGTTTGCACACATGTAATTGCCTGACGGCGCTAATGATTGGACGGTTATTAGTGGAGCGGCCAATTAAAGCTTCAGTGTGTCGGGGTGTGTTGAAGTCGAGCTGCAAAAACAGGACTGACCGCGCGCGGTCCGACTGGCAGCGCCGCGGCCGCGATTGACTCGGCGGCCCGGCCCTCGCGTCCACGCCACCGGGCCCGGTGACAAGTCCCGAGCGAGCGGCGGGCGCGTGGACGCAGCTGTTTGAACTGAACGACGCCGCGTTGATCAATCACCGCCAACTCGCCACCTTGAACTTACTAATGGGCGTTGAGAGTCGTGAGGTCGGACTCGCGGCAGCTACCTGCGGCACCTTACAGCCAGAACCCCGACCCCACCCCCACCCGGGTCTGAAACGCTGACTTTGGACGAAGGCTTTTCCCGTGCGCGGGTGTGTGCCGTTTCTTTTTTTTGTTGTTGTCCGGGCCTGTGCAGATCCGGGCCGCCCGGGACGCTCCGGCTCTGAATCACGCACGGCCGAGCCGTGAATCACAGACCTCAGACGGATTCCTGTGTTTGTGCGGCTCCGGCAGAGGAAATATTCAGATGTTGGAAGAGTCAGACGCACTGGGGGTGTGGGGGTGGGTGGGGGTGGGGTGGGGGTGGGGTGGGGGGTGGGGGGGGCTTTTACACCCAGAGAACGAAGGGTTCCTTGGGGGTTGTTTGATCGGGGAAGTAGCGGTTCGACTACTCCTATATGCGTAATGTTAATGACTCAAAGTGGGTTGTAATAGTTCCAAAAAAAAAAAAGAAAGAAAGAATGAAGGATTAGGAAAGACTCCATAAAAGAAGAATCCAGCGCAGCACAAAACACTGGTAAAACTGCTGATTTACAGCATTTCACGCATTCCTGCCTGCAATAATCTGTAGCATTTTCTCCTAAACAGATTCCACATTTTTCCGTTCTTTCACAGGTTCGTATTCGGTGGCCGGAGATACTTTTCCATTTTGCACGGGGGGGACGGGGGGGACGGGGGACGGGGGTGGACTCCTGCGTCCCCGCAGCCAGCGGTGTGTACGATGGTCCTCCTCGTGATGAATAAAAGAGCAGCTAGCCCGAGCTAATCTCATGTAGCCAACCCCCCCCCCCCACCCCGTCGTGAAGCTCACGCAGGTCTGGAGAGAACCGAGCACTGAAGTGGGTTTACCAAAGGATGGGGGGGACGTACTCAGTGGCTTGTAATAACCACTGAAACCTCACTTGGGAGAAGTTGTTTCGGCTCAGATAAATAGCCACGAGAGATTAAAAAAAAAAAAAAAAAAAAATGAGCAGCGGTGGCTACCGCGGCCGACGAAGTAAAAAAAAAAAGAAAAAAAAAAAGTGCCACCTACGGAAACTCGAACTTGTCGAGATCCTCCGAGTGGATTTACCACTTCTGGAACTATTTATAGCGGCGCGATGCTTTTACAGAGCTCTCTGCCGCGGTTTCAAGGCCAAAGAACCATTTTTTTTTTTTTTTTGGCGGCGCTACAGTGAACCCCTTTTCCAGCTCGGAGTGGAGATGGGGAGTGACACATGTGGTGAGGCAGAAGTCTGTTTTTGATTTCGATCCCGGCGAGCGAGATCGTAGCTCCGCGGCGCGCCTGCCGTTAATATGCGAATTCGGGTCACGGTTTTTAACGCGATTTTGAACGAAGCCCGTTTACCGAGAAGCGTCTCTAATTGAACGTCAGCCACTGAACGCGATCGCTGAACCAGCTGCGAAGCTCAACCTGGGCGCCGGGTCTCTTGACGTTGCAACGTACATGGGACGCCTGTTGTTCCCCCCCAACGGGGCCGCGTCCAATCAAGACATTCTTGGCATTTCTGTCCCGGCGGGTGTTTTGTCAAAGTGTGACATGTTGATTGCTTCTCTCAGTTGTTTGTTTAAGGGCATTCCTCTGGACGCGAGTGTCCTGTAATGCTTTTATTTTTTTTTTTTTTTGAAGTGGTGCTCGGGAGAAGAAAGAGACTCGCGTGCTTTCAGATGATCCAGTAAAAAAATAAAAATAAAAAATAAAAACTCATCGTGTGCAGAAAGTGTTTCGTCGGATGATTCATTACCGAACTCGCAGTCCGAGATAAATTCAATCAAAAGCGTGCACGTCTCCTTTGAGCGTCATCAGCGGCTACGTGCATGTTTCTCAAAGTGAAGCCCCGGGATTTAAAGGCCCCATAATCTGATTGTGTTTGACAGGCCGGGGGCATGCAAGTTATAAAAAGAAAGAGGAAAAAAAACAAAAAAACTTCCCCTTAAAAATGTTTCTTTATGCAGAGTCCCCCGAGCAAGAGAGGAACACTTTATCACATCTGACTGAATCTATTGGCCTTGTTTTCCCAAACTGCACGACCACATTCTGCAGCCAGGAACAATGTGGGGTGATGGAGGGGGGGGGGGGCGCTGGGGGGTTACAGGAGAGAAAAAAAGAAGTTGTTTGGGGGAGAAGTGGAAGACCAGGAGGGGGACAAAGAGGGGTAGTCCTATAGGCAGGTGGGTGAAGCCTGATAGACTGTGATTAGAGGTTTTTTGTTTTTTGTTTGTTTGTTTGTTTGTTTGTTTGTTTGTTTGTTTGTTTTATAGAGGTGCTGAGGTGGGAGGGTGGGGGGGCAACAGTATTGTAGTGAGGGAGGAGGTTGTGCCGGATGAAAAGAAAAGCAAGCCGGGAGAGAGGGGACTAGGACCAAGGAGGAGGAGGAGGAGGAGGTGGTAGTGGTGGTGGTGGAGGAGGAGAAGGAGGAGGAGGAGGGAGGAGGAGTGGTCGGGAGGCCAGCGGCAGAGAGAAAGGGACTATTACTCAGGCCTGACTGCTCCCTCAGTGGGGACAGTGAAGCTGCTCATTCAGACAGAATATGGTGGAGGCCGGTTCAAAGGCTACATTTGAGCTGGAATCGGCAGTGATTGAACCCACATCTGAGGTGCCAGCCGAGCTCTTCCTCTGCCCCGTCCCCACCGAGGTTAATTGCCATTAATCGGCAGTGCTGTTAAATTTCTTTTATGCTTCTCTGACTCCCAACGTGGAGCTTTTTCTGCTCACCAAAGTTCATTCTTTCTCTCGCTTTCTGTCCCCTCCTGGATTTTTTTTTTTTTTTTCTTCTCAGTTTGCCTCCCCCCACCCCCACCCCCACCCCCACCATTACTTCTTCTCTTTCCATCTCCCCCTTTCTCTCTCCCCGGCTCTCTAATAACTTCCAGATGTGGTTCTTGCATTCCTCTGGTCGGTGGAGAGAGAAAGAGACCAGAGGAGGGAGGGCGGTGAGGGAGGGGGGGAGGGGGGGGGGTATGAGTCGGGGGAGGCAGTGGGGGGAGGGGACGGGAGGGAGAAGCACATGAATTAAAACAGGGAGCACATGATGAGGAAGAGGAGCCCGTGGACTGTAACGCACACACTGCAATGTGCACTGGAAAACACACACACACACACACACACACACACACACACACACACACACACACACACAGACAGTGTGTGTGTGTGTGTGTGTGGGGGGGTTGGTTGGTCCTGTAACCTCAAAAGTTTTGGGACATTCTCCTCCTCTTCCCCCTCCTCCCCCTCCCCCTCCTCCTCGCCCCCTCCCTCTGCAGGAATGTGGCCGACGCTGATGATGTCACTTCATTTCTCTGCTCTCCCAGTTTCTGCTTCTCGGCAGGGACGCAGGCCGAGAGAGAGACACAGAGAGAGAGACAGGGACACACAGAGGGAGAGAGAGAGAGAGAGAGAGAGAGATATTTGCCTCGCTCTCCGTCCATCCTCCCTTTATGATAACAACAATTAGGGTCAGTCGTCTATCTAAATCGGTTACCGCGGCATCCGCGACGCTCGCCGTCCCCTTGTCATGTAATATAACAAGCCTGCGGGGCTGAGCTGTTGCGGGCTACAAATGATGAGAGCCATCGCTGAGTAGTAATAATCATGATATTTTTGAAGTCGAGTCGTGAAAACAACGTAGCGCGTTAGACGCTTTATTTTTGTCAAAAGACTGCAGCTGCCAACTTCATGCTGCGCCCTCGAGGCTAAGCTTACCTTGACCCGGCGTACCCATCTCCTTACACGCAGATTAGACTTAGTTTACATTTCAGCAAGTCACCTCCGGTTTGATGGAAGACGCGCCGAACGGCCCAAAGTGCGCGGACCGTGGCCGTTAACCCGCCGTAACCATCCGTCCTTTCCTCATGACTCGGGATCCCGACTTCAGCGATTTGCTGCCGACCGGCCGCAAAGGTCGGGGCCCCGACGGGCTGACGGGTGACCTTTCAGTTTATCCCGGTAGGTGTCGGGTTCGGTCGGGATCAGCGCTCCGTGCGAGTCCGGTCTGCTCCTCACGCGGCGAACTGGAGAACACCGGCTTCGTCCGCGGGGAGTTTGGCACGATGAAACGGGAAGCGGTCCGTTTTTGCCGAGACCGTTGTCTAGGGACCGTCTCCGATCTTTGGTCGGCGACGTGAGGACTTTGAACTTTCAACCCTCCCAGTCTGCATCGTAAACCTGCCAGTTTACACCGAAGGCAACAAGACGGCGTTGACACCTCCGCAGCAACCGCTCTCTACGCTTCTGGTTTAGCTGTCAGTTTTCCAGGCATCTTTGCAGCTGGTTAGATTTTGTACCGTCTTAAAACGTGAACGAGACTCATGATCGTGAGTTACTTGCAACAGTTGCATTTTTAGTCACGATGAAACGGTGAGAAATAAAAAAAAACAACAAGATGGTCAAAGGCTCGGAGCCACCGACGGGTGTTTCACTGGAATAACGGTGGTGGGGGGGGGGGGGGGGGGGTTTACGTTGTGAAGTTGAGCCCCGTTGTGTCAATTCCTCTCAGTTCAGTGGTTTACCGCTTCACATTATTAAACTGCCCACTTGTGACTTGACAAGTCGCAGGCGACGCCGTCGGCCGGCGTGAGTCTGGCTGAAACCGGCCACTTCACATTGCTGCAACTTCTCCCAGCAAAAGTTCTCAAACGGTTCTCCGTCGTCGCAAATCTTTGGTCCTGAAGCGGCCGCGAAACGTCATTGCGCGTTCTGCGTCGTCGCGATTTTTCTTCATTGGGACTGAAGGAGCCGATCCCAAAACATCCTCAAATCAAACGGGCCTTACTTTTGGCCGTACACTGTAGTAATTGTAATAATCCTAATAATTATTTAGGTACAAAAAAAAACAAAACACGTTTTTGCTGTTGTGAGAAGATTTTGGTCTTCGTTTATTGTTGTTAATCTCAACCGGAGGTCCAAATTCCATCATCGGCTTGCGTATTGCCGTCCACGGAGGTTGAAGTCCAGCGGTCCGCAGTGCTCTACCCGGTGTCCTCCTCACCCCGCTCACCTCGCCGTCTTGTCTTTTAGACCGTTTGCCGTCCGGGAAGAAGCCTCGTCTTCAAAGCGACAGCGTGCACCGCAGGTTTTTATTGGCAAGGGCCCCCCGTATGAATATTACTGCACTCTGGGAGGTCAAGGCCCCGAGCTTTTATGGGATGTTTTTTGTTACAGATGACATTGCAAGAAGCTACAGTACATACCAATAAAATTAGATTGCACTGGATTGAATTAAAGCAGACCTTGAAAGGGGTGATTTATTGACGGGACGCCGCTTGTAAAATAGTCCCGGCGGATTCCGCCTCCGCGCCGCACCGAGGCGCGACCCGGATTGAGGGCCCGTCTGAGAGCTGTCACATGCTGATGGGCGCCGATGCTTACTTGCTCGACGGCGTGGGCTTCGGAGGCGGCGTGCCTTTAGGAATGGGCTTGCTCGCCACAATCAATGGGCGACCACTGCTGGGAATTATAGATTCATTATGATATTGATTGTGCCAGTTGAATTCAGTGGCGACCCGTGCGCCGCAAGCTGCACAGTGCACTGCTGCAGAGCAGCAGCAGCAGCAGCAGCTTGATATCTATGTATCCTCTTGTTCGAGCTTATCCAGAGGACAGCTATTGTTAGTTCTGGTCACCCTTGGTTACAGCGGAGTATTCTTTGTCAGCCGCTCGGCATGTTGGCCGCACAAAGGCTCGTGGATTACCGGCGACGGGGCCGGCTTTCCAGCGATTGAGCATATTCATGTGGCCGTAATGTGTCAGATGCCTCGTCCATGAATTATCGTATTACCCACCAGTGATCATGGGGTTGCCATGGCCACTGTGTCTATCATTGTGTCAGTGGTCCTCACTGGCTGTAGCCATGGTAACAATGTCTGTAACAGAGGTTTGGTACAAATAAAGCTCTTCAGATGTGAAATGCATGTATGAGAGGAGCCCCGGAGAATGGTAGGGTGGCACGCGCGCTCAGACACACACACACACACACACACACACACACACACACACACACACACACACACACACACACACACACACACACACACACACACACACACACACACACACACTCTGCCTGTGCAAACATCCATTGAAAATTAGTGTGTACACCTCATACACACGGTGGTATCAAAATGGACAGACAAAGCGCAGGAATCATTTTCTTTCCGCCATTTCCAAATAAAACTTGTTTCCACAGCAACCATTTTGATAGCAATAGATAGAAGCAATTAAGAGGAGGCGCTGATTGAGGGGAAGACACGCACATGTGCTTGAAGGTAGAAAGGCTAGCCCAAGGAGGGAACGAGGTCGAAGGTGGACGGGTAGAAGGAGGGATAATTTCTTAATAGATGCCCGCTAGAAAAAAGGAAGTGAATAGAGAATGAGAAGGGGGCAAGGCCACAAAAGAGAGGAAGAAAGAGAGAGGTCGCTAACTGCAAGTAAGGGGGAGGACGGCAAGGTAAGATAACAGAGGAAGGGAGTGAGCAGGCAGACAATGCGGCAAACAAAGGCAGGCGTCTCGGAGTCTTTCTCTCTCTGGCTCGTTCTCCCCTCTGCCCTAATCTTCCCTCGTCTCCGTCCCCACCTCCAGGAGACACCTTTGTGTTTGACTGACACGGTGTCAGCAGGCTCAGTGGGTCGCCTCCTTTCACTCCCTGCCTCTCTCCGACTACGTCTTCTCGCTCGCTCCTATAGCGCCGTCGCCATGGTGATGGGTTATTATGGCCATCCTGCCAGGCGGCCATGTTGTTGAGAGAGGACAGGCACAGGTGGTAGAGTTCCCACTGCCAGACAAATAGATGGAGAAACTGCATACGCTCAAGTAGTGCACGGATGCAGTCTTCTCGCCTTTTGTCAAACAAAAACACCCAAATTTGAGGATTTGTCGCTCTTCTCTCTTTTACGTGAACGTAAACTGAAGATCTTTGTTGCTTGAAGAAAACAAGCAATTCGAAGGTGTCATTTTCTGACATTTTATTGACTTAATAGAGCTGAAAATAATAATACAAATAATTGTGACTTGCAGCAATACATACATTATACAGCGCCTACATGCACACGTTCATAAAAATGTATGCCGGCCACATGCATACAGAGTGAATGTATGCGCTTACATTGCACAGCGCTGGGCTGCATTACAACCTCCCAGCTCCATGTCAGCTTTTCAGGAACTAAAAAAAAAACAAGCTTCATCTGTGTTTAGAAGTTTTCAGAATAAAAAAAAAAAAAAGGGAATTCAGACGGTTCAAAAGGTCTCGGAGACGGATGCGTTGAGACATCGGCGTGCGCACCGACCGGTGGACTGACAGCTGCATGTTACTGTATGTCATATAGAGCAGAAAGGGACAGGGTGAGTCAGTGCCGCGTGACTCCTATGGCTGCAACTTTGTCCTGAAACAATGATGTCATCCTCCATCACACTTCACAGCTCTGTGTCTGTGGACCTCGCCGTCTCTTTGTTCTCCCGTTCCTGCATCTCATTTTTCCCCGGCAGCCCCTCCGTAACACCAACACATCGGCCACACGCGGCGCCCGATATGGAATTAGACAGATAACAAAATCAATTTGGAGCAGATTGACTAACAGTGAGGAGAGTGGGGAGCGAGGGTGAGAGAGAGAAACAACGAGAGACCGGTGCGGCCGCCTGACTATTAATTGAATAGGTGGAGCGAGGATGAGGTCATTGAAAAATGTGTTTTTCAGAGAAAAAAAAAATAAAAAATGGGTGTACCGAGCACAAGGGAGGGTTTCATCAGATGCACACACGCGGGTTGCGCTCGCAGACACGCTTGTACAGAAAACTTTTTTTTTTTGGGCAGTTACTTTACACGTCAGCTGTTGCTATGGTGACGCGAGTCTGTGATCCAGCCGAAGCGGGGGATTGGCTGGAGAGGAGCGAGGGAGAGGAAGGCAGGGGGACTTTGTCGGAGGGGTACAGAGGGGCACGGGGAGGGGGGGGGGGGCAGACACAAAGATAATTAGATCGATGCATAACAATCCATACTTAATGCCATTTTATTTAATAGCATCTGATTCAATAAGACCGAATGCCACCAGTGAGCCTTCCCTAAATCTGTCTACAGCCTGTCTGCTGTCCCGTACAGCGAGCCGGTGTGTGCGTAAAGGTGAAAAACAAGGTCTGACACTCACCACCGGACTGCAGAGCGTGTGGCAAACTAAAGAAATACAGGGCATATAAGCAGCACACGTTCTAAAAATAGCTCCAAACATCTCTGCGTGCATATACCCTTTCGGTAATTTTCAGCAACAAATTGACGGTTCATTACCTTGCTATTAAAGCACCGTCGCATGGTGAGAGAGGTGCTTTCGGGCTAAATTGCTGTGGTTGTTGACACGATGGCGGCGTGTGGCCGTGCGTTTGGTGAGTCACCCCGGCGCGGCAGTGTGTGCTCGCCTTTGGCTTTGTGTCTGCTTTGACAAGCAGAGGTTGGTGTCTCAGTGTCGGCAAGGGCTGTTGTCCTCGGTCCCAGATTAATCCTAATCCCTTTCCAAACTTTGACTAAGGCCGTATTTAATCCTAGACCAAACTGAGACCCGTTCCCAGCGGAGATGAAGACGCTCCGCTGGCTTGACAGTTTACTCTGGAGTCGTGGTGTAATCCATGTTCGGGAAACCGCCTCTGCGTGTCGATTACATGTTAGGGGTTTGGAATGGTTGTGTTTGTGTGTGTTGACAGGAAATGGTTAGCCCATGTGGTGAAGGTTAGGTCGTCTGTGCTGCCTGTTTTTGTTTGTGTGTGTGTGTGTGTGTGTGTGTGTGTGTGTGTGTGTGTGTGTGTGTGTGTGTGTGTGTGTGTGTGTGTGTGTGTGCGCGTGTGCGTGCGTGTGTGTGTGTCCGTGTCCATGTGCATGCGGTCATGGTCGCAGCCCTTTGTCAGTGCAGTCTGTGTGTGGACAGGGTGCTCGGAGTCTCCCGCTGGTATCTTGGGGATCAGTAACTCAAGGAAATCAGGACACACTCTAAATTTGTCACTGCAGCATAACCCACATAATGAAAGAATACAAGCTCCCTTGCATACACTCTCCTGTCTTGCCTCCGCTCCGACTACTCAGTACGTGTAGCTTCCCTTCTTTAAACACACAGACGCAAGCACGTACACTCGTGTTGACAAGTGTTAACTGGGTAATATGGAAATCAGAAGGCGACGAGCACATGTTTAACTGAGTCAGTGTTTTCAGTCCTCAGCCTTCGCATGGGTGTTTTCTCTGCAGATTGTGTAGCCTCCACTCAAGGAGCATTCAGTTTGGATTATGTTTCTGGTTTACTGAGGGAGTTGAGGGAATACCTCCAGCTAGCATATCTGAGGTGGTAGAGGAAAGGATTTGCCTGCCCTCAGGCTACTGTCGAGGTTGCGGGGTAGTTTAAACCCAGCTAAACTCTCTTTACACCATGTATATCTGAGAAAGGGTTTTTCATGCTTTTTTATGACGGTATAAATCCACACTGTACACTCCAGTAATTAGAAATGAAAACACAAGTCTAAAGCAATAACCTTTTGTTTATAATAGCATTTATTTCCAAAACATCATGCCAGTTATGCATCCCCAACCTTAATTACCTCGGCGGGTCATATGTGCATTCTTATCTTGAAACATTTCCGCGTTTCCACAGTTTTTTTTCACTTAGAAATTCGAATAAAATCTTTCCAAAAGTAGCTCATGAGAGACCAGCAAATGCTTTGATTTATCTGGTGCAAATGGAGCATCCCACTCCCAATTAAGTGGCTACAATCAATATTTCTATATTCACAATGGGAGCGAAAGGGGTTATTCATAATAACAATTCCGCAGAGAATTATCACCCATCCCTCAGATTTATGGAGCATTTTAGTGTGTTTCAGTTCACTGTTCACCTTGTTTTGGTTCACAGTAAAGCAACCGTAGTTCAAAATTCTTCAAGTTTTTTTAAAGTTTTTTTAGCATCTGCTTTAAGCAAACCCAGTCAGAGATGCCCCCTGCACGTTACCTGCCTATAGGAACAAATTGCAGACAACCAAAGTTAGCAACTAGCTGTTGACCATCATGAAGCATTTAGCAGACAGATACTTCCTTCAGGAGGTAGTGGAAACCAAACACAGCTAAAAGGAAATTGAATATTGCACTCGCATTAGTTCTGTCAACTTGGTGCGTGAAAGTATGTGACATCAGCCTTTCCAACTGAGCCCCATCCACTTCAAACCAGTAAGAAAAGCACGTTATTCAAACATTTCTCGTTGAAATTACCAACGTTTGGGCCAAAAACAAAATGTGTAAATGTGGGCATCCATCTCTTACCGTCAGAGGGTTGAGGAAATAACTTTTCGGGGCCTTTAGGCCTTATTGTCTCCACAATTACATAAATATATGAGAAGTCCAATTTAGTAACCGGATCCTAAATTCAAGCGTAAAAAATAAATGGACTTCACATTGCCAGAGAGAAACTGGAAGTTCCTTATTTACATCAATACGGTCGGTCAAGCTTGCATCTAGTGGCCATTAGAAGAATCATGCAACTTTCAACTGATGCGATCGCTGCCTGGTCAAACCGTGCACTTTTGTGGTTCCATTTCAGTGTTTGCAGTCACAGGCTTTTGGCACTTATTTGATTTTACCCCCAACTTCTCAGAACCAGTCATTTTTGTTGTGTGCTTTGTTTATCTTAATTCATTAATGTTGTTAATTAGGGAATTCCTCAAGGAGCAAATTAAAGACCGCTATTGTTTTTTTGTTGTTGTTGTTGTTTCTGTGTTCGGCACGGAATTATTCTAGGTATGCATGCTGCAAAGCTCCATCTGCATCTGATTCCCTTTTCACCGTGTATCCTCGCACATCTCCTTTATCTTCAGAATATTAATGCGCTGCACTGTCAGAAGCCATTGTTGTGATTGGTACGAAAATCTTTTTGCATGACTGGGTTCTTTTGTATTATCAGGCATATTGTACCTTTGCAAATCACACCAAATATGACATGATAGAGGGAGAGTGCACGTCTGTGTATATGAAAGGGAGGGGAAATGTGAGAGATAGGGACCGAGGGTCATGGGTTTGGGGGGCGAAGGGGGGGGGGGTGCAGAGGCATATGGCAGTTGTTACAAAAAAAAAAAAAAAAAAAAGTGAGAGATGGGAACCTTTGGAAAAGCGCTGGAGGGCTCGGAGGGGGAAGTGTGAGGGAATGAGGGGAGAGAGTGTCAGGGAAACAGAAGGGCAAAACAAGTGATAAAAAAGTGGAGAGGACAAGTGAGAAGGAGAGATGTAAATGGTAGGAGGTGAAGAAAAAGGGAGTGAAGGGAGAAAAAGTGAGAGAAGAGAGCGACGGCTGAATGGGGGAGAACGAGGAGGGGAGGGAGAGAGAAAGTGCTGGAGGGCTGATATTTAATGTGATAAATGAGTTGTGACAGTCCGCCTCTAACCCCCTTCCAACCAGCAAGGAGGAGGAACACAGAAATAGAAAGCATTATGGGTAAAAGCACATATACGCCATTATATATGTATATAGAAGGCGACGCGTACGTGGAGGTAGACGGAAAATCAGTGCTGGCAAAAGGACATTCGTAGACAGCATTATAGATGTACAAAATGAAGGAGGCGAGTGGAGATGCATACATATAGGCCGCAAAGCAGAGAGGGAAGCAAAGCAATTTGGGCAAAGGACATACAACATTATGGAGAGAGAACAGAAGGAGAGAGGCAGTAGCAGAGGAGGAGGAGGAGGAGGAGAGAGGGGTGGTGGGGTGGTAGGGGAGGGCGTGGGGGGGGGCGCACAATGCAGCAGTGGGTTAATGATCTACTGTACGAGATTCTTCGAAATAACAAGTGGGAGAGAGAGAGAGAAAAAAGGAAAAGCGAGGGCAGAATGGAAAGAATGAAAATTTCAAGTAAATCCTCCACAGTGATTGCCTCTCGTCCATTGTACGGGTGTCATGTCTTCAAGGGACAGCTAATTACAACTTGTCATCACACAGCGTGGAATGGCAGCATATTTTGCCTCGTCCCCCCCCGCCCCCCTCCCCATCTCCCTCCCTCGCCCCCTCCTCATATTAGATGGTCGGTGGGCCAGCTCGCCTATCTTGCTGTGGTCGTGGACTGCAAACTGGAGGGAGAGAGGCTCAGACAATGACAGCCACTGTAGTTTTGGTTGGGGAGTGGAAGCCTGGGAGATGACTCATGGGGAGGAATGAAGAAAGGAGAAACAGAGGGAGACGGGGTGGGGGTGGGGGTGGGGGGGGAGTTTTTTAAGAAATAAAAAGTCAGGAGCGAGAAGAAAAAAGGGGCGTGAGACACCCGATGGCTGAAGCTGTCTTGTTTGATCTCCTCCAGCTCTCCTCTCCTGAGTCAGCGATAACCACTTCTTCCACTTCATTCTTTCTCTTTCTTCTCCAACTCTGCTCTGGTTTCTTCTCCTCCGACACCTCCGTCTTCCTGTTCTTTACTCCTCTGCAGCGCTCGGTTAATGGCCGCGAGCCACTTTGCGATCAAAGGTGGTAATTATTGGCATTCCATGGCTGCTGTGGGAATGCAGTTTTTAATCAATTAACCATAAACGATATAGACAGATACTATAATAATCTTGTTTTGGGAGTTATTTGACTGGAGCTTGCCTGCAGTGTGTACACAGTGAAAATGAGAGTGCTTAACTTTTCCCTCTTTTTTTCCTTTCCCAATCCCCCTTTCAGTGTGGACAGCGAGATTCTCTCAGGAGCCGGCAGACCAGTCGGTGGTGCGGGGCCAGAGGGTGATCCTGTCCTGTGTTGTCTTCAACTACTCCGGCATTGTTCAGTGGACCAAAGATGGCCTGGCTCTGGGCATCGGAGAGGACCTGCGGGGTGAGACATCATACGCCCTCCTCGGGCTCTCGGTGCTGAGCGTGGGACTAAAATGTTTTGTTTTTTTTCAAAGCTGATTCTGATATCTTTGGATTGACGCTTGCTGATAGGCAGCATTTTACGCTGGCTGCATCTTTTAAAGTTTAAGATTTTATGAATGCTTTCAGTTTTTCTGTCTCTCCTTACGCCAAACAATTGCGAGGATGGCTGACTAAAGTAATGTAACTTGTACCACACCACACAACGTGGACTGAAGGGAAACATTCGCAGTGCGGAGGGTCGGAGTTGGATTGTGCTATGTTCAAACTGGACACCAGGGAGGAGGTGTGGGGGGGGGGGTCCTCGCTCTTGTTAAATTCATGCCAACATCCAACAAACATTGGAAATGCACAAACCAATCACTACAGTTGTCAGATGAAAGACAACGATATTATAACGACTGCCTAAACCAAATAATTCGAGCGAGGGTTACACGCATAGTCCTCCGGGGTGCTTCCGTAGTTGCCAAGTATTATGTCGAAAGATTATGGGATAGCTCAGCCAAAATGAGACGATGCTTAAAGCTCTACAGCCATGATAGCGACTCTTTGTGCTGTACTTTGAGCTAAATGCCAACGTCAGCGATATATTTATTATCAATGGTAACCACGGTGCTACTGACCGCGGCAGCCCGAGTGCACTGTAAAACCCGAACAACACTGAAAGTAGTTTCCAAGAGAGTGCCGAAGGTAACAGATAAATGATGCTTATGAATGCAAACCAAACTAAGAAAGAAAAAGCCTGTCTGACATACAAATTATGATATTGGCTTTTCTATGATTAATTGTGATTTAAAAAAATAACCTCCAGTTGAAAGTCATATCAGCAACCGCTGACCTACTACAAAGTTGGTAGAATCTCCCCTTGCTCCTTCATCACGGTCTTTTGTAAGTTGGTCTTTTGCAACAGTTTGGACTGCAAACAAATTATTTTCACTGTCAATCAATCTGCAGATTATTTTCCTAATTAATCGATGACTTGGGTTATCTAAAAATACGTTATTCATAATGATCTAAATCCCAAGGTCACGTATTCAAGGCTGTTGTTTAATTTGACCAACAGTCCACCACCAGCAGACATCCAGTGAACTGTTGTTAAAGAAAAGCATCACATTTTCACATTTGTACGAGTGGAACCAGCAAACACAAGAATGACTAAACTGATTAACCAAACTAAATAGTTGCACATTCGTTTTCAGTCCACCGGCTAATTGATGAGTCGGCTAATTGTCGCAGCTCTATTAACGTTTGTCCTCGTGAACAGCAGATCTTTTTTTTTCTAAATCTCCCCCATCATTAGTGCAACTTTGCGTGTTTGTAACTGTGCCATCTAATGCATGCTGACAAAATGTTTTTTGCTACTGCATTTTTTTTGGATACAGCTAGATTGAGCCAGCCAAGCATGTTTGCCCGAGAGATGAAAAAAAAAGAAAGGCTACTGTCATATTAAAAAAAAAAAGACATCTTAACCACCATCGCAGATATCCCATCGCTTCCTATTGTGACACAATGTGCACATATTTAAGTCGGTGCTAAATCTGGCCGCCTCCTGAACGCATCGTCAAATGTTTAATGGGAATTTCCAAGCGCCCTCGGGCACATTTTGCTAACTGACACCCTTCAATTTGGCTGAGGGACATCACATCATCACCTCTTGTCATACGAGCCGTGGGTGACACTGACTGGCTAATATCTAATTTTTATTGAAAGGCGGATTCATTAACTAATAAATAGCCCTCGTTCCTCGACGCAGCTCCCATGTCCTCACTCTTCTCTCTTCTTTTTCTCTTTGCATTTTTGTCCCCAGTGATTTCCCTGTTTTAATTTTTTCTGACTTTGACAGAACATGTGAGGAGTGATGCATCTCATCGCTGGCTTGCAAAATCTTCAGAATTGCACTGATTTGCCTAACGGGGCTAAAACCGGGGCTGTGCAATTACTCGTTAAAACAAATGGGCATATTTTTAACCGATTGGTCCGGAGGGAGACTGCATCATTTGTGACATGCCCGTGCCTCGCCGTTACTGTTTTTCCTGCGGACTCTGACTCTTTCCTCTGCTTTCTTTCAATTGTCTTTTTTTTTTTCCATTGTTGAATTTTGTTGTTAAAAAAAATGGAAAAACAAAAAGTCATTCTCAAAATGAATATCAACTATGCACACAATGAGTGTCCAAAAGAGGAATTAGTAGTAACACAAAGAAAAACAGGAAACAACCAAATTTGAGGACCCCCCCAACATATCGAAAAAAAAGTAGCAGCAGCCTTCAGAGTGAAAAACGGATTTCTCTTACTTTGTTTTACCATTTATTTCCTTTTTTTTTTTTCCTCCTCTCCTCTCCTCTCCTCTCCTCTCCTCTCCTCTCCTCTCCTCTCCTCTCCTCTCCTCTCCTCTCCTCTCCTCTCCTCTCCTCTCCTCTCCTCTCCTCTCCATCTGTCATGCTATTCCTCTGTGACCTCCTCATCTTAGATCCCTTGTTGCTCTCTCTCCCTCTTGTTCTCGTTCTTTCAGCTGCCTCTGTTGTACTGAGCCCTCTCTCATATTCCTCTTTTAACTTGTCTAGCTTGTCTCTCCTTAGCTTTCAGTGCCTGACACACTCTTAGTTCATGCACTCTTCACTCTGTCAGCTCTTACGTCCCTTCTTTCTCTCGTCCTGCCTGTCCTTGTCTGTCCTCTTTCCATTTTTTCTTTTTGGTCTGTTTCTGCCTTCCTTTCTTCTTACTTTGGTTTAATCATATTATTACTGTAATGGTTCAGTGCTTCAAGCCAAAACAATGTGAATGAAAACTGCCCACTTCATGCACACGTACCCTTAGTGTGTGTGTGTGTGTGTGTGTGTGTGTGTGTGTGTGTGTGTGTGTGTGTGTGTGTGTGTGTGTGTGTGTGTGTGTGTGTGTGTGTGTGTGTGTGTGTGTGTGTGTGTACGTTGTTTGTGTATGAGGCTCTGTCCCTCCGTCCCCCACCACCCACCCCCGCCTCTCTGGGCTTTTCATACGCTTCCTCGCCCTGGACATTTCACATGCAAATGCGCGTATATACAAGGCACACGCGTGCACAAATGCATGCAGAAACAAGGACACGCAAGGTTAGGCGAGCAGCAAAAGCCCCGTTCGCACGCTGCACATGTAAAAACAGCAGCAGAGGATTTCACATGTGATCTACGTCTGGGCAGCAAACATGAATTCTGCACCAGGGACTGGAGTCTGTTTGAGTCCTCTAAAACGTTGCTGTCATAATGCATTCATCTTTTCCCCCTGCTGGTAAAAGAGAGCATGGCTGCCACCTAATGGTGAGAATGTACAGCAGTGACACAGCTGGGCTGTGGGCTGGATGGGGGAAGGGAAAGGGAGGACTGGGAAGCCTGTCGTGAGTGCACGAGTGTGTTATGTGTGCATTGTACAACTATGTGAATGTATATGTTTGGTGAAACATTTGTTTCCGTGCACATAAACACGGGACTGTACATGTCTGTGGTGTCCTTCGGGATTCCCTCCGATTTTTAGCTCAAGTTTGACGGATCTGATGTTTTCTGATCAGCATGAATTGTAACAAGCTGCATGGTGTTGCAAGACCACATGAGTGTTTTGGGAGCCTGAGTTCATATTTCAACTCTGATATTTGGGAAGAAATGTGAGGTTAAAACTAAAATGTCAACGTAAGCAGAAGAAATGAAAATATGTCTCATTCTTTGGGTCTTTTTGACATCTTTGTGTCGTCGCTTCCTGTACGTTGCAACCTAAAACAGATATATAATGCAAAGCATCGATGTAAACCTGAGCTTGTCTAGTTCTTATTACCCTTCTTTACGCTTGTGTGTCTGTGTGTCCCAGCTTGGCCTAGGTACCGTGTGCTGCGTGTCCAGGAGCTCGGCCAGTACAATCTGGAGATCCTGTCAGCTGATCTGTCTGATGACTCCCTGTACGAGTGCCAGGCCCCTGATGCCGCCCTGAGATCCAGGCGGGCCAAACTCACCGTCCTCAGTATGTTTCTGTGTGTCTGGTCTGTTTGCATGTCTACCGGAAGTGTGTGCGTCTCTTACCACCCCCCTCTCTCTCTCTCTCTCTCTCTCTCTCTCTCTCTCTCTCTCTCTCTCTCTCTCCTGCTCCAGTCCCCCCTGATGACCCGGTGATCGATGGAGGTCCAGAGGTGCTGCTGAATGCGGGGGAGTCCTACAACCTGAGCTGTGTGTCCCGAGGGGCCAAACCGCCTTCTATGATCGAATGGCTTAAAGATGGTCTGCCTGTGGATGGGGCTGCCAGTACCACCGTGAGTCTAAAAAAAAAAAAAAAAGGACTCAGACACACAAACAAAAACCACACATTCAATGATCGGTATTGTCAGTTTCTGGCCTTGTATGTGTCTCTTGTGAATCTCTGTGTGTCCTCCAATCATCAGGAGGTGCTACCAGACAGGAAGAGGGTGACCACACGCAGCTATCTGCCTATCCACCCCGTTGACACCGACACAGGGAGGAACTACAGCTGTGTGGCCACCAACCTGGCTGTTCCCACCGGCAAAAGCACAACCGTCACCCTCAATGTGCACCGTAAGCGATGCTGCTCTCAATCCAGAATTAACTCATTAACTAGTACTTCTGATAAAGTACACAACTCTATACAGGTATACAGCAAAAGAAAAGATTTATTACACAGCCCAAAATAATCTGTTTCTTTGAGATAGTTTTACCCTTCGTACTAATACATAAATTGTCATTACATTTATGGCTAATTTAAAGGAACAAGCATCATGATCTCAAACATCTGCAACCACGTAAAGACTTTTATAGCTGTTCCTTAAGTCATGCACGGCAGCCATTTTGCATCCGACTGTCCTCCAGATTGCAGCATGCATTAGATGTAGTAAGGCCGTTGTTATGTGAGTCTCTCTCTCTGTCTCTTCCAGATCCACCGACAGTGACCTTGTCCATTGAGCCTCGCTCTGTCCTAGAAGGGGACAGGGTCACCTTCACCTGCCAGGCTCATGCCAACCCTCCTATTATGGGCTACAGGTCTGCTTTCACCAGGCACCTAAATTAGAAGTCACTAGCCAAAAAGGAATATTGTCTTTCTTTTTAGTTTTGAATGATTTAGTGGTTTTGAGCTGTGTCTTTGTTTTACTTTTGCTTAAGTCCACTTTAAGTAGTCATAAATATGGAAAAATATCTAAATAGATACATATTTTTTGAGGTTTTAATCTGTCTCGTGTTGGTCTTTTTTTGTACCTATAATATCGTGTGTTTAACTCCTAGGTGGGCTAAAGGCGGCGTGGTGCTGCAGGGCGCCAGGGAGAGTGTGTTCACCACCAAGGCCGACCACTCCTTCTTCACTGAGCCTGTCTCGTGTCTGGTTTTCAATGCTGTGGGAAAGACCAACGTCAGCATCTTGGTGGACGTTCACTGTGAGTCACGCACTACTCATCGCACCTTGTTCAATCACTTGTGGCCCACTTCACTCACTACAGTCTGGAGTCAGACGGATAAAAACATTGTTGTGTTTCTCAGAGTAGTTTTTCCTCTTTAGTCCTACTGCATTATTACTCAGACACAACAAAGGAAGCTGTCTTTCCCTCCATTCTCTGTCTCCAGTCGGTCCGATCCTGCTGGTGGAGCCGCAGCCGAAAACAGTCGACGTCGACTCTGATGTCACCCTCAACTGCAAATGGGCTGGAAACCCTCCGCTCACCCTCACCTGGTTCAAAAAGGGTTCAAACATGGTAAGCAGCCAAGAGCCCACGCTCTGCACGTAATCCCTCTGTTCTCTTATTCACATTTTTTTCTTTTACAGGTCACACTCTCTTCTCCCGTGTTTGCAAAAGCATGCTGTCATTGAAGAGTTTCGTCTTGTCTCTACTCTGGAATCTTCTCTGTTTAGCTGTCAGGAGCTCAACTTTCTTTTCAGTTTTTTCTTTCATATTTATCACTGACGGTTCAATTAGATTTCATTAATTCATTTAATATGGTCTTCTCTGCTATTTTCCATTTAATAATATGAATGTTGCAGCAGAAACACAGTATATTAAGTATACAGAGGATTTCAGGTGACATAAACACTGCTTGGCTAAGATTTTGAAGGTCTTGAATAAACATGGTTCTTAAAATTCCAGTGCATTTACAGAATTGATTCAAAATTTACATGCTGGATGTAGCTTCATTAAAAAGAAAACTAATAATCATATTTCCTAAAATGTTAATTGTCCTTCAACCATTCAGTTTTATTTTTACAAAATCATTAAGTTGACCCTCACTGATTTGGCGTTAAGATTTTCTGTGGACACCAGAAGCTAAAGATAGAAGGTGTATGTAAACATTAGCATCCGTTTCTTTGACCAGTGGCAGTTTGGTCAGCAGCAGACTGTTCAGTTTAGCGGCTCTGCCTCTCGTTAAGCTGCATTTAATGGTGGAGGTGAGACCAGGACTTAATACGAGACAATTCCAGCACAGTAAATGAAATCTGCTTTATTACACATCTGCCTTTGGCCAACACCCACGTCTGTATAATCACTCTAGTTCAGGTATTTCGCTCCCTCTGGGTGGTTACATATTTAGCCATAATTTTCACAGCTAATTTTTCTGATGGATGTGGTTGCTAGGCAACTACAAAACCTTTGTGATGGGTTAAATGCGGATGTGCAAGTTTGCATTGTTCGCCACGTCGGGTCAGAGGAGTGGAATACATACAGCAGGCTCACATGATTCGTGCAATGTGGTCTTTTTAGATTAATGAAGCATACAGATGGAGGTGTATTAGCCTCTCTCGTCTTCTTATCTCCTCTACTGGACTTTTATTTTGTTTATCCCCTTCTGCTGTTTGGCAGATTCGCCTTGTTTATGTTTGTATGCGTGTTTCACTCCCCCACAGGTTCTGAGTAACAGCAACCAGCTGCATCTGAAGTCGGTGAGCCAGGCGGATGCTGGGCAGTATGTATGTAAGGCCATCGTCCCACGGATTGGAGTAGGAGAGACCGAGGTCACGCTCACAGTCAACGGTCAGAAAACATCCACACAGTTTAATGTACCACTGCTTGTAGACGGAAATCTTGTACTTTAAAAAAGGTCAACTTGTCAGTAATTGAAAGGAAAAAAAAACAAAAACGCTGTTTGTCCAAAGTGGTGGGCATTTATTTTTTTTTAAGTCCTACAATTCCTCTTGAACAGGCTCATAAGGTCAGCATCTTTAAAAAACATCCAGCTTGGATATTATTTTTTGTGTTCCTTCCGTTTGAAGTGTTGTTTCTTTTATCACATACACTCACATGCTCTCTCATTTTTGACCCCTCAGGTCCGCCTATCATCTCCAGTGATTCAGTCCAGTATGCTGTGAGGGGGGAGAGAGGAGAGGTGAAATGCTACATCGCCAGTACACCTCCTCCGGATAAGATAGTAAGTGAAAAGATGGGAAATATGAAACATTTGTGGCACCAAACTTTCAAGAAAATAATTCAAATTTTCATCCGGCATCAATTGTTGAGACAAGAAAAATACCAAACAGGGAAAGCTTTGGTCACAAAGAGCACAAAGTTGTACATTTTAGCCTGACAGCAAATTGTATTTTACTGTTACTGTACTGTCCTTTTCCTAAATGGCTCCCTTCCTGCCTGAATGCTTTTAGGCACTGTCCCCTTTTTCTGTTTGAGTGGTGACTCACCCTTAAACTCTCCCAGAATGTTCCTCCATCCCATCACATAAACAAACCAACACTAACATGGTCCACTTTTAGCTCTGCGTCAGAAATCAGCCCGGCTGCTTTCTCTTCTCAGCTGTATCACAGAGACGCAGTAGTAGTAGTTCCTCGGCCGCCCTGCCTCTGTGACTGATCCTTCCTGACTCGCAGTGCACGCTCCTAATGCAAGTGGCGCATGTTGGGACAGAAAAAGATTTATAAAATATA
This sequence comes from Brachyistius frenatus, assembly GCF_029030835.1. Lineage (NCBI taxonomy): Eukaryota > Metazoa > Chordata > Actinopteri > Embiotocidae > Brachyistius > Brachyistius frenatus. The sequence continues at coordinate 288,530 of NW_027210904.1, forward strand.
AAGGACTGGAGAGGAACAGTTGTCCCAGTAAATGCCACAGCCAGGAGATTCTCCTTCTCTAGCATAAGTGGGCAGATTATGGGAACATGTGGGCTTATGCATAATTAACTCACGTCCGTACAGTACTTCAGTGCTGAATAATACAGCTGCTTTTAGTGGCTTTAAAGTCGGAGGATGTGCAAGATTCTCGCCGGCTCAGTCACCCACGTCGTCCTCCACTCCAGTTCGCGGAAACATACAAATTGTTGCCGGAATGGGGAGTCATGCAATGTGTGTGTTTACATGTGGGTGTGCTCAAATGTGGGCGCTTCATTACATCCATGTCTTTCTACAGTGTGTGTTTGAGTTAGACAGATACGTATGGCCGATGATAAGTTAACAGCCATTCGCTCTGTTGTGTTGAAATATTAGAGAAAATAGAGAGTAACACAGTTGTCCTTTACAGTTATCCCTATTTCAATACAATTCAGTTTTATTTATACAGCACCAAATCCCAAAATAACTCATCTCAGTGCAGTCTTTACAATATCATCTTGCAATATGATATTTAAAATGTTTTATTTTATTTATGGATTTAGAATATTAAACATTCCAGCATTAACGCATACAAACAGACATAAGAATTGTCAGACATCATTTATTAATTACTTTATCTACATCCATTAACTGAATGACTGCTAGAACAAATACATCTATTTTCACGTCAACATTTTCTCAAATTAACTTTTATTTTTGCTTATTTAATAGCCCAGTGTATGTGTACATTACCTTAATATCCTCTAATAGACTCATCCCTATGGGTTTCTGTTTGGACATATGATCTACTGTATGTAGTTTCTTGTGATGTGTGAATGCTGTTTTAGATGCTTTTGTATTAATGCATACTTGATGAATATAGGACATTAATGTTAACACGTGCTTAGGTGCATTACTGAATGCGTACGATTTCTGATTCATATGACTTGAGTGTGACGCGATCATTTTCTGCATGCAGTATTATTGCATGTAGTCATTGTAGCTCTGTTTGAAGTAGATTCATTTTACTGGTCTGTACAGTAAATCAAATTAGAGTGAAACCCTGAAAAGATATTGGTTGGTGTGAAATGGTTATGCAGAGATAAAAAAAAAAGAAGAATAATTATTGTCTTGATATATCCTGAATGTGGTCCCTTACCTTCCCTGAGTGAAATAAATCTATTCTAAATTGATTGGTTCTAACATGGCGTCCTGTGTGTGTGTGTGTGTGTGTGTGTGTGTGTGTGTGTGTGTGTGTGTGTGTGTGTGTGTGTGTGTGTGTGTGTGTGTGTGTGTGTGTGTGTGTGTGTGTGTGTGTGTGTGTGTGTGTGTGTGTGTGTGCGACAGGTGTGGGCGTGGAAAGAGAACGTGTGGGAGAAGGAGAAGGGGACGCTGCTGGAGAGGTACACGGTGGAGCAGAGCAAACCGTCAGCGGAGGGCGGCGGTGTCCTCTCCACCCTCACCATCAACAACGTGATGGAGTCGGACTTCATGTCCACCTACAACTGCACGGCCTGGAACTCGTTCGGCCCGGGAACCATGATCATCTCACTGGAGGAGACCGGTGTGTTGGCGGCGCATTTCATTTTTTCATGTTATGAATTTGAGATAAGAAAATCAGAGTCTGCACAATGTGGAAGTTTGGAGCGACAGGTGTTACAGCAAAATGTCGTTACAGGGTAAGACGGTAAAGAATTGGACAAAATGGACAAAATTAAATACAATATCTTTGAACAATACCTCAACAATACATTTGGGATGATTATTGGTGCTTTTACAAAATATTTACACGAGGAGATTTTTGATTAATAATCCTCAGTAAATCAGTAAATATATCATGTGTAAAGGCTAATAATAGAACCGCTGGAGGCTGGTAAGTTCAGAAAATGATGTCCCTTTACTGTAATTAAGCCTTTAAAACCAGGAAAAGACAACAGTTATTCCATATCAGGATACGACGATGTCCAAAATCAGAGACGAGATCTTGTCTCATATCACAATGTTGATATAATATTAACATATTGCCCGGCACCTACATGCGAGCAGTGTTAACACATTTTTTGTGAAGTAAAAAAAGCAAAACAAATACACACAAATAGCGATATGTGTATGTATGTACTGAATCCGCTAAATGCAAAGAAAGTTTTTTGTGATCATATCCGATATATATACTTATTAAATACAAAATTGTCCCTCTTAAATTGACCTGAGAATCATATTTAACCGATATGACAAATAGAAAACCTCAACTTTGTGTCAGTAACTGGGGATGAGGCACCTGCTTGTGCAGGTATGGACAGACATAACTCACTCTCTCTGTGTGTGTCTCTCTCTCACCCTTTCGTTACAGAGGAGTTTCCAGTGGGGATAATAGCCGGTGGGACGGTGGGCTCCGCCATCTTCTTGTCCATCTTTCTGATGGGCTTTGTTCTTATCTTCTACTGGCAGCGCAAAGGCAGTGAGTCATATTCTCCATGTGCCTTCACATACAACACAAAAGCACATCAGCGGCCTGCGAATACAGTTTTTTCAGAGCATTTCATACTTTTTTTTAATAGAAGATCACGGATAAAATATTCAGTATTTTACCCAATAACTGGCAGCAAAGCAAATCAAATCAAACGCCTACCGCTTCCTCTTCACCATATGGATGTAGGTGTCCTCTGAACCTGCTCCTTCAGCTCATGAAAACACACTTGACTGACAAGCGCGTGTCCAGCTGCATTCAACCTCGCCGTGCTTTGCTTCCAGGTCGGCGCGGGGTCACGCTGGGTAAGCCCGACATCAAGGTGGAGACGATAAACAAGGAGACCCACAGCTTGGAGGAGGACTCCGGCAGCGTGTCCACAGCTTCGCGCATGGTCAAGGCCATGTACTCGGTGAGCAGCAGCGGGGTGTGTGTGTGTGTGTGTGTGTGTGTGTGTGTGTGTGTGTGTGTGTGTGTGTGTGTGTGTGTGTGTGTGTGTGTGTGTGTGTGTGTGTGTGTGTGTGTGTGTGTGTGTTTGGGTTGGACACTGTTGACACAGCCTGTAGACGTTAGAAAAAACTAGATTAACTCAGTAACCTCTCCCTACGCCGCACTGTACCTTTTGACTAAAAAACAAACACTATGATTTCCCCTTTAATCGCTCCTTTTTAACACTTTTAATTCCATTTTCTCTTCTCCTGTCATACTCTGTTGCCTCCTTCCCTCTTCTGTTTTGTTACGGCACCTTCTCTCCTCCTTTTTCTTTCTTTTTGTTTTTTTTGTTTTGTTGTTTGACGGTTTAGTTTCTCCCCTCTGTGTCCTTCTCTCCCTCCAATCAGCCCTTTAAAGATGACATAGAGCTCAAGTCTGACCTCCGCAGCGACACCCTGGACACCCGCCAGGAGTATGACCTAAAGGTGAGATCACACGCGTGAAAGAAACAATCAATCCATGTCAGTGTAAAAAAAAAAAATACAGTTTATCGTTTGGACTAATCGACAAAAGCTGGCAAAGAGTTCAGTGTCTCGTCAGCAACGATGTGTTTCAGCTCATTTAATGGTGTCATGTGTGTGATAGACCTTAAAACTAAATGTTCGTGTTGCACTTAATATTTGTGAGAATATTAGAGTAGGGTATTGAAGACATAGATATTTAGCAGTGTTGTATGCGGTATTTGCTGGAGCTCTTTAGGTTTTCTCTTCTTCCCTTCACTCTCCGTCCAGCTGTGAGGAAACTTGCTTCTCAGATTACTTGTCAAGCGCGCTCACTCACTGTAGACTCTTTAAAAGAAAGCCAGAAAGAAACAACTCCAATTAGAAAGAAATATTTTGAAGAAGAAATGAAGTTCAAGCGTACTCCGCCCATCCAGCTGGCATGAATCTTTTATACATTTTGACACTGTGGGGCTGGGCTAAGGTGATGAATGCACTTTAACGCGTAAAGCTGCCAAAATGTTCCTCTGAACCTCCCTCCCATGAATATTTTGTGAGGGCAAACAAGCCACCCTTCTAGCTGGAGTGCTGCCTTGGATCACTTTGAAGAAACACAGACATGAATCCACCCCAGGAGGTGGTTAGATCACCCCGACAACAGCCTCAGCCAGACTGTTTTTTTTTTTTTTTTTTTCACTCTCTGTCTCTCCGCTGCCTCAAGCGCCAAAGCAGTGAAACAAAGTTTGAGAGGGGCGGAGGAGTCTGGGTAGTGAAACACAATGAGAGGGTGGGGTGGGGGGAGGAGGGGTGTGTGGGGGTAGTGAGCATTCTTTCTTCACCAGCAGCATGAGGTCGACCCTGCATGTTAGGGATTCACCCTGCTGGACATTCCCGGGGTGGAATGTGGAGCTTTGAGCGACAATTTAGGTGTTAATTTAAGGCATGTTTTTGCTATGTAGTGTGCTGACAGGGAAAAAATAAAACACGTTAACATTTTACAGGACAAAACCAAGTAAAAATTACCCTTACCTTACTTTAAATGTTTGATTTTTGAGTGTGATTTTGATGATAATAATAACAACTGTAAAATAAATTGAAACAGATTCAGATGTTGGTGAGACAGCCCCTTAAAACCAATATTGTTTTTTTTTTTAAATTGTATTCTTGTTTAGTTTATTGTGCAGAAGCTCTCCTACTTTGCAGTTTGATTGACATTCATTGGTACAAGTCTTGTGTTCAGTGCAAATACAATACTTTGTGAACACTGGATTATAGTTCAAATTAAAGATCAGTTTGTAGAATGGACACAATATGCTTTTTAAAAAATGATAAATTCAAATTGCGTAATTGTTTTCCAGGAACATTTATTTGAATGAGAAGTGCTGAAGATCAGGATCCTGCACTTTTAACATTCATCAATACATTCTCAAAAAAATAATATATACATTTATACGTAAAAGAGCTTTTTGAAAGGTGACAAATTTTTTTTCCACTAATGTTAAATTGCTCTCATCAGTTTTGGTAGATTACCCCCTGCAGTTGAAACATGTCATTTTAGCGTTGTTGTCATTTTAAGGATGAAGGAGAAATTGATTTGCATACATTTCGAAACAGCTGAGTCATGAATAAGCAGCAAACTGCCCTCACAGCACAATCTTAATGAATCTGGACTTGGATGCTGACCAGCTTGCAGGTGCAGTTCACCCTGACCTCTGACCTTCTACAACAACAACAAAAAACCTCTGTGGGGATCAGGAAGGAACATGCTGTTATTATAGGAGCCCTTTTGAATTTGACACTAATGTACAGACATTTTTCTTGATTATAACCCTCATTACTTGTCATCTCAACGCCCATTTCATCTTATGTTTCCTGTTGTTTCTCGCTCTCTCTCTCTCTCGCTTCAGGACCCCACCAATGGCTACTACAATGTGCGTGCCTCCACCCACGACGAGGTCCGCCCCACCTCCCGCTCCACCATGCACTACTCGGACTACCGCTCCCCTGCAGGAACACCAGGGGGAGCAGCATCTATCAGCAGCAGCACCGGAGGCTCGGGCGCCACAGCCAGCGGAGGAGCCCCTGGTCCCCCCGGCCCCCTCACCTCCCCCGGCCGCCCACAAGCCTGCTACGACCCCCGGCCGCCCTCCAGACTCTCCCACATCAGCTACGCCCAGTTCAACACCTTCACCCGTGGGGGCCAGAGCCAGCAGCCCCCGGCTAACCCCGCCCCTGCAGCCAGCGACTTCCCCACGGACTGCAGCCTCCTGGACTCCACCTCCCAGCTGGCCTACGACAACTACGGATATCCCTCGCACTACCAGACCTACCGTATGGGTTTTGCACCGTCTAGCCTGGCCCCTCTGGAGGCCGGCCCATCCTACGAGATGTACGGGGTGGGATCTGGGGTAGGGAGCCCCGGGGTCGGGGTCGGGGTCGGGGTTGGGGTCGGGGTCCCGGTCGGGGTCGGCCCGGGCGGCCCGGCTCCTTCGGGATCAGAGACTGGACTGGGGAAGTACGGCAGCTCCACTCGCTTCTCCTACACCTCGCAACACTCTGACTACTCCCACAGCAGACACACACAAAGGATGCAGACTCACGTGTGAGACGGAGACGCAGAACCACCTCACAGTCTTAGCTGAGCATGAGGAAGCATCTTATAAATAGTGTCACACCTAAAAACACACACAATCACAAATTTACATGCACACGTTCTAACACGCTAACACGAACACAACTACAGAATACAAAAAAACATCCCACACACACCCATGCACAACGTGAGAAAACCATGCCCGTGAGACAGGGAGGGGAACACAGAGAGCAAAAAAAAAAAGAAAAAAAGAGAGTTTAAAAGGGAGTTTTAGTGAGACAGGGAAGGGAAATTCCACACAGTTTTGAATTCCCTCACTCCCAATGTGTTTGTATATCTGAGCTCTGAAAGAGCGGACAGCGCAAGTCACAATCAAGACTGGGAAAGAGAGCAAGAACCAGAGAGAGAGGACGAGAGATCGCAGATCTTTGGAGCCCATAGCCTTCGCTATGAACTGACATTGTAAAATGATGAGAGAGAACGTCTTAAAGCAAATTGACTAATATGGTACATGCTGATCGAAAGAAACCTCAACCAGTGGAAGTCATTTCTGGCCGCCATTTTCAATTTTGTTTTTGCTGGTTGTCTTATTCGGTGATCGTAGAGCACATATTATAGTATCCCAGAATGCCCTTCTGTACAGTGGTACCATGCCTGCTTAAGCAGGGTGGGGGAGTGTGTGCGTGTCGCCTGGGCCGGGATTGGAAGGGTTGTCATAATTTTGCACTGCATCTACAGTATTCATGCTTAGACGTCCCTTAACTATATCTGTGTTATGTCTTCTTTTTATTTGCACACCAGACTAGAGCTTTGTATTCTATTTTTTAACATTACAGAATTATTTTTGTCAATGTAAATCATGTAATGTGTATGTATGGACCAAAAGTTTGAACATGAGCGCACATAACTTGGGCGTTTTGCCTGAGGGAAACCCACTGAAACGGAGTGAGGAGCTGTGCCAGCAGAAGAGCCTGAATTCAGGATGTGTTTCCCATCAGAAGGGTGTTATCGGTGTATAAAAGAAACCTAGTGCCAAGTGTTCACGTTGTTCTTCACCTTAGACCATGTATATGCAGTAGAAGCTCCTTCTATCGGCGACTGTTGCTTTACAAACCGGGCTCGGGGGCGGGGGCGAGGGGGAGCTTGAGTCATTCCCAGACCTTTTCGTAGGCTGGAGCCTTTCTTTTTCTTTCTCTGAGCTCCTAACTACAAGCCTGGTGCAGACGGAGAGAAAAACACAGTTGTTGGGTTTAGAGTGGCCTTATAGGGGAACATGTCATACATTTCCATTTTGAATCATTCCTCATTGTCTGTCTGCCAAAAAAAAAAAAAAAAAAAAACAACAACAAAAAAACGGCCAGAGGAGAATGTGTACGGAGAGGTTTAATGAAGGCTTGTCCACAATATTGACATGTAGTAGTGTATGACTGTGAGTGTGTGGGTGTGCGAGTGTGTGAGAGAGAGAGAGAGAGAGAGAGAGAGAGAGAGAGAGAGAGAGAGAGAGATCAAGGGGGGAGTGTGTGGGCGTTGGCGCGCACATCGATTTGTACAGTGTGTTTGTATAGATGTGTGAATGACGGCGTGTGGATGAGCAGCATACTGTAAACACGCAGCGCCCGACTCCGAGTGCGCGCGTGACTATTGTATGCCTGCACGTGTGCATACATTACGTGTGTGCGTGTGCATGTCCGTGTCTTATGTGTGCGGGTGTGTGTGTGTGTGTGTGTTTCAGTATATGTCCATATCATTTCTCTCACAATCCTGTTACAGTACTTTTATACCTCTGGTAGGACTGTATCCTGTATTATTGTGTCTTTGAATTTAGGAAAATCCAATGTTTATCTTATTGTACTGTTCTTCGTAGCAGAGAAAACTGTTCAAAAGATGTACAATGAACGTTATCAAACTCTCATTTTTTAATTTCATTATCTCCAATATTTTTTAAAAATGGTATGTAATTATTTTTCCACAGTATTACATAAATAAAAGCACTGTTTTTTATATAATGCGGAGTTTGTCATTTTTAAGCAGATGGGTATTTCAATACACATCCTGTTGCTGTTGGAGCCCAAATTCTGGGTAAATGGAGACCCAATTTTAAATGTGTAAAATACGCTTACTCACAGCAGTATAGGGTTTATTAAAAAAATATATTCTTAAATATATCTTCAATGTCACACATTCCGATTGATTTTTCTCAGTTACCCACGGCAAAAAGCACAGCACAGGCTACAAATATTAAGCAATTCAATTCAATTCAATTTTATTTATATAGTGCCAAATCACTGTATCACAATAAAAACTGTTATCAGGTATATGAGCACAAGGACTTTTAAAAATAAAAGTATGGCTTCTTTCTTTGATGAAAATGCTTATAATATCTACACAAACATTTTTATGTTTTATAATGGTTTTATTTGCCATGCTGTTAACCTGCTAGAAGTTACAAGTATGAAGGTGATCATCTTTGTTACAAATTCATCTATATTTATCACATATTTGTAAACGTAATTTCTGATATACTTAGGTTTTGAAAAAAATTGAAGTATGAAAAGTACGAATATATTTTATTGATTTATATTATTTTATACAGTTTATTTATATAAAGCTTGTACAATATGGCTCTATTACATCGATTCATATTTTGTATACATCTTGTGACACGCGTGCGCTACTCTCGACCGACAGGGGGCAAACTCGCAGCTGACGCGTGGCTTGTCAACCAGAATCTAAAACAACAGAGGAAGAAATGCCTTTACGTCATTGGTCAGAGGTTGTCTGGCAGCCAAGATGGCGGCCACGATGCTGAGGTCGCTTACCAAACTAGGACGTCCTTCAACAAAAATAATATTAAACACTAATTTGCTGAGCCCTGGCTGTACGCTCCTGCAGAACAGGTAATTATAACAAAAATTTAAAAAAAAATTATAAACAAAACTGTCTTACTTATTGGTAAATAGGCCGTAAATGAAGCTACAGTGATGCCGAGGTTTAGTAAATAGTGTAAATACTCTTTCATGCAAAAGGTTCACTAAGGAAAGGATTTGATTTTAAAAAACAAATTAATGTTCATTTAATCAGCTCAGAGCTCCTTGAAATAGCTCCTCGGTCCTTCGTGTGTTGATACGTAATCTGTCGGTCCTGGCGATGATCTGCTCGGGCTGTAAATCTCACGACAGCCAGCTTATCCCATGTTAAGATTTATACCTGCTGCTTTTCTTTTTCTTTTTTTTTTTTTGAACAGGCAGAAACAATGGCAGCCCGACGTGGAGTGGACGGAGCAGTACGCCGGGGCGGTGATGTACCCGACTGCCGTTAATGAGAAATGGACACCGCCTCCGTGGAACGGTATCATCCGCACGAATAATCACACTTTTAACACGGATAGTAATAATAATAATTTAAAAAAAAGACAGCTATTCTCTACTGATGGATAATTTTTGTGTTTAAATCAAAAGGTAAATGTAAATTTTGCATTTTGAGCGCGTCAGACTTGGTCTGGGACAGAAGGATAGACATTTTTAATTTCAGTGTAAGAGATTTAAGACACCGGTGTTTTGACAATTCATTACATCTCTTCTTCTAACATTACGGTTATTGGTATGAAGAAAAGAAAAACAAAAAAACATTAAGTCTTCACATTGTTACAAACCAAACCATGAATACAGCTCATTTGGATTAGAAAAATCTAATTTAAAATTACACCCAGTTTTTTCTTGTCCCCGAATCTAAACAATTTCTTTTCCTGTGTTTTTGGTTTTGGTTTTTTTTCCTGCCTCCTTCAGACAAAGATCCTCCCGCAGAGAAGGATGTGGCCAACCTGACGATTAACTTTGGCCCGCAGCATCCGGCGGCCCACGGCGTGCTGCGACTGGTGTTGGAGCTCAGCGGAGAGTCTGTCAAGAAATGTGACCCACACATCGGCCTGCTGCATCGCGGCACCGAGAAGCTAATCGAGTACAAGACGTATCTGCAGGTACTGAAGCGGCTGCAAAACGTTGTGCAAATGAGGTTTCTCCGGCCTCGAACTTACGGCCGTCGGAGAAATGGTTAAATTGTCTTGTGTCCACGCAAGCGTAGCGGTGCTCTAGATCACAGAGCAGTTGTGGCGTACCTAAACAACAGAGCACTAAATTGCTATGCAGTTTATTGCATAATGACCTTTCATATTGTTTTTGGACAACATACTGTTGATTACAGTAAAGATTGCCTGAGACTGATGGACCTGCATCTAACCTAACATCTAGATGCTGCAAGAGCAGCATCTTTCCCACCCGGACCGCCGCCAGTCTCTTTGGAAATAGCAAAATGAAAATGCTGACGTCACCTGAATTGATTCGTCAAAGTTCTTCTTCTTCTTCTGTTTCAGGCCCTGCCCTACTTTGACCGTCTGGACTACGTTTCCATGATGTGTAACGAGCAGGCCTACTCTCTGGCTGTGGAGAAGCTGCTCAACATCAAAGCTCCGCTTCGCGCAGAGTGGATCAGAGGTGATGAATAGAAATGGTCAGATATGAAGAGGCCTGTGGTCTGAAATCAGATGGTTTCAAATGTCAAAGGTGCTTTTTCAAGAGTGAACTTGATATACGTTTGCTGGGGTTCCCTCTGTACGCCAACAGCTCAGCTGTGTTGTAGCCGTGAATGTAAATTAAAATTACTTTTATTATCAACAAATCTGCAGATGACTAGATCCACTGTTCGGTCCATCACATAACAAAAAGTAGAAAAAGATGTGAATTTAAATTTCCCAGGATGCAAGGCGACACATAATTGTCTCGCAGAGTCCAAATCCAATGAAAAACATCTGCGCGAGCGGCCGGAAGTCGTCTAATCTTCTCAGTTCGCTCAAGGAAATCACTTGAAACTATTTATCAATAATCAATGCAGTCGGGTTTTTTTTTTTTTCATCACCGGACTAATTGTTAAAGTGAATACTGGTTTCAGCTCTGAATGGTTGGATGTGCTCTGTGTTGCGTTCACAGTGCTGTATGGAGAGCTGACTCGCATCCTGAACCACATCATGGCCATCACCACACACGCCCTCGACATCGGCGCCATGACACCCTTCTTTTGGATGTTTGAGGAGAGAGAGAAGGTGAGAGGACACGACGTCACGCTCACGCTTTTTATGTCGTCGTCGTCTTTCCCCTCCCCCCCAAAATTCCGTGTCAAAGTTGGGAAATTAGCAATGGAGACCCCCTCGACGTGCTTCAGAAAGTGTACGGCGATGAACCGGCGACCTCATCGAGGTGTTTTGAGCAGTTTTAAAATTTCAAGACGAGCAGAACATCACTGAGGAAGGCGCGTCGGGTCGGACGCGCAACCAGGCGGGGTTTTTCTTTGATGGTTCCGCGGTTGTCCACCGAGACTTCGTCCCCGCCACCCGTTATTCAAAGGGATTGGACTCCCTGGGACTTCTTTCCGTTCCCTAAAACTTTGATGCGCGCTCTCTGCTCCAGCTTCAGGTCCGTGGCAAAATTGCAGATCCACACATACCAGCGGTATTTATTTTAATTTTAAAACTGCTAACACATTAAATTGTATTGATGGTAACCGGACAGGCAGTCAATCAGTGTCCCATACAAATTGACTCTTTCTTGGACAGCATGGTTCCATAAGATTCACTGTTTGTTTGAGGTTTGCAGGTGATCTTAGAAGCATCACACAACAAGTACATGAAACTCAAATCAAAAGTGTCTTGTCGGCGTTTTCTGAAGATGCTCTTCACGTTCTAGACAGAGTCGCATTATTTAGTTCTTCAATACAAAATGTAAAACGCGGAAAGTACCGAGTATAATTTTTGCGTCTGACTCTTGTTTCCTCCCAGATGTTTGAGTTTTACGAGCGAGTGTCTGGAGCCAGAATGCACGCCGCATACGTCCGGCCGGGTGGCGTTCATCAGGTGGGAGAACGGACTCGGCGTTTGGTTTGATTTCTTCACTCACAGTCGAATGTGCTCAGGTTTCCTCCGGTCTGTCGTCAGGGATTCAAGCGTGTTTCAAAACAAAAACTTTAAAGAACACAATCAAGGAGACGATAAAACACACGCAGTCCTGTAACTCAAAATCAGGCAATTTGAGTTTTTAAATTTTTTTTTTTTATTGTTAGTAAACATGTAGTTAACTAAAGCATATCACGTGTATGAAAAATATGGATCACCTGGTAATATAAATGACCAACACTGATAAACTGTGCTCCAGGATATGCCCCTCGGCCTCATGGATGACATCTACGAGTGGTGCAAGAACTTCTCCATCCGAATCGATGAAGTAGAAGAGGTGAGTGACTTCAGAAATGCTCTTTACAATCTCCTCAAACCCTAAAACACTTGACGGGGCACGATTCCGTGTGGTGGAGAAACGTCCAGAAACTTTTGTTTTCCCGTCCGCAGATGTTGACCAACAATCGTATCTGGAAGAATCGCACCGTCGACATCGGGGTGGTCACCTCCGAGGAGGCCCTCAACTACGGTTTCAGGTGACCACGAATGAAAGCGTAGACAGCCCTCGAGTGTAGAAATGACACCGGATGAGGCTTTTGACGTCTGTGCGATATTCAGCTTGCGTTCTGACGCGTGTCACCTTGTCTGCTCATCCCCGCACCAGTGGAGTGATGCTGCGAGGGTCGGGCATCAAGTGGGACCTGAGGAAGTCTCAGCCCTACGACAAGTACGATGAGGTGGAGTTCGACGTTCCTATTGGAAGCAAAGGAGACTGCTACGACCGGTAAAAGATGATTTTTGTCTTATTGAACTGTGACTTCCCTTCCATTTCCTGCCCGTTTCTGTCTCAAATTAGGATCCCCTCGTCAACACGTTTGTGCCGCAACTTCGTCCTTTCATGTAGATTTCGATACAATAAGACGGTAGGACGGAGAATATATATCTTGATTTGTGAGAGCAGGACACTGGGAAGTATTTGATCTATTATTGGAAGAGCACACGCAAAGAGAGAGCGAAGAGAGAGATACGCGTCACACCATGAACTCGGCTTCAACACGCCTTCAAACCCTCTGCTTCGAGCAAAGCCGTTTGAGAAGCGGCTTCACCTTTTAGCCGGGGGCTTTTGTTCGATCTGCACATCTGGACCGTCTGCTCAGAGCTTCTCTCTGATGACCGTGATACCCGTTGGTAGAATTGTGATGTGCTCGGTTTACCTGGCAGAGTTTGCCCTGAAGCTCAGTTAAGCAAAAGCTCCACATGGAAGCTTCCTCCACACGTATGTCTTTTTTGTTGTTGTTGTTGTTTTTCCACGTTTTCGTTGCCGCTACTGCAGCATCTAATCTCAGAGCGCCAAACGCCGTCTCCTGACAGCCGGTAACGTCGTGCTCTTCTTCGGTTGTTTCATGGCCGACGGCAGAAAACCTTTCGCTGCGTTACCACCACCTTCTGGCAGCAGCGGTAGTGTTATCAGCCGCTGGTTAAAAACGGGAAATGTGTGTATCTTTTAAAGACAAGACAGTAGTTGCATGATTTTTTTTGTTTTCTTGTTTTTTTGTTAATGATATATGTTTATTTGAAAATCATGACCTATCCCTGCTCTGAATTAGAAATATTCTCAGATGTTCTTTGACGGCTAGAAGTCAGTTTAAAGTATATTTGGTCATTTTATGTTCGATGTGAATTTTATTCAGCACATTTCAAGTCCTCTCCTTTCCCCTCCTGTTTCACTATGTAGCAAATACGACATTTGGACGACCCTCTTGTGAACAGTAAGATATTTCACATTCAATTAGCGTTGTATGGTTTGCTATTGCCGTTTCATAAGAGCTGCGTCAGATCAACGGCATGTCAAAATATGCCACGTCAGTCGAACCCCGAACATTTGGTCTACTACTGTGTTTACTGGAAAGGGTTTCATGACCAAGCGTGCTTTAAAGGAGTCCTGGTTTCCACGCCGTGAGCGTGACGCTGCGGAAGGCGGACTTTGACCGAGGCAGCGGGCCCGAGCACGTCACCGGTTCAGAGAAAAGACGCGACCTCATCTGTTTAAGGACAGAACTCGCAAGTCTGGCCTATTTCCTGTCTCCCGCACCGCTGCTGTCCTTTTTTGCAGAATGAGTGAAGCTGTGACGATACAGAAAAGCTCTGCTGGCTTTCTCAGTTCTCTGTTTCGATGGAACAAACGCACTCCGGTTTTAATCAGTGCAGCTGTCGCCACCAAATTATAATCATCCATATCATCATATGTAAAAGATGAGCACCAGATCATCTGTGTGTGTGTGTGTGTGTGTGTGTGTGTGTGTGTGTGTGTGTGTGTGTGTGTGTGTGTGTGTGCGCGCGCAGGTATCTGTGCAGGGTGGAGGAGATGAGGCAGTCCCTGAGGATCATGCTCCAGGCGCTCAACAAGATGCCAGAGGGAGAGATAAAGGTGGACGACGCCAAGGTGGCCCCGCCCAAGAGGTCTGAGATGAAGGTGAGGTCGAGTGGAGGACTTTAGTCCGACGCCCGCAGCCTTGGTGATCTTGGAAATGCTGGAACTTTTATTACTTCGCCGCGTTAATTAAATTTCTCGCGCGTCACTAATTTCTCTTCTCGCCACCGCTTCTGCAGAACGAGGCCAGTTCCGCTGTGAAATTCAATTTAAATTCGTCGGCCCTCGAGGCCTCCGATCACCTCTACCTCCCCCTCAGTGTTTCAACTCTGTGCTGCAATTTAACATCTCTCTCAACGCGTGCAGCTTCCTCTCACACTTGTATGCGTCTTTTTCAGTAAACTTCTACCTGTGACATTATTATTTATTTTTAATTTTTTTATCGCATGCTCTTGTTGCTAGATGTCCATGGAGTCTCTGATCCACCACTTTAAACTGTACACAGAGGGCTACCAGGTCCCTCCAGGGGCCACGTACACCGCTGTCGAGGCGCCCAAGGTGAGACCACTCGTAACTCTTCTGTATACATCCGCCTCTTTGTCGTTTTTCCTCTGATTCACCCTAAAAAAATACAATAACCTGCAGATGATCCGCTTATATTCAGCGTGCGACTCTCTGGACTCGCAGTGTCCATAAAGTCTTTTGAGTCTCAATTAATCGGGCCTTTGTTCGCCCTCAGATGCTTGTGGTGATGTAATATGCTTACTGAAGTGTATATCTGTGTGCGTGTCCCTCTGTTTGTTGCTCGCAGGGAGAGTTTGGTGTTTATTTGGTGTCAGACGGCTCCAGCAGACCCTATCGCTGCAAGATCAAAGCTCCTGGATTCGCTCACTTGGTGCGCACTTAAAACTTCACAAGCCGCTGTGAAATATTAAACACACCGGGTATCAATTATTCAGCCCGTTTAAAGGCTCGTCCTTAAGGCTCCTTTGACTTCATTAGCTCCATTTTATAAAGTATCACAGAGCCATTTGAAAAGCACACACAGAAGCTGTGGTCTCCCTCCTTCCTGCTCGTCTCGTCGCTCGTGGCAACACGAACTGCAGTTTAACATAGTCATTAGAATTTGGCTGTACAAGGCTAGAAAATGGCTTTAAAGTTGCATAAACAAACTATTAGAGTAGTTGGTGCATTAACTTGAGGCTACGCTCTCACGAGTTATGAAAATGAACTTTCCCACGGCTGCTCTCCTCTTCATCTGAATGGTAATAACTGTCTGCTTGTTTCCAGGCCGGTCTGGATAAAATGGCCAAAGGACATATGTTGGCAGATGTGGTTGCCATCATCGGTAAGGATGAGATGATTATTTTTACAAATGCAGAAGTGGGCTGATGTTGCATCACAACGAGTCGTCACTTCTCCTTCTCCTTCTCCTTCTCCTTCTCCTTCTTCTTCTTCTCCTCACAGGTACACAGGACATCGTGTTTGGCGAGGTTGACCGTTAACGTGAAGCTGCTTCACCCCCCCCCCCCATCCCCTTCCACCTCCCGCAGAGGAGAATTCACTCTTTGTCACGCGTCTATTAGACAGGTGTTCTTCCTGTTCTCTGTTTGCTGTAGTTAGGTTTTTGACAGATGACTCCACTTATAAGCCCTCATGTACAATGCTCAAATAAACCTAATAAATATTTTATGACTCAACAGTGAATTAGCCACTCGTATTTTTTTTTTTTTTCTTCCGATTTCATAATCTAAAACGCGATCGTTTTCAAACGCACCGTTTCCTCGAGCCGTCTGAAATGTTGAGGAACCAAGCAGTAAACATGACGGCAGAGACGTGGGCCTCGCTGGTGTGTTTTTTCCCTCTGGTTTGGTGTTAAAAAGGGGGAGTGGTCTGATGACATCTCAGGCAAGTGGACTTAGAGCTGAGACCACAACTTCCCCTCTGAGCCGTGAGGTATGCAATACCCGAGTGTTCACCAGAAAGCAGAGAAAAAGCACCATCGAGTCGTCGTGTTCTCTGGCTGCTGAAAGGATCCCAGTCGTCCGCGTGGAGCCCGTGTTCTAGATACCATGACCGCACCGGGAAGGAAGCTGCTGCTCCTGGCCGTTCCTCTGTGGATGAGTTTCGGGAGGGCTGGTGAGTCCTGACAAGCAGCTGGAATGTAAATGTTTTTATATCTGTTCGGTTCGATGTCCAAGGACCTCATGATGATGATGACTTTTTAGTTGGTGAGAAAAAAAACCTCCCGATAAAACTGTTCAGATAGAAAAAAAAAAAAAAAAAAAAACCCGAATCGAGTTACATGATGACTGAAGTGAAGCCGTGTTGGTTAACCAGGGTGAAGATAACAGACTTTTTATGAGATGAAGTAGATTAAACACTTTTCTGCTATGTAGAAAATGACTGTAATTTTTAAAACCTACAACTTCATGTTCAGCGGACTGGTACATTTTTTTTATTAAGAACAGTGAGTTCTTTCTGACGTTTGGCCTCATTTGGCTTAGCATTGGCAGCAGATCTGTTTTCACCACATCGAGTTCCTGTGAAAAGAAAACTGACCCTGTTGATTCTCGTTACTTGGGCCGAGAGACACGGATGTTGGTGGGCATTTTCTTTTTTCTTTTTTTTCTCGTTTTTGTGCACACTCTTCCTCTGACACAGTAGTTCAGCTGCCTCCAAACTATATTGGATATATTATAATTAAATCAAGTAACCTGACGAAATAAACTAATTTCTAAACTTTTATTTCAACACAAGTTGAGATATGTACAGTAAAAAACTTTTTAAAATAGTCAGTTGGGACCGAGAAAGCCTTTAGTGGGGGAACACATGAATACAAAGCTGATAATGAATTTGTCATTTGTTATTTTGATAAAGTCATAGTTTTTTCAGCACAAATTTAAAAAATTTACGGGTGTTATTTTTCAGACGCTTTCGGCTTTTCTTTGTCTCGCATCATATTTACTAAAATATGTAGGCATGTGGATTGAGACATAAAAAAAAGGCCATTTTCAATATTTGATCATTTACTATTTGATTTACTTTAAATACGAATTTGTATCTGATATGGTTTTCCACAAAAATCTTGTATCTTTTAAAAAAAAAATCATTAAAATTCTAGAATTGATAAATATGCAAATGTATTTAATTTCTTAATTTTACCCGCTGGATACAAAATGTCTCATAATTCACTGTGAATTTAATTCAGGGTGTATACCGGGGAGATTTTCAGTTTCCACGTCATGCTTTTGTAAGTTGAATTGGATCAGGATTGGCTTCCCAATAATTTGTGATGTCACAGATCCCGCTCATAGGCCTGTCCCTTCAAATTTGATTTTCAGCACGCACAGAAAAACATTCCTTCTTTAGCAGATGGAAGTAAAAACAGCGTTTACACCGTATAGCTCAAACATTCAACTGTAAGATAAAAACCCACTTTTGAATGGCTGCACCTTAAATAATTGAATAATCAACAGACGGCAGTCAGTAATGAAAATCACATTTACTCGTTTCTCTAAAGATTTTCAATTGGTAGTCTACTTTTGTGTGTTTCAGGAAGTGAAACGGGTTTATCAAGTGTTTTAAGAGCTGCTGCACCCGAAATATTTCAGTTAAACTTCAAACCAAAATGTCCTATGTATCTGTGGCCTGATGGCACTTTGTGGCCAACTGGGGTGTGAAAATCTAAGAGAGAAAGATTTCATTTTTGAGCTCTCGCCTGCCCTGCTCTGCTCTGTTTTGTCTGTCGTAACGCCCAACAAAGATGATCGTTTCTAATCACTAATGTTGCTGCTGCGTACTGCTGAGATAAACATGTTTTTACGTGAAGAAAAAAAACCTCCTGAAGGCATCGAGTACAGTGAAGACATGCTCACTTAGTGGTCACACATTAATATTAGACATGTTAAATGGCTTCCAGTGTTTGCCGTTTCCTTTGAACCCCCACTGCGCGTGACTTGCGGAAACCAAAGATGTCATCTCGGATAACGCACCACAACTCACAGGCTCACATGCAAGACTTTTAACATGTACATCTGATGAGAGCCATCGAAACCCAATGTGTCTGCTTGGACATCTGTCCTCCTGTCCACCAGCCACGATCCAAAACAGTCCCAGATGTAATCTTACTGTCATTTTAAAATGGAGGCCGTATCTGGAATTGAGCAACTGAGTGGAGAACCATCATGTGGTCATACATTTTAGAGAAGTGATTCATTTCCTTGAATTCGTGATGGAGGGTAAAGAAAGTTGGGAGGAAGGAGAGAATACAAAATTGCATTTGTATTCGGGGGGGGGGGGTTTCTAGAGAGTGAAGTTGTCATAGTTCTTTTTTCTAAAAGTAACAAAATAAGTATTTGTATTAATTTAGATATATTTAGTACGTCATTTGTACTTTTGGATCAGTTGAGCTTTAAAAATCGATGTGGTTGGTTACAAAAACCCTTAAAAAAACCAAAACAAGATTGTGGAGTTTACAGGAATACTTTTTAGTCATTGATTGTAATTATTAAAAAAAGAAAAATGTTTAATTAAATGCAACTGTGAATTTATTCATAAAACACATTTAAGATATACTGGCTAAACTGTTATAAAATAATCCTAAACTGTGCCAAAAAGTTTGTGATTGTTCTGGTTTTAATCATTTAAAGACAAATTCAGGTCAAGTATTTCAACCTTCATAGTTTCCATTATCTCATTTTTTTAAATTTAATTTTTTTTTTTATTTTTTACTTTGAATTAAAATACATTTAGGGACGTCCAACCTACAGCAGTGAAAACTCTGATTGGCCAGTAGTTGTTCTCGGTTTTGTGAGGCAGGACTTATGTTTTTGACATTATTCTGCAATGGACGGCCTTTATTTTTCAGAAATACTTTGCCGCTTACACTGGCTGTGTGTTTTTTTAAAGGAAGTGCCTGAAGTGATGTAATCACATAACAGGAAGAGTCAACACTGAACAGAAGACAATTATCACTACAGTGTATAATTACACTACGAGGAGGAACACAGCAAAAAGACACGTTAGAAAATAATAATAGATTTTTTTAAATAAAATAATACATTTTACATGAATGGTCATTAAAATATTGCCATGATACGTATACATTTCATGAAATACTGAGTCACAATGGGTTTTTTTTATGCACGAGTACTTCATTATCATCGATAATAAAAATGAAGACGGAGTCAAATAGTTTTCATTGCAGCTTCACAAATGACGCGTTCTTGTACAGAAGACGTTCTCAATCATTAAAGTCATTTTCTGCAGGCTTTTTGAAAAGTATATGTCTAGAAAGAACATGTACTTTATTACAATTTTGCACCTCGGTTACACTTTGCTTGCTGCGCAGGAGGAAATGATTGTTGGTCACTGCAGCTTAAATTCTAACTAAGTTTATAAAACCACAGGTCTGAGGATGGTTCTGTTGTTTACTCACATTTTGTAAATGAGGATTCTTTGAGAAGTTGATTAAATGATGAGGGACACTGATCAAACACGGCGTCAGGAGGAATTCGTTTGACTTTTTTTAATCGAGCAGCAGGATCATCACTTATTTTGCTGACTGTATGGTTGTGTTTATGAACATATTATAAAAAAGAGACATAGGTTGCAATTTTAGTGCTCAGATAAAATCAGTCTTGCCGATGACTAAATTACCTGTGATCATTTCCTCTTTATTTTCCACCTGTAATTTCCCCACGTTATTTCTGTTAATATTTAAAACACAAACCCATTTAAAGCCTTTTCCAGTTCAGTTTGTACCCTGCAGTTTCTTGCTGTCGCTGTTTGTTTCTCAATCTCAAATGATGTGTGAGCTCCGTTTCCTAAAACTGTTTTGTGAAATACATGAAGCGACGGTTGACATGGAAGCCCTCTGCCAATAATCCGTTGCATGTAATCATTTGATAGTTGTAACGATGAGCTGCTCTCACGGTTTTGCTGCAACCAAACTCTTCCCCTGTGATTCCTCAGCTGCTCTCAACGAGCCGCAGATCTGCTACGTGCTGGACGGCATCCTGTTTTTGTACGGCGTCATCCTGACCATGCTCTACTGCAGACTCAGGGTATGTCTTTGCGGAAGCCTACACGATGCCTACAAATGTAACTTTTCATAAACGCCTGGACTGTATGTGATAATTGATGGACAATGCAAGAATGCAATCATCTATTAAAGGAAGCAATGGCCGAGCTTAAACAGTCGCGGTGCGTTGTCCGAGTGCGAGTGTAAAATAGGGTGTCATCGGCAAAATAAAGCACGGCGAACGTTCTCGAGGGACAACAGATCGTGTGAAAGCCTTAAAAATGTTTCTACTGACGTAAGTACTACTAAATACTGGTGTACTGACGTCAGTCATGACTTTGGATTTAGAGCTTTTCAATTGTGCAGAGTGCCTGATAGTTATCATCCCGTGTGAGTAAAACCAGAATGACCCACACGGGCGCGGTGTAGTCAACTCAAATTAAGGCGATAATAGAACAGAAGTTATACAATAAGAAATAAATTATAATATTTTAGGGTAAACTGATGATTAACTTTGAAATAATTTTTTTTTTTTTTTTGCTGCTGAAATAAAAGCTCTTCCATATCAACATTCTTATGGCCAGTAAACTGAATGGACATGATATGAAAATAATATAATAATACAACTACAAATAGATGGTAACGTTGGCCTGATGTGTGTCTTCTACAGATCTGCAATGCTCGAGAGGCTAACAAGAAAGAAAAGCCAAAACAGGTAAGAATGACTGCGTTCACACAACTCCTACGTAATTAAAAAAAAAAGAAAGAAGAAGAAGCAGAAACACACGGCACGTTTCTCAAACCACATGTGGAGAGCAAATAAAACACCGCAGCACAGAGTGGCATTTCAGTCAACCAACGAGCTCGGCCAGAGGCAAAAATAACCCGGTTAGGTCAATCCTGTGAAGTCTGAGAATAGAAGTAGTACGGACCACACCCACTAACACCTACTGTCTTTTCGTTCTTTTTTCTTTTTTCTGCGGCTCTTTGCGTGTCGAGTTCAACCGTTGTTGAAGATTAGAACATTTGTTCTAAAGAAAGTTTAGATTCTTAACTGAGACCAACAGGAAGCTGTAAGACCCTCCAGCTGACTCACCACAAACCAATCAGAGGCCTCGCTGTACATTGTGTAAAACCTTCAGCAAAAACTAACAGACTCATCTCAAATAGGAGATTTCTATTAGATATAGTTTTCCCTTAGTTGGTTAGCAGCGAGCTAGCAATAGTTTGTAATTGAGATGAGGCTCTTGCATTCGGTACTGTGCATTATATTAAAAACAATGGTAAGGGGGAAATTTAGAACAGATTCATGCTGCTTTAATTCTCTCAAGAAGAACATGAGAATATGTTCATGTGTGCTATATTTGATCTGATATGACGTTAAAGCGACACTGTGCCAATCTTGCAGTTCAGAGCAGAATGCTACTCAGCTTTGTTGAGTTAAAGAAATTGAGTAACATCTCTTGAAGCTGAGGAAGCTCTGTTTCGGTTTGGAGACATTTTTTTATTGAACTAAAAGAAGTGGATGTTTACCAGTCAGGGGAGAAAAAAAATGGCTGTGTGATGGGAAAAGCAGGAATTCATGTTTTTGGACCCACTAGGAACTAAAAAAATAAATATATCTCAGCCTCTGATATATTCACCTTAATCATTCTTTTTGAGTTTGTCTTTTGCACGTTTACCAAATAGGACACTGCAACACTAAATTGCTGGAGCGTCCGTTTGATTGGCCGATTGAATGACATTACACGCGTGGAATTCTTACGATTTTTTTTTTTTTAATAAGATATATTAACGTCAGCTTTCGCACCAACTTTCGTGTTTAATCATCACGTCTTTGGAAAAGCAGACTTACAACTCGTACATCTTTTTGTTAATTTCGTATTACCAGCTGCAAACCGCACGCAGCCCAAGCCGCTGCGAGACTCTGCGCCTGGCGTGGCTTCCTGGTTTGCAACATTTCTCATGTAGCGAACCAATTACCTCAAGAGATTGGAAGTCTTTTATTGTCATTTAACTCACAACGTGTGCATTTTGATTTTTTTTTTTTCTCACAATGATACTGTGTCTAATGTTGCTCTCGTCTTCCCCCGTCAGAGTGTCGAAGAGGGCATATACACGGTGAGTTTTTGCGCCGCGTGTGATGAAGAGAAAACAAACGGCAGCAGATTTGTGAATGTTAAATTACTATTTATGATTTTACAGTGGGCACTTTCTGATCTCCTCCCTCTTTGTCCTCCCCTCAGGGTTTGACTCCTCACGCCAAGGACACGTATGAGACGATTGGCTTGAAGAAGTGATGAGTGAAAGGCCAAAGTTTTCTTCTAAACACCTATTTTTTTAAAAAATTTGTATTTAAATATTGCATATCGTTCTCTGCTTCGATTTTGAGAGTATATAAGGTTTTGTACACCCGTGTTTATTTCCCTTTTGTAGGATCTACAGAAAGTTTAGAAGGGTTATGGTGGAAACAGAGAAGTTGAGCTGAATTCTCAGAAATGCTCTGCCCATGTTGTAGAAGATAGATCCACCGCTCTGTTGCACATATTTAGGTAAAATGCAAACATATTTTGATAATGTTTCAGAGATTTTATATCGTAATACTTATAAATAAAGAATAGGCAGATTTTTTTTTCTTTTGTTTTATATTTATTGGAATGCCGAACCGTCCCATCCTCCTGCTACGGACAGCACTCAACTCGCTTCCTCTTTGAAATACATCCATTTATGTGTACTTGCGTAAACATGTGACACAGCGTGTGGTTTTATTTCCTGCGTATGTTTAAATCCTCCTGTTTGTTTCAGAGCAACAACAACAAAAATAAGGATGAATGACATCGTTTTTTTCCAAAGTATTTCAGGGGAAAATGGCAGATGATGATGGTGATCGGAAAATCAAAACGAATCCAACATCCTTTAAAGTTACTGAGTAGTGTTTCCTAAACGCCACAGGGTGGCGGTGGCGGTGTCTTTGGTGTTGTCCTCACCTGTCTGCGTTCACAGAACACACAAGTTATTTTGTCTGTAAGCTGCAGCCTGTAGAAGCTACGGAGCTGTTGCATGTACATATAAAGCCTATTAAATGTTTCCTGCGTGTGTTAAATGACTCTGCCTCTCTTTGAATTGCAGTTTACAAAGTACTTTTATTTCCTACACCAAGGTTGTTGCGTTAAGGTACACAAAACGAATGAGAAAAAAAACCAACCATTTCCTGGAAGTGGTTTGACATCTGTGGCACTTTTAGTTTCAAATGGCAAAAAAATATAGAACAACGATGGAGGATATGGTGGTCTATTAGTCGAAGGTGGTTAAAGATAATCTCCATTACCGTGATATATGTGATTAACACGACAACATTTTGGGACTAAATGTACTTTTTTAGATGATGAAAAGATAGTGCTGATTGTTTCTGATGACCTTGTTCAAATTAAAAAAATTATTTTGTTTTCCTCATAAGGGAGGAGGCGCCTTGTAGTATCATGTTCAATATCCAGTGTTCAAACGGCTTCTTCGTGCCTGCCTCTCCTCTGAGCAGAGCAAGTAAAGACGAGAAAATAACTGTCATGTTGCCTCAACCAAACCGGAAAGGTGACTTTTGGCGCAAGTTTGTGCGCGCGCCTCTGCATGTGTTTGTGGCTTATGGGTCGTTAGGTGTGTGTGTGTGTGTGTGTGTGTGTGTGTGTGTGTGTGTGTGTGTGTGTGTGTGTGTGTGTGTGTGTGTGTGTGTGTGTGTGTGTCAGAGAGAGAAAGAGAGACAGAGAGAGAGAGAGAGAGAGAGAGAGAGAGAGAGAGGAGGTGTCGCGCAAACAGGTGTATCCCAAACAGCTAAAGCTGCGCCTTATTTTTTCTAAAGCGCAAACATAATGCCGTGGGTTTAACAAGCCAACACGTTGCCAGACTGAAAGGACTTATTTTCCACAAGGATTGACTTGTACAGTTACAACTTTTCTATACATATATATATATTTATATCCCGGGACTGGACTTTGGAAAGGATCTGGTCCTCAAAGAAAACATCACCAGGGATGATCCAGCAGCGAGAGGCATGAGTGCGCCTCGCTGCTCCACGCCTGCCTGTTATTTCGGATCATATTACCTGGACTGATGAGCTTTATTCCAGCGCTGAAATTGTCCAAACTTGTTCACAGTTAACAGTAACTCCCGGGGAGGATGACATCCCTGCTGAACGGACTCTCTGTGTGTCTCTGCGTCATCTTTGGTAAGGAACAAACTTTCCATGGAGTCTGCGAAAACAGTTGTGTTCTTTTAAGACGTTATAGCGTGTCTGTAGTTTTTCTGTATCTTTTGTCCCATAGTGGCCTTGTTATAAGAACTGTGGTGTGTTACAATATCCCTACGGTGGGCCTGTAGCTTACTATTATAGGCCTGTGCTCATAATGCCAATGCCAACAGTCTGATTGTCTGAGCGTGGTTTGGAAGGACATTTCAAAAAATAAAACAGGCATTTCAAATGCAGTGATAACTTGGTGACCTTCGGTTTCCTGTCAGTATCTCGTGCATACACTCAGTTCTGTTAACTTTGTGCAGGTGGATAGACGGAGCCTGAGCAGGGCTGTTAAAAACACTTGCGGTGCTGTCCGATATTTCAGGAAAAACAGGTTGCTGTTGATCAATTCCCCTCATTGTCTGATTCATAGAAACTGCACGGACCCTCCTAGGTTGCGTGTTTTGATGTGTGTGTGTGTGTGTGTGTGTGTGTGTTGCTTAAGCCCAAATATGTGTGTACATGCGATACTGGCGGCAGACGTTTTTGTACTGTTGAATAACAAAACACACTGCATTACGAACACTTTGTCAGCCTGTTACTTGTTAATATGGAGAAGTCACATTTACTAAAATACTTCTTACACGATCATGAATAAGAGCGTGGAAAAAAGAAAAGTTTTCATTCCCATACATAAAGACAGGGGTGTTATTCCAGTAATGCAGCACAGGCAGATTCCAAAGGGGGCTTAAACCTACACACGCACGCACGCACACGCACGCACACACATACACACAGTCATGGAAAAAAACACACCTGCCTCCACAGCACACTCATCAGGTCTGATGGTAAATGCATGAATCACTTCCAGTCCACTGACACATCTGAACAGATTCTCCCACATCAGGTGCTGAATAAACTGCAGTATGAGAAATTTACTTAATTGGGTCAACACCTGGTTCGACTTATGGTGGCTGTCAAATAAGATTTGCTATTATTTACTGAGGGAATCAAAGTGGCGCAACAGAAACATCTGAAACAATGATGTTTTGAATCAGAAATATATCAACACCATGTGGACAAACTGTGCCGGGATGTTTCATTTATCCCTCTGCCCTTGTAACTTGACTTTCTATGCTTTATCGGCCATGTAGCTGCACAAGGATGGCAACGTCACATCGTCTACTGGTCCAGAATGATTATTTGTGGTGTCTCTACGCTGTTCTTTTCTCTCTCTGCTCTCCCCTCACTCCAACCGGACACAGCCGACCGCCTTTTGGAGGTTTTCTTCTTGTTAAAAGGACATTTTTCCTCACAGCTGTCGCTCATGAACTGTTGAATGGTTGTTGCGTTCCTCTTTATAATGTTGTAAAATGTCAGCACCTAAACTATATTAATTGACTTTTGTTATGATTTGGCGCTATATGAATAAGATTGAATAAAACTGTGTTGAAATTTCTCAACAACTATGACATCAGTTGCCATGACAATTAAGCATTGAGGCTAATAGAGACATTCCTGGTCCACAGAGGATAAATCTTGTGCCTTTTATTCGAGCTCCACTTTGAGGTTGACATTTCTAGTTTTGAGTGACAAGTATTGGATGCTGTGCCTTGAAATGTTGTGTAGAAAGAATGAAAGATAATTGCTTTGGTTGTTGCTCAATTTTCCAAAACTGTACCAGCCTGGTAAAAATGTTCACTCTGCAAACCAAATTAAATTCTAATCAGCCTCATCTGGACTTTGTGTTTAGTGCTAATTACCAAATGTTAACATGCTAAAGTACAATGGTGAATTGCACGTGCTAAAAAAAACAGCCTGAACATTAGCATTTAGCTTGAAGCACTGCTGCGCTTAAGTATAACTTGAATTATTCTTGTAACAATTCTGCCCTTAAAACACGCAACTGGATAATGACTTGAATCGTTTTGATCCTGATATAATATTTAATTAATTTTCCATTTAACAGGTCAAAACTGGATGTTACATGTACAATGGCGAAATTGAAAATTACAGAATGTAATGTAATAAAGCTACCAGTAAAAACAACTTCGACCTGCATTTAACTTTCATTATCTGTTTAAGTGATGAAAACAGCAGCTGCATTGTTCAGCTTACATGCATGTGGTGCGGATGTTGCGAGCTGATATGTCATTAGTGTATGGGAATGATCCGTTTGCTAAACTTAATTTTCCGTCCAAGTTGTTTGTCTTCAGCCTGAACAGGGTCATCACTATCTGGAAGCTGCACTCTCTGAGAGCAAATTAATCATCAGCAACACCAGCCAGGTGCCAGGAGCCGCAACATAATAATAGGTGTCCTTGCATTGGCAGAACTTCCTCAAAACTTCAATTAAATTGTATTTTAGCAGCGTGCGAAGATGAAGATCCTCCTGACAGGTGCAAACAAGATTTCTAACTCGTGCAATCGAACCATTAAATGCAGGTTGCAGGGGTCAACATCTTGTGACTGTGCATTCCCTCGGTGTGCGTGTCTATTATGACACTACAGTAGAAAATACGCTTCCATGCCTAAATCAAACAGATTAGCGAGCATTATCTGCAAACAGGAAGGCAGCAGTGGAGATAAGCAAAAAACACAAGAGATTCCTGCAGACGCTCGGTATTTGCGGTTTGAACCGTGTTGCGGTGTGACAGTGTCACAGACAGAGGCGTCTTTGAATGCTTGTTCAGTCCAGACACTGCAGTAAAGTTTGCTTTGAAGACTTATCTCGAGCAACTAGTTAAGTCACATATCTTCTCTTGTGCTGAGCTTCCATGATAGACAACCTGTTTCCTCTCTCCTCCCTCGTCTCTGTCTTCACGCTGTGTCTTTAAAGCCCATCTGTGTGCCCTTCATTCGTTGGAGTCGGGTCAGTTATTGTTATCTTTACTGTCGTGTTTTCTCTGATTCCTCTTTTAAACCTTAACCCTCGTGTTGTCCTCGGGTCAAAATGTGTTATATTTTTTGGGATCATTGGTCATCATAAAGAAACCCTCACAGCCTCCTTGTCACCAATGATCCCAAAAAATATGAAAATAAAATAGAACTTGGTTGAACACAGCTGCGGGTCATTTTGACCCGAGGACAACACGAGGGTTAAACTTTCTCAATGAAAGGTTCAACTTCCTCACACAAAAAGGACTTGTGAAACTTTGGTCTTGCCACAAACATTCCAAAAAACTCTAATAAAGGAGCAGTTTTGTATTTTAGAAATGTGCTTATTTCTTGGAAACAGTTAGATAAGAAGATTAACAACCTGTCAGACCTTTACAGTAGCTTAGATTAACATAAAGACTGTAAACAGAGGGAAACAGTTAGCCTGGCTTTCTGCAGGTCAAAACGGTGCCCAGCTTATAACCCCATATAGTATTTGCTTACACAAATAGTATATAACATTTTAATTTGTGAGCCTTATGGTGCTTGTGTGGAATTTTGTTACCTTGATATCATTGTTACCTTGCTAGAGCTATATTTACATTTATTGTGACCTTTAATGACTGTTTTAATGATGACAGGGACTAAGGAGGAAGTCGGATAGCTCAGAGTACAGAGACAGTCGGTGTCAGGAGGAGGTTCAGGAGGCTGTAGTGATCGGACGCACGGATTTCATTCAGGAGTCGGCTGTTTGTGTCCCGTGTGAAAAAGTCACTGCTGACTTATTGTAACTTACAGACAGAAGTCAACTTAACGGGATTTGTCCCATGTGTGTGACGTATGAAACCCTGGCTGTCTGATTTTGTGTTTTTGAGACTTTCAGACTGTCACTGCAGTTTCAAGGTGGAAATTCTGAACCATGCCGACTTCTTTCTCTCATGATATGTCCTGTAGCAAAACACTGCAAGGACTTTTACTGGCAGGGGGTTTTAACACAAACCGTGATCTTTCCCTGAACTTAACCAAGTAGTTTTAGTGCCGAAACCCGATCAAACTGTGAGCGTTTCACAGGATTTACCATTTGTTCATTATGGTTTCCATGACAATGGCAGTCCGATCCCCCCCGTCACTGGTACACTCCAAGGATACAAGTCGTTTTTGCAAATGAACATTGTGTCGATTACATATGAGGGCATGTTGGTCTTATAGAGGGTGCTGAAAAACACTGACATGTTATTTTAGGAGTCATAATGTGTCGTTTCGACATGCAGACAGCGATATCAATCTGCTCATCAAACTTCTGGCAAGAAACTGAAGAGCCTATAAGTGTTTCTCCAAATGTTGAACTCTTCCTATAAGATAAATTTGTTCTCAGTAAAACTGTTTAAATTTAGGTACACTGTGTTAGCTGGTTTAATACTGTATGCAGGTCTATTCTTCGTCGCAGCCATTTGGTTTACAGTGAGTAACAATGCCCGTTTGTAGACATGTAAAATTATAATCATATATCAATGAGCTTTTGTTCTCATCCTTTGCCTCAAGAAGCAGTTTTGGAAGTTTGAACACTTCTCACGTTGTTCTGGAAACAAAAATAAAGACCAAATCTTTGCAGTTATTACAGCATTTTCATAAACTTCAGTGATGAAGAAAGATTAAAATGCCAGTGACTTCTTTTTATTCATTCTTACCAATTTCCAGTGACAGCAGCACACGAACAACCTGTGGCTTGAACTTGACCATATTTGTGAATGGAAAGTGAACGGGCCATTGAAATACAGTATTATCTCCTTTCTCTTATAGTGTCTTTTTAAAATGTCAAAAAGAGCATTTTTGGGCTATAAAACGGAGAAATGATTCCCAGAGCTTATCTCTGTGGCTCAGATGGTAGAGCGGGTTGCCCACAAATCAGAAACTTGGCAGTTCAAACCCTGGCTCCTCCTTTCCACATGCCTAAGTGTCCTTGGGCAAGACACTGATCCCCATGTTGCTCCCAATGGTTTACCATTGGTGTGTGAATGTGTTCCTGATGGCGTCAATGGAAAAAAGTGTAAAAGTGCTTTGAGACTGCTATGGTGCTAAAGTAATATATAAATACAGACCATTTACTTTCTAAAGATGTTGTGACTGTAAGTAGTTTAAGGTTTAGACAGTAGTTCAAAGGAGAACTTCAGACCAGCAGACCCGGAGCTGGTATTGAGTGTCAACCTCAGAGTCACTGTAATACACGATCTTTAAGCAGATAGATTTAAGTTTGTATCCTTCTCTTTTAGTGACAGTGATACGGGGAGACTTTGTGGAGCCTCCTTCAGATGATCTCTTACGCTCCCTGGCGGAGGAGGAGACCATCCTGCCGTGTCGCTACCAGCCCACTGGGGACGATGTGGTGATACAGGTCACCTGGTACAAGGAGAACGGAGACGACAAGCAGCAGATCATCACTGCACACCATACCAATGGACAGACAGGTAGGTTGTGGCCTCGCTCTCGTCATCGTCTCTTTATATCATCTGCCGTAAAAGTCTCCTTAAGGATGTCTTCACATTGAATTACCTCTCCTGTCCTCACAGTGAGAAATATTCTCTTTATCACCACTCTCATTCCACAAAGCAGGTTGTCAGTTTCAGTTAACAAGTGTTGGTTGGAGGCTTTGTTTCTCTGCTTGTAGAATATAAATGGCTTTAAGGCAAGTGTTCACAGTCATCTAAAATTAAATTGGACTGTGAGAGACACTGGCAACTTTGCAGTGATATCATCAGACTATTTCAAGAGTGCCAGGACTCTGATCTTAACACTGTTTTTTGTTGCTTGTTATTTGTCGCTGTTAAACCCTTGGTGCCTTGTAATTTGTGGTGATTCCGGAATTGAAGCCTGCACCATTTGTGAGTGTTTGACATATTGGATGAGACTCTTAGTTAAATGTCCAGAATGAAATGTAATTCCAGGCAAGTATGCAGACATGTGTGTGGGACTGGAAGTGACAAAGGAAGCCCTGAGGTCAGCTTCGAAATCACTGGACTTAATTTTTTGTGTCACATCTTTCCTCACGTGCTCCCTAAACCCTCCCTCCGCCTCTCCCTCCCTTCCTCGCTCTTTGTCTGTCTGCAGCATTTGGGTCTTGGTCTCAGCGTTTGCGCTTTAAAAACAACGAACCCACCGTCGACTCGTCTCTGGTCATCATGAACACAGAGGTCTCTGATGAAGGGAAATACATCTGCCGCATCAGCACCTTCCCCTCCGGCAACTTTGACAGAGAGATGTCTCTCATCGTGTGGAGTGAGTCCCTCCCTCTCGACTCTACCACACACTTGAAAAAAATGAAAAAGTGATAATGTGTTGGACTCACAAGGATGGGAATGGATCAGGAAATCAAACAGGCTGTCAACAGGCTGGTAGTTTGCAAATCTGTGCAACATATATACTAAGACATAATTAATTTTACTACTTTGTAGTAGTAAATAATAATGTACATAAAAACAACACCATAAATAATCATTACTTTGTTGGTCAAACAATTATTCAAACAATGTTAAACAATTTTAACACTCCTGATAGGGTAATGATCACAAGCAGATGAAACATTGTGTAAGTTTATACAGCATATTGTTGAGGAATATATTACAGTAATTGTGGTATTTTATTACATTTTTAATCTATTCTCCTTTGTAGCCTTTTCCTTTTTGTATTTTCCAACATTTTTAGATCATCATATATTCAATTATATTCTTTCTATGTATTTAAAAATTGGTATGTGCAGTATGGTGTCAGTCCAACATGTAAAATTCAAGTTTTCTTCAAAACATTCCATGGCACGCTGTAGGGTTCTTAAAAACTGAAATACCTTTATTTTACATGGCAGTATGTATTAAAATGGCCAATGCAGTGTGAACCACACAGGTCTTCATCAGGGTCATCATCAGCAGTAGCTTGCACACCTTTAGTGCTATGTGCTAAGTTACTCTGTTTTTACTTAACCAGGGGGAGTGAAGAGGTCTCAGAGGATTTGATTAAGTCAGTAATATTTTAGTTATAATGAATAGACAAAATGAACGAGTATTTCTCAGTCTACTCATCCTCAAGTGCAGCTTGTTTTAGCTGTCAACCTTTCTTTTCTATGCATGGTTACTTCCGAACATCCCCGCTTGTTTGCTCAGTCTGGGCTTCAGCCTCTGACAACAAGCTTGCTAAATGCAGCAATGTGTCACTCACAAGCAGTCCAACATCAGGATGCAGTGAAATTTTGTTAAGGATCCAGATTAAATTGTATTTTGGTTTGGATTTGGATCAGAATCTGCCTTTTTAGTATGTATGGACTTTAAAAACAAATTAAAAACTGTGGCTGTTGCCATAATAAGAGTAAATCTGGATGGGTTAAAATGGCCTGTTGACAGTCTTTATTGTCAGGTTTGATTACTAATCAGTTATATTTTGACTTATAATAGTATGAAAATTACTTGATAATTTGATTCATGTTTAGACATTGCTGACTAGATTATTTATTCATACTTAAGTAGTTTATTAACCCTGGAAGCCTTCAAATCTGAACTTATTCTCTGTAGTATTAAATATCTAAAATATATATATTTTTTCTTTTGTTCAATTTATTTTAACACTAAATTTAACAGTGAAAAAGGACACCTGTAACATCCTCTTTGTGTGTGTCCTATGTGTACTGCTTTGTGTGTTGACTTGCCATCATTATCTCCTCTCTGATCAAACACTGTGACAATCTCCCCTCCAGCCGCTCCCATTTCCTCCCTGGATCCTGTGGTTCTCGTGGAGGGACACCCTTACGGGCAGGTGGCTTCCTGTCGCTCTGTCGCCCGCCCGCCGCCCCGCCTCTCCTGGGACACCGACCTGAACGGCCAGTTCATCAATCGCTCCTCTGACAACGGGGCGGTGTCCTCGTACTACTCTCTGCATCCCCTGAGGAGCATGAACGGCAAGAAGCCCCCCCCCCCCCCCCCCCCCCCCCCCCCCCCCCCCCCCCCCCCCCCCCCCCCCCCCCCCCCCCCCCCCCCCCCCCCCCCCCCCCCCCCCCCCCCCCCTGGACTGTCTGGTGTGGCATCAGACTTCCGAGAACCCCCGCAGGCTCAGAAACAACCTGGTGGTGCACTGTGAGTAGTCATCAAAATTACACAGTCAATATGCTATCAAATCAAAAGATTAGGCTACTGGGCTGAAAAATGGACACATTCGAAATATGCAACGAGTAAGCACACGTCGATGAAAAGTTTCAACATTATTTTGAAGGTTAAAACATGTTTACTTCCTGTTTTAATCACTGTAAGCACCCCTTCAAAGCTGGAAGAGACTTCATGAGTGCTGGGTCACAACACATTTCACTCCATACAATAATAATTTTAACTTGCAGTATTTCTTTTATACCGAATAATCTTTAATCACCTTAAAGGTGAAAAAAAAACAAAAACAGATGTGGTTCTCTCCTTGATTTCTGTTCTACTGTCAGAACCTAATGCGTGAGCAGTCTTGGCTTACAGGATACCACCAGGGTAATATGAGTTTGAACGTTAGCTGTGTTGATGCATTTTAGTTTTTTTTTTTGTAAAATGTTGCATTTATTAGAAGCTGTGATTCATATCTGCATTGGCTAAACACCTGAAAATTCCACTGTCATCCCTGTACACACCTTTTCTGTCAGAAACAGTATCACTTTTCCCTTCACACCTTAAAGCTGGTCATTGGTTGTTCTTCCTCCCAGTCCCTCCGCATGCAGAGGTGTCTGGCTACACTGGAGACTGGTTTGTGGGTTTGGAGAATGCTGCCCTGAGGTGCACGAGTGGAGGAAACCCCAAACCACACAGTTTCACCTGGATCAGGTACAGTTGGACCCACTTACTTGTCAGGCTGTCTAGTACTCGTGTGACTAACTGTCTGATGTGTCTAGTCATTGTTTTCTTTCCCAGAACTGTCAGAGTCATTAGGCCAATTATGTATCCTGTGATTTCATGTTTGTAAATAAGATGTCTTGTGAGGTTGCAATCAGGTCATTCGCAGGGACCAAAATTAGAAATCAAAGTTACTTTTACTGTTAGTGTTAGCTACTGTTATATACAGTGAATTGCTTATAAATACCAGGATGTTTTGGTGCTATTTCAGTCATGTGACTCTGTGCTTCGGACATAATCAATAATCTTTTAGTTGCCACATTTAGAAGCATTTCAAAATTTACAATCCTGAGATTAAGTCTTTGAAATCCTCAGTAGCAGCCACAGGCACGGTAGTTTTCAGCACGTCACTTAAACACAAAAAGATGGTTTGTTTTTGGCAGACTATTTTGGCTGCAGTTTAATTCACATTTAGACTGTGTGTGTGGGATTGAGTCAAAATGAATCGCAGCATGTGTGTTGATAGCAACAAGCAGCATGTCACCCAGTGTTGCAGTGTCCCACATTGGTTTGTTTTGAATGTTTTTTGGACAACAGTGGAGCTCTATAGCGCAGAGGTGGAAGATCTATCAGGCTCACAATACTTTCAGTAGGATACAGTCATTTGTGGTCTTAATGGGATTTGTTGACAATAAGAAAATTATAGAATGCCACCAGATTTACAGACATTTCAATTACTAGTATATTTCTCTGCCACAGATTTGTTAGTTTTATTATTACTTGCATGCAAACGGCTGAATTCACGGAAAATAAAAAAGCAACCCTGACTTCTTTGATAAATTTGATCACCAACTGCTTGAATAGTTTGTATTTTAGCTGTTTAGGCCGAGCTTAAAGGTACAGAGTGTTTGACCATAAATAGTACTGTGTTTTTATGAGTGGGTCTGTGTTGATGCTTTCCTGCCATCCGATTGATCGACAGTTGGCAACGGTAACTGGCAAGAAACTTAGCAATGCACTCACAAATTGTCATTCAGAAGAAGGCTGCTAGCAAGTAATATATAGATGTAAACAATGCATGATTTGAAATACTAAAAAAAGACTGAAAATATTTAATCAGGGAGAAAATGTGCTCAAGATGAATTTTAGACTTTAATGACATACAATCTGCACTTGAATATACCTTTGTTACAACAAACCAACATAGTGGACCTTTAATTTCTTGAGTCTATTACATTCATTTTAAGTTCAATTAAGTCAGAAAGTTCTATATTATAGTCAATAGATCCTTTGAACAAAGTATTCAGCATTAGTTACTCTTTAGTATTTCCTGATTAGATCTCCATTTGACTAAAATAAATGTGACAGTGTCGTGGGGGAGGATCTCGTCCACATGACTTCACCCAACAAGCCCCGACATTGTCACCCCCTGATTCTGCTGCCTCAGTGGAAACTGACATATTCAAATGTTGCGTGTGTCATTTAAGATGTGGCTCATTGCTGCCGAGCTTTAAAGGCAGACGAGGGTTTGACTCAGCCCGATTTTGCCCGATTTCTTCTGCTTGAGTCACTTGGTGTCATTTGGAAGCCATTCCCTTGGTGCGTTAATATATTCTCAGGGTGTGGTGTGGAGTTTGTCTTGAAAATGTGAGCTGGGTAAAGAATCCAATTATGAGATGTCACAGTTGGGCCTCTGAGGAAGAAATACACACAGAACGGATGTATGTGAGTGTAAAGGAAAAAAGGTTTTGTTTTATTTGAGTAGTTTTTGCCAGATGATGATGATGATGTTGATGTTGATGATGTACTTGTACGTATTACTTGTCAGTAGTCACAAGGACACACCTTGGGAAAGGAGTATTTGTGAGGAAGGCTTAACAGACACACGCCATGCATACAAGCACTCACACACACACACACACACACACACACACACACACACACACACACACACACACACACACACACACACACACACACACACACACACACACACACACAGAACCAAGTCAGCATTCAAAATCTCTTGTTACAATCAATCTCTTATTACTCATGCACACATTTCACATTTTACATTTCACATGAACACGCACGCGCGCATACATACAACGTGCACATACATGCACACACACACACACGCACACACGCGCACACACGCACACTCACACGCACGCACGCACGCACACACACACACACACACACATATATGTGTGGCAGATACAGCAGCGGACAAACCTGTTGGTTTTGTCAGTAAATGGCAGCAGGTGAAGTAATAGCTGGTGTCACAGTGTCATGTTGCGGCTTGTGCTGAGAGCAGACAGATAAGGCAGTTTCACACGAAGGAGGGAGGAGGAAGAGGGGGGTGAGGACAAAAAGGGAAAGGGATGAGCAGAGTGTGGAGGGATGAACCAGTGTGAGAAGGTGTAGGCAGAGGCACAGGAGTGATCTGAGGGGCGCCGAGAGGGGGAAGAGCAAGAATAACGTGTGGATTTGTGAAATGTTATCATAGAGATATGTTGGCTGCATATGTAAAAACAGACAGTTCCTCTTTCCTGTCTAATGATAGTGACTCTGACACAAGTTTACCTTGTGCAATATGTGAATGTGAGTGTACCCTCTGTGAATATAGGAACTGTGGCTGGTTTCAGAACATGCTCCTTAAATATATTTCTGTTGAAATGTAAGTTGTTCACAGGCAGACTTTAAGTTCTGTTCTGTGTGATTAAATCAAATATGTGCAAAACAACAACACAGAGACAACACCCTGAAACATGTTGCTGAAACAGTCAGCCTGACTCACACTGACAGGAAATGCTGTTCATTTGTTTTCCAAAAGATTATTGAAATATAATTGTAAAAGAATTGAAAAACTCAAAGGTGCGTCTTTGCTTCTTTCTCAAAATCCTATGAAAGAAGAAGGAAACTTTATTTTAATATAAAAAGCAGCAATGGGTGTTTAGCAGTCACAAGCACCACCTACAGAAACTTTAGCTTCACCAGGGACTTTACAAAAATTATTATGGGTGAGGGAAGCTCTGAAAAAAAGCGGATAGTGTAGGGATAAGTTTTTTCTTTTTTGCTCAAAGGAGGGTCTTTTGGGATGTTATCTCTCCAGAGAACATGTACTTCACTCTAAAATGTCCCTCTGAGTTACTCTTTGAATGCCCTGTAATGGACATTGTGTTTGTTCTGCCTGCAGAGAGGGTGGAGAGCTGCCCAAAGATGTCGTCCCCCACCCTAACGGAACTCTAACTTTTGGGCGACCCCTGAACTTGTCAGACGGAGGCACCTATCAGTGTGTGGCAACCAATGAAGTGGGAGTCGGGAAGGTGGAGGTGGAGATTACTTTGAGAGGTAGATGACAGCGCTGTCAACACGACAGACTCTCTATAACAATATGAACTGTGAGAATAGATCCATTTTAATCCTGCCTGTTTCCCTCCTGACTTCACAGAAGCTCCCCAGGAGAGGAAAGAGCTTGAAAACCTGCTGATAACGATAGTGGGGGGTGTGGCCGGTGTGCTGCTCATCTTGATGCTCATCATCGTCATCACCGTCACGTGTCACCAGAAGCGCAAAAACAAGAGGCTAAAGAGGGAGCTGACGGAGAGGAAGTATGGGATAGCATGATGTTTAATTAAGATGAGATTAGATGAGATGAAACTTTAATAATCACCGCAGGGCAGATCGAGCTTATAAAAAAAAACAAAAAAAACAAAAAAAACCGAATTAGGGCTATTAAACATATTTGAGCTGACAGTTACAACAAAAGTTGAAAATCCGGTGGATACGTGGCTGCGTGTGTGTGTGTGTGTGGGATATGTAAAACAATAGCATGAAAACTGAATAAAGGATGAAAAAAGATGCAGTATGAAGTATATTAAAGCTTAAACTGCTAAAAAAAAAAAAAAAAAAAAAATACCCACAATTCACAGTGGAACGGTTTCTTTAATCATTTGAATAACATTTTTCTCTCCATCTCTTGTTTCTCACAGGGAGGAAATCACCACTCTCTCCAGGCAAGCTTCTTTCAGGAGAGTGAACTCTATCAGCACAGATGCCAGAGGAGCGGTACTATTACTGAATTATTCTCTTCACGCTCAGCACGCCGTTCCTCTGCAGCGTCACTTTGTGTTTCTCTCCTGTGTCTGCACAACCTGATTCAGGCTGTGAAGCTTGACGCCACTGATCAGAATCAGTAGACCGCTGGTCCCATATGTTTCACACAGTCTTTTATGCAAAGAGTCCTCAGAAATACTACAAATTTCAGTGATTAATAATGAACAAGGCACTCTTTAACTGTTGGCAACAGTCAAATGTCTATCATAAGTCACTGCTTCACACACTTTGTCTTTCTAAAGTAACGAGAGAGCGGTTTTAAAAGTTTGGAAAGTGCACAATGTTTTATGCAGGTTTAGGACTTCGAAAAAATTGGAGTGTGTCCTGGTTTCAAGTCCAAATGCTGATGTTTCCGTGTGTTTCTTTTCACTGCAGACAGAAGAAAACATCCCTCTGAGGGTGGAGGGCACCCTCAGGACCAGCCTGTCTTCCCTCGGGGTCAGTCTACGTATCTATCTAAATCTGCATACAGGGCCGGGGCATGGGACTGAGGCTTTACTGTCAGGATGCCACGCGGCTAAGTTCTGACCTTCAACAATTACAATCTGAATGTAGTGTTTCTCAGATTTTGATAATAACATTAACACATTATATCGCTGAAGACCTTTGAGATACCTTTATGTTCCTTTGTCCTGGGACTTTTGGCTTCTGTGGCTTTTTTAATTTCTTCAAAAATCTCACATTCCTCTCTGTGGGCCCTGAATGATGCTGAAACATGTCTTCTAAATATGAAGCCAGAGACAGCAACTGGTTAGCATAAGCATATTGTTTAGATGCACTGCTGAAAGCTTATGAATTTCAGTTGCTTTTGTATTCTACCATTGTTTTCCCTGGAGTAAAGCTTGAAAAAGAAACAAAATAATAATAACAATAATAATAATAATGGTTTTATTTTATGGGTTCATAATTTCTTAAGACTTTCCTCTGAAGTTTCCTATAAAGATCTGTGAAATTGAATATCAACAATAGAATTTTAGAATTTTGTATTTTGGAAACTATTAGGAATTATTGATAATTGAAGCCCTTGTGATCTTGAGATAATGTTTTTAAACAGGCCTCTATATTCACCGTCTCCATCCAGGCCATAAAATATGTAAGACTGTTTTTTTTAACATGACTCAACAAATCTGTCGACAGAATTGTCAGAAGTCTTTTTTTTCAACAGAAAAATATTCCATGATTTCATCAAGATAATGTCCATCAGTTTCACAAGATGCTTAAAGAAATAGTTGAACATTCTGGGTAATTATTGGTATTCTTGCTGACAGTGTACTCACTTTTACAATGTAAAGCTAACTGCCTGCTGGCTGTAGCTTTAAATTTAGCATACTGATATACAACGTAGGAGTAATACCAATTTTCTCATCAGGAAGAAAGTACATTATCATATTTTACAAAATAATGTCACTATGACTTTGGCCTTATTTAAATAAGAACTCACTTTCAACAGAAAGAAACATGACGTTCTTTGTCTCTTATCAGTAGATCTGTAAATATTCACAAGTGTCTTTTTCCTTTGCTGTTAGGAGCAGGCCTACTGCCGAGACAGCCGATCTACTACCTCAGGTGGGAGGGGAGGAGGTGGAGGAGGGGTACCGTTTGACTACCTGGGCAGACCAGTCCTGTACAACAACTCCCGCAGGGGGAGAGAGAGGACTCTGGATCGAGAGGAAGAGAATCGAATCAGAGTGGAGACCTATGTGAGAAACAGCACCATATCCTTGGTAAGTCATGCATGCGTGTTTTCGGGCATGTCAAAGCTTGATTTCACCAAATCGTGGAATGCTTCTCACCCGGCTCACCGAGCTCTGCATACTTACCTGATGAAGATGATGGAATTAAGAATTGTGTCTGCTCTGCCTTTGCAGCAGGAAACCCGTTTCCACCCTCCTCTCATGCCATCCACCTTCCCTATCGTGCAGTCCACTGAGATCACGAGGCAGCTGAACGGCAGCGCCATCATCCCGGTAGACGGGGGTTCCAGACAGGGAAGTGTCACCAAGAATCACCAGCACCCTCCTGTGACCTGCACCTACCGACCAGTAACTTATGACGAGGATGAAGTGGATGAAGGTTTGGGCGGTCCCGCCAGTCAAGAGCATCCTGATGACCAAGACAGTGAGACCAACAGCTCTCACATGTCTGACGCTCACAGCACACGCTATCAGCAGAGTAATGGCACGCTAAGATCCAAAACCCGGACCAGCTCTCCTCTGGTCAGTCCGCATGCCTCCATCATCCACAAGGCCCAGATCGTGTAGCAAGTGGCAGGGAAATAACGTGAAACTGCAGAGCTGGACTCCGGAGGTGCTTCAGATGTGGATACACGACAGACAATCAGTTTTTGGTCAATACACTGACTGCAACAGTGCATCGTCTCTAACAGAGTGCAATAGAGTCTTGTCTACTCCGAAGCATCCTCTGATTTCTGCCTGGTGTTCGGACATCA
This sequence comes from Brachyistius frenatus, assembly GCF_029030835.1. Classification (NCBI taxonomy): domain Eukaryota; kingdom Metazoa; phylum Chordata; class Actinopteri; family Embiotocidae; genus Brachyistius; species Brachyistius frenatus. The sequence continues at coordinate 328,390 of NW_027210904.1, forward strand.
AACGTGTGTTGTGTGTTCCCCCCCCAGATTACTAAAGACAGAATCACAAAGTTTCCAGTGCAGCTACTACAGAGTTTAACCCCAGACGATATTCCCTCCTCAGTGTTCACAGAACCGACAGTTGCTCCAACCAGCTGAAGCTGACAGGTGAATGCAGCCGACACACCTCGTGAGGTCATATCGAAAGCACTTCAGGACACGCACGGTAGGGAATCAGGAAATACGGAAGGAGTGTGGGAAAGTTACTAAATCAGAAAAGTTGATTGCAACACATCTATGCTGAGGGTGGATTTTTCAGTGTAAGAGTTAAGCATGCCTGTGTTAGGTTTCCTGACACAACACTGATTGGGACCTCATCCAAACCTTTGGCTTGTTCCTCTCCGGCCACACCTGCAACATGCATACCTCCATACTGCCCTACTGTCCTTGTGTCTTTGCCCAAAGCACAGACAGTTTGGATCAGATAAAAACTTCATACAGCCAAAACATGGTTGAAGTGTCCTACAAATGTAGTGATTGTGAATCTGTACAAATACACATACGATTCACTTACAAAAACTTCTTTGAAATATTTTTGCAATCCAAATCATCAATTATACAGTATATTAGTTGAATGAACTGTATTTTCCTACCACTCCACACATGTTCCCCCTCCTCACCAACCTGACATCCACACCTACGCTACACAGCTATAGCGGACATAATCAATATAAAGGTAACACTTTGTGTATAAAACATGCACAGACACACACGCAATAAACAACTGTATGTCTTCAATACTGATAGAACATGGAGGGAAGCTGTCAAATGTTTGTAAAAATATGTTTTAATTTTGTACTTTACTTTCTTTACTGAATTGATGTGGCTGCTTCTGTAAATACATCTCGATCATTACACTGGAAACCATATAGACTACACAAATCAGTAAGCTGACACAACCTGGACATGCTATTTTACACTTTGGAAAGTTTCCCCTGCCAGGACAATGTCTTTCCAAGGGCAAGTTGACATGAACTGTTACAACGTTTTGATGTTTGTGTCAAAACCAAGCATGTTTTTTTTTTTTTTTTTTTTTTTTTTTTTTTTATCTGTGGAGCGTTGGTTTGATGTTTTTTGTTTAAATATGTTTTGAGTATTGTTGGTTTCTGTTACAGCCCTGATATGGGAAGCAATGTGCCAAAGGGGAAAATGGAAAAAAAACAGTTTTGCTTTTTTAGCACATATGAAGTATTATCTTGTTGTTGTTTTTTTTTACACATACTGTAGAGTTACTTTTATCTGTCCTTCCTGCTGTAAATACTTTTTTGAGACAAAAAGTCAAATGTCACCTGCATGAGGATTAAAAGTATGCTGGGACAGTCTGTGGTAAATTCTAATTGGCACATTATTAGGCACCACCCAATAGGTAATAGCAGACGAATGGCATTGTGTTTAAATGCAGGTTGTATTTGTTGCAGACAGTGCCCCCTAATGTGTACTGCTGGGAAGTGCAGGGACCCGAATGAGCCGACAAACTGTCAAACTACTGGACTATGAAAGACTCTGAATTCCACTGTGATTCTCATGACCTTCCCGGTCATGTGCCTGGAATTTCATTTATTTTGAGGGCTTTGTATGGGTATCAGCTTGTATTGATGGGTTGAAATAAATGTGCATGGTTTTCCTGATATACTAACAGACTGTATAAGTTTGGACTTTTATATACAGTCTACGGTTTGGACACACCTATTCATTCAATAATTATTTCATTAGTTGTACTGTTCCCTATATTGCACAACAATACTAATGACATCAACATTATGAAATAACACATGATGAATTATGGTAACAAAACAAAATGTATTTTAAGGTTTATATTCGTCCATGTGTTCGCTTCCATAACAGCTTTGCACATACTTTGCATCCTCTCAAACAGCTTCATGGGATAAAGTCAACTGTAAACAACAACAACAACAGCAACAAAAACAAAAGCAGTCTTGAAGGAGTCCCCACATGTTTTATCTGGTACGTCCCCCCACACACGCACACACACACACACACACACACACACACACACACACATCACACCTCCTCCTCTATGCATCATTATAGCAACCACACATGCAGAATTCTTCCCCATGTATGCATCTCACAAATATAAAGCAACTGTAACCAAAAATCAAACATTTCTCATCACAAAGTCCAGATTTCCACTGGTCTAATTTCCCCTCCTTGTGTTTCTTGGGTCAAGCAATTCTCTTCTTCTGATTGGTCTTCCTCAGTAGTGGTGTCTTTCTATGACCCTAACTTTGGTTGTAGAATATACAATGCCTTCATCAGAAAAGCTGAAAGACTGCCTTCTTCTGATGCACAGTTGACACTTAGTTTGTTATTTTTAATAAACATATTTATTTAAGAATACGTGTCAACTGAAACAAGATTAGAGCTGCGTCTCAATTTACGCAGGGCCTACCTCTGTTTGTGCACTTACATGTATCACACTTACATATTTGAGCCCTTGCGTAGTATGTGAATTTTGACAGGGTAAAATCGAACACCTTTCTGCACTTACCGAAAATTAACTTAAAAATGAACATGTTAATCGTGCCCCCAGTTTTATACATAACAGACTTACTGATGGGCTTTTATCCAACAACAGTGTACGTGTACTTAGTGAAAAATACACACCTCTGCTACGTCACCACGATGGCAAAACGTGTCTGGATTCATGCACACTTTTTGGATCATTTTGAATACACCATCCGGGCAGTCATAGCACACTGCATAGCTCCATACATGTCAAGTGTAAGTGCACAAATTGAGACAAAGACTCCAAGTGTATGACCGGACGGTGTATGACACGCTAGGGGGCATTTAATCTAGTTGTGTTTTGAAAATTCAGTCACACTGCATTTGGCCGACCAGTGGGCGTAACCATAGACTGTACATAAAATTGGACCTAGCTTCTCGGCCTGACAAGTACGGCCAATGCGGAAGTGCAGTAACACCGAGGAACCTCTCTCACTGCCCCCCCACCACTGGTCCAGCCAAAAATAAAGGGCAGCCTAATAAAACTAGATATTGAAATACAAGTCTGGACATAATGAGTAACGTTACAGGAGACACTTCAGGGCCCCAATAATTAAGGGTTATATTGTGGTTTAGTGCACGAGCCCAGACTTGGGCCCCCCTTGTCTAGAGACCTGTTATGAAAACTAGAGGATTTAAAAAAAAAAAAAATAAATTTTTTTTTAATGTAAATTTACCACAATGCGCGAATGTGTATCTAGTTTACATAACAGTACTGCTTTTATTTTTATTTTATTTTTTAAAATTAATTAATTACTTTTTTTTTTTATAGGATCCTTGACATACGTTTTTGCTACTGTAGTTACAAGTAAATAAAGTAAATAAAGAAATAAATACTGAAAACACATAAATAAAGTCTATTCTGGTGTGTGTGTGTGTGTGTCCCCCCCCCTCCGCCCCCCTCCTTCCCTCGGAAGTATGTAATGAATGAGGTCATGCAGAAGGAGGAAACAGATCGCGACAGCTAAGATGGCGGAGGAGCAGCAGCAGGAATCATCACAGGGAGAGGTGGAGGGTGAGAGAAACGGTTACACCGCACACGATCCGACAAAACGCAGCGCTGGCGAACGAAGCCCGCAAGCGACCCGCGTGTCCGCAAACGCGTCCTCTCCCCCGCGGATCCTCTCTCCTCTCCTCTCTCCCCGAAAAAGGTGGCCGACGTGCGGGAGCAGATGTGTCCGGCAACACGGGCCGGAGCTGCTTCGGCTAACGCTAAGCTAAGCTGCCATTGCTACACAAAGAGAAAAAAAAAAAAAAAAAAAAGCCCCGCTTGTTTTTTAGTTTGGTGACGGGACAACAGTCCGTGACAGTCCCCGAGTTTTGGACTGGAGGAAATGTTGAAAGCACATGCTCCGTCGCTGAATCCGGGACGTCCTCTGCGCTCTCTAAAAACCGTGTTTTTGTTTGTTTTCTTTTTCGCGCAGGTCGAGCTAGCCGTGTTTTAGCTGGCTGTCGTTAGCCGCTGTTGTGGATTAACTTGTGTCCATGTTGTCCCTGCTGTCCCCCCCTCCTGTCCCCCCACTGATCGAGTCCCCCTGGGCGCTTCTGGTGACTGCAGATGTTGAAAACAAAATGTTTCGTTATCAGCATTTTTTTTGTTTTGTTTGTTGTTTGTTGTTGTTACGTTTTGAATTCACGTCCCCCTCTGAATCTTGTTTACGTGAGTTCAGTGGTGTGTGTGTGTCCCCCCCCCCCCACACACACACACCAAACCGGGGACATATAAACACCTCTTTATTGTTCAGAAGACAAATGGACAGATATTTAGAATCCGATGCAGGAGACGAGCACAAACGCATATACTGGACTGATTCACAATATCTGGTGCAAAAAAACAAACAAACAACAACAACAACAAAAAGTACCACCGGGAGCTCCGGCCTGGTCTTTAACCGGGGAAGCCGTTTCTGCAGGAGCTGCTTGTTTTTTTTTTTATGTTCAGGTACCCGTTTTGTAACCTCACCTGTATAGTCGGCGTTACTTCTGCGCACAAAAAACACACACACCGAGTTTCGGTCACGAACGAGTGACGGTTCTTTTCAGTCCGGCTTAAATCGCAATCGCTGTTTCGCACGCTCGCGTCCCAACTACCTACAAACCTTGAAATAGTGCATTTCACTTTTAAGAACGGCGTCCTGGATTGGCGGTCTTCTGCTCGCCTCGCAGTAGTCCCGTACGAGCTCTGCACCGTGACTGCGGTCTACGATTTTGAGCATCTTCTCCCTCAGCCTAATACATCCGTCCTCTAATACATCCCGTCCTCTAATACATCCGTCCTCGTTGTCTTGCAGGAGTGAACTGCCTCGCGTACGACGAGGCCATCATCGCTCAGCAGGACAGGATTCAGCAGGAGGTGAGAAATCACTTTGCGTTTCATTTTGACCGCGAGCAAAGATCGGCCGTCCTTTTTTTTCCTCCTGCCTCCGAGGAGAAGGGGCCGACACGTTTTCACCTTCCGGTCATTTCTTTACACTCCAGAAACGTCAGCGGACGAAAGGGGCGCAGCTGGAAACTTGAAAAAATCATTCCTGAACCCAAAATACTGCGTTTCTTTTGATTGTTTTAAACAGAACTAGAAACTCTTTTGAGTACAGCTTTTCCCCAAAAAAAACAAAACGGTGACGTTGACGTGCGACTTTAAATCCTGTCTGCGCAGCTATGAGCGAATAATGAAATGATCCGTCTCACCAAAACAAATACAGGACGCGCGAAATTGCAGTGGAAGTTCTGTTTCATAAAATGTATACATGTGAGTGTGGCCCTCGACGGGTGAGGACGGCGTGTCCGTGAGTCCAGTTGCTGACGGTGCCAGCATTCATTTTGATTGTGTGTGTTTGTGTGTGTTGTGTGTGTGTGTGTTTGTGTGTGTTTGTGCGGGTGTGCAGATAGCCAACAGTAACCCTTTAGTGTCGGACAGACAGGACCTGTCGGTGCTGCAGAGAGAGTACGCTGACGATGACACAGTTTATCAGCTCAAAATCAAGGTTAGTCAAAACCGCTTCACCTGCTCTCAGGTTACTACGCCCACATCAGGCCACAACTCCCACCTCCGTCCGGGGGGTGGGGTGGGCGCCATTTTATTCAAAGCTCGTCCGCGTCTCGCTTTCCTGAGAACGGCTTGGCGTTCGATTCGGCCGCACGGGATAATACCGTTTCTGATTTGTTTGCAGGACCTACACAAAAAGTACTCGTACATTCGAAAGACGCGACCAGATGGAAACTGTTTCTACCGAGCTTTTGGCTTCGCGCACCTCGAGTCCCTGCTAGATGACAGCAAAGAACTTCAGAAGTAAGTGCCGTGACGGTTGCCGCTTGTGCGATGCCGGCTGTTGGCGTCCAGGCTCGGATTCACACTTCTGTCGTTGTGGACTGTTCAGTTTGTTTCCGCACAAACTCTTGTCCCCGTGGCGGCCGCGCCGGAGGCGGGTTTGTTGGATTTGCTGTTCGAGTCGGGACTCGTGCAGGTCGGAAACGTGTAGAAAGTGTACACGTATGCCGTCACTGAAACACGTAGGTGCTCTGTTGCTGTGGTGTGGGGGCCCGGGGTACCGACCTACGGTGCCTTTCGCAGCAGCGACCAAATCGCTTCGATCACATCGAGCATTCAAAGGAAGTCTTTATCATTCAGTACCAAACCGAGGCTACGTCCCGATTTAGACGTCACGGTTTAAAAAAAAAACAAAAAAAACAACGTTTATGCTGGATTAAGTCCCGTGAGCGTCGGGGAGCCACGCCGTTTCCCGTGCATATGCTCTCTGATTGGGTGGCCGCCCCAGTAAAATAACTGGGTTACAACCGAGGTAAATCTTACACTGCAACGCCTTGTTTCACTCTTTTTTTGAATTTGTTTTTTTTTTTGCCACACCTGTCCCGAGTTGCACTGCAGTAACTTGAGTCTCTTGCGCGTAGTCGCCTTGCTGGCAACAACGAATAACTTTCATATTGTGGTGTTCAGGTGTCAATCTGTACATTTTATTTTCAGCCTGCATGTGCGGAGGGACAGCTACAAATTGTAGCTATAGAAAATAACCTGAAGTTAATTGTACACTCAAAATTACATGACAACTTTAGATTTGTACTATAATCTGTAATTTAATTCTTTTTTTTTTTTGGATAAAATACATTAAAAAAAAAATTGGTAGAGGAAAAAAGTTTTATTTCATGAACACGTCGAGGTGTCAGACTAGTATCCAAAGTGTTGGAGTAAAACCCAGCTGTAGTCGTGGTCCAAAAAAAGCGTCTGCTGTGGTTATTTGTCTGCCTGCGTGTGTCCTTGCTGTTTTTCCGACGCATTTAGAATCTCATAAGCACTTCGGTCCCAGTAATATTCTTTGGGTTATTCAACACGTGTTTTTGTGTCTCCAGGTTCAAAGCTGTTGCGGCTAAAAGTAAACTGGACCTGGTTAACGAAGGCTTCACCGAGTTCACCATCGAAGACTTCCACAATACTGTGAGTTTCCTGCCAAACACTTTTGTCTCACTAATGCAGCAAATAGGAGGACATTATGGCAAAATCCATCACACAACAATAACACCGTTGTCTGTTTTTCTTGGTTGTTTAAATATTTAAAAAAAAAAAACTAAAAAAAAACTTTGCACTATTGTTTAGTTAGTTTTAATTTAATTATTCTATTTCATTTTATTCTATTTTATTGTATATACTGTGCATTTTTATATTTAATATTTTTTTTACTGTTATTTTATTTCTTTCCTGTATCTATAAATGCTGCTGTAGCGAAAGAATTTCCCCTTGGGGATTAATAAAGTAACCATCTATCTATCTATTACTGCTAGGGCATAAAACTGGTCAGTCTCGCAGTATGTACTCTACATCTCGTATCCTGTTGGATTTGGTTGTGAATTATGTTAATCAGAGTTAAAACGTAATTTGCTCGTTGCCTCACCCAAGTTTAGACGAGCACCTGACTTAAAGTACACGACGGACTCGTACACACCGGTGCGATTACGCAGTGATGTAACTGTGTTGTTCCTCCCAGTTCATGGACCTGATCGAACTATGTGAGAAACAACCGAGCCTGCAGGAGCTGCTGAGCTCCTTCAACGACCAGAACGTGTCGGACTACGTGGTCGTGTACCTGCGGCTGCTCACCTCAGGCTACCTGCAGCGAGAGCACGGCTTCTTCCAGCATTTCATCGAGGGAGGACGCTCCGTCAAGGAGTTCTGTCAGCAGGTGGGTTCGTCCCCAAGTAGTCGCGGGAGAAACGCATCTGGGTCGCGTCGTTATTCTGGTGCAAAGGGCAGTTTGAGGGAAAGCTTTTTTTGTTTGTTTTTCCAGGGGAAAAAGGCACCTCCTCGGAAAAGTCACTACACTAGAGAGGTTAGGTGTTCTGGGCATTTGCACACGTATTTCAATATTATATCGGAGGTTGTTACTTTAAAAGTACCCGGCCATCCTCGTGATAAAGACAGAAGGCTAAAATGTGTAATCAAAATGCTTTGTGTCTTAATTGTTTAGGTTTTATAGTGGAAAAACAAACTCACACTTAATGTGCTTTCTTTTTTCTCTTGTACAAGGAAGTAGAGCCAATGTCCAAAGAAAGTGACCACATTCACATCATCGCCTTAGCCCAGGCCCTGGACGTATCGATCCTGGTGGAGTACATGGATAGAGGGGAGGGAGGAACAGTCAATCACCACGTCTTCCCCGAAGGCGGCGACCCACGCATCTTCCTCCTCTATAGACCTGGCCATTACGACATCTTGTACAAATAACACTCCTGGCCGCGGCCCACCTCTTCCTCATCCTCCTCCTCCTCCTCCTCCTCCTGCTGCGCCCTGCAGCAGCGCATTGAAAAATAACTTCAGCAGCCACGTTGATGGAGCGTACATCTGTGTACGAGATTACACTCATGTATTTGAAAAAAAAAAAAAAAAAAAAAAGATAAAATCACGTCACATGCCTCCTTTACCCCCCTCACCCCCCCCCCCCCACCCTCCGAGTTTACCCTCAGTCATCACAAAATGGTTAAATAAAAAAATCTTTGGAAAAATAGAAGTGACTCCAGCCATTTAGAGTTGTACAGGTTTTTTTTTTTTCTTTTGTGGTTGTAAATGTTATCTACTTGCTTTATGTTTGATTCTTTTCCTTTGTTACACTGCGTTTCATTGAGTTTTATTAAAGCGATTTACATCTTAAGTGTCACGTTCTTTTTTTTTTTTTTTTTTAATGAATATTGATTCGGAAATAGTGGAAATTTACAATTACTTCTTCAAGCGACTTTGTTTTGACAAAAACAAACCAAAAGATTTTCAAAAGTGCACCGATCCAAAGAAAAACGGAGAATCGTCACATGTGAGAAGCTGAAACTAGATGACTGCACAATTTGCTTGTTAAATAACTTTTAATGATTGATTGCTAATATTGTATAAAATTAATCTAGCACTTCAATCTGTACAAATTTACAGTAACTGACAACCAACTAAGCAACGCAATGTATATTAAAGTGAGAGTAAAGACGATCGAGGCAAATCAATATTACTGAGAGCTAAAGGAAATCAACCCCACGTACATTTATGATATTTTTTTATAGTCCATCTAAACAGCTGTGTTGGTAAATTGGCAAACACATTAGAAAGATACTTTTGTCAGTCAGATGCAGTTTACTGCCACTTTTACGCGAGCAGTTCAGTCAACTCGACTTCAGTGCGGACGCTTTGTTTACACTTACACTCGCACATGCGCAGTTGCCTCATTGCTGCGTCACCTGACCAAAGATCGTCAAGCGCGAGACAAGCAGGTGCTTATTTTTCGTGGATATTTCTGCGGACGCGTGTCGACGCGGTTGGTGCCCAGAAACGTAGTCGGAGTGAGACGTCTTCGCGCAAGAGTCCTAACGAGCCAAGATGTCCCCGTTTTCAAAGTCGTTGACTTTGTCAGGAAGGAGACTGTTTGCTGCACATGTACGGCGTCATACTTCTCTCACAAGTACGTCCGAACCTGCGAGGTTTTTAATTTAAATTTTTTTTTAAATTTCGTTTTACTCGGCATTATTTTCTTCAATATCTCTGCAGCGGTGTCGCACACATGGCCCTGCTGCTACAGCTGCTACGGCTAAAAGCGAACTGGCTTTTGCACAGCGTCACGTGGTTGAAACTGCTGTAGGGAAGTGTGTGGTTAACTTTAAATTAGACCCAGGACGTTTGTTTGCAGGTTTGCGTCCTGACACCGACAGCGAAACAGTAATTCAAGAGGTTTTTTTTAAAAAAAATTTTTATTTTGGATGCGTACCATCCAGCAGCTCTTTGCAGGTTGCCAAGTGTATTAAAGTACACCGAACTAAACCTGTGTTGCTTGATAAGGAAGGTAGGATTTATTGCAGGACAACAGTGTTGCAATAAACCCTGCTTTTAATAATAAATGTTAAAGCTGCGATTTAAAGTGATCATTGTCCGTTGTTATTTTTTGGAGGATGCGGCTCCTCTATTATACAGGAACTTTTCTATTAGTTGGCACACCTCTGATTTAATAAGGGGTGGACAGCCTCCAACATGACAATACAATTGAATCAATCCTATGGCATCTTCATCAAAAATGCACCGTTATAGTCTTAAGGATGCGCTGTTTGCTGCGGGGGTTGTCACCAGTCTGCGCGAGCTTTATCTAGGTACTCCTCTAATAAAATGGCAAATGAGTTGTTCCGAGTTTTCATCACGTGGAAGTCCGCAGCGGCTACCACCGACCCGAGGAGGCATTCAGCCAAACTCGATGAATCATCTGTCAATTTAAAGCCCCTTGGCTATGTGACGACCACGTAGCCAGTAAGGCAAGCTGTATCTGGTTGTTGTTGTTGAATTTCCTAATGCTCTGCCCCGTCCTCTCCGTGTTTGTGCCCAGCTGAGCTGATTGAAAACATGGATAAAAAGGCGACCTGGGACCGCTTCTACACCGAGAACAGCAGCAGGACCCCGGCCTTCAAAAACTTTGAGTGGTTCTTTGGTTTCGACTCTGTCCGACACCTCATCGTGCCCGCCTTGCAGGCTGCGTCTCATCCAGACGCCCCGCTCCAAGTCTTGGATGTGGGCTGCGGCACGTCCGCTTTGGGGCCCTCTATTTACAGACACTCTCCTCTCCCCGTCCACGTCACCTGCGCCGACGTTTCCCCGGTGGCCGTGCGACTGATGCGGGAGCACGTTCGAGCGGAGGCCGTTCAGCCTCGCGACCTTTCCTCGCGGCTCGAGTTTGTGGAGCTGGACTGCGCGCGGCTGGACGAGCGGTACGGCTCCGGCAGCGTCGACCTCATCGTGGACAAGGGGACCACAGACGCCCTGCTGAGGTCTAAGGACGGGCGAGGGAAGGCGGGCCTGGTGCTGAAGCAGTGCTTAAAGGCGTTGCGGAGTTCTGGGTCTCTGCTCCAGTTCTCCGACGAGGACCCGGACGCCAGGCTCCTGTGGCTGGAGACGGCGGCACGGGATCCAGGGGTGAGCGGGGCACGCGTTGGGGCGCAGGAGGTTGGGGAGATCCGGGGAGTGTGTTACTACTGCTACCAAGTGACTCCTCATCCTGTTGTAGAGCAGTGATTATGGACGTTAGTAATATTAAACTCATCAATTATTGGACATATTGTATTATATTATCAGTCTGATTCTTTTTTTTATTTTTTTTTAATCACTATTATTGTCAATAGTAAACATTTAAGTCAAATTCATATCTATATAAAAGGCTCCGTTGGTCCGCAAATATTTTGATTTGGAAATGGAGCTTTAACTCTTTCATTACTTGTCATCCACTGCCATCTAGTGGCCAGCAGATATATATCATTTCATCCAGCAGGCCGATGGTTGTTGACCTCTACTGTGGGTACTGCACAGTGTAGTGCTCTGCAATGCAAGAAAACTGAAGCATACAAAAAAACCAAAAACAAACATTCACCTCTCTTTGATTATGACACATTTAGAAATAATGTCGAAAACAGTTTTCGTACATAAAAATACCCGCCATTATAATTTAGTGGTTGATATTTTTGGGCTACTGGACAACATACAGATGTCGTCCATGTGGAGCTATTATGACGTTGCAGCAACTTGTTTTCACCCCGCCGCTCTGAAAAAAAACAACTACGAGAGACGCAAGTAAAAATGCCTTAAGAGCAAATTTTAAGTAACACCCATAAAAAAAAAAATATTAAAAAAAAGAATGCGGCAGGCACACACGCAAACAACATTTTGGAGATGTCAAACACACACTGATGGACTTAGTAAGAAGTCAATGTATCATGTCATTTTTGGCATAGTTTTTATTTATATATGCAGTACACTTCATTCTGAATAACCAGCAGGTCTCTAGCGTGACTACAAATATGAGACACGTTTGGGATCTTTCAAGAACACCTGAAGGTAACCGATAGTCCTGTTGCAGAGACTGTAGCATTGCTGTGACCTCTTGTCAGAATTATTCTTATGATTTTACAATAAGCGGTAATTTAAATCAAATACCTGGCAAAACAAAATCAAACATTTTACAGCTACCGTGTGACGATGTGTTTTCTACTCGTAAACTGCACGCGTGATAAAAGTAAATATAATTTCTCAGATCCTTATTTGTTATGAATGGCTTCTACTGTTGGGCTGTCCAGCGTGTTGTTTAAAGAGAACATTGAACCCGCAACAGATGTACCAGTTAAATGTGATTGAATGATAAGATTAATTTTACCCACATACAAAGGCCTACAATAGAAGACCGCCACTAAAAGAAACTGTTCATTCAGTGCAGAGTCAGCGGCCATCATCATCACAATGCACTTCATTACCGAGAATAGCTTTGTGGTTTAAAACGTGCTGAAGAAGGTCACCGGATCATCTTCATCGTCTTTCTCCAGCCGGGCACCCTTACAGAAGGGCGGCGGGTTGAGCAGTTGAGGATCAGGAAGGCCTCGGACGTTGTTGAAGAAGCTGAAAAACAAGAACGTGAAACGGACGTAAACAATCGGAGGATGCCAATGAATTAAATGCAACACGGAGAATGGGAGGATTTAGAATGATTTTTAGAAAACGTCCCGTTGGGAGTCGCGGTTCGAACTGTTTAATATTCACGTTGAAGGAGAAATCACATCTAAAAAAACCTTTGAAATTTACATTCCATTGCATTACACTGAAGGAATAGTTCAAATTTATTTTTGCTTATGGCAAAAAAAACCGAGATAATGGATACTAGTCTCACTTTGATACGCGAAATATGAAGATAGCGCGTGATCCTTTTTAACACCACCGATTCTTATTCCAGATGCATTAAACAGAAAGTACAGTAATGTGTTAATTAGTGTTACCGTTGAATCCATCTTTGTTTTGTTTGTTTCTCGCTCACATACTGTTTTATGTTGTGTCGATTTGAAATAAATCTCAATATTGTTTGAACGACAGATTTTTTTTTTTTCCCCCAGTGGACATTTTGACCTGATAAACAGGAACCACCGAGATTTAAAGAACTCTTGATTGTGGCCCCGTTCCAGTTAGGCATTTGATAAACCAATGGCAGTGAGCCAGCATGCACCATTCCAGCGCTGTGGTGTGAACGCCACTAAATGGAATCACATCATTGTATTCTATGACTTTCAGAAGGCCTTTTTTTTTTTTTTTTTCTTCCCAACGTGTACACGCACTGACCTGGTCATCACCCATCCAATTCTCTTGGAATGAAACAGAGTGCTGACAGGAAAACATCCAAACTCGGTGACGGTGCTCATGTACTTCGCTGCGGAAACAGAAGTGAATCAGAGGGGAGCTGAGGCAGCAAAACCGGACAAGCAGGTCCGTGAGCATAAAGACACAATAACAGTAACAGACAGAAGATTCGGGAGGAAAGTCATGTGCTGCAGTTCACCACGTGACTTTGAACTTTTTCTGTGTTATTTCCTCATACTGTACCTGTTCCCTTCTTCATCTGCAACTCCCCAGCCCAGGTGTTGACCAGGACTCCTTCTCCTGGACCAGAGGAGCTGCCCAACACGACCTGCCCCAGCAGGGAGGCGTTGTTTGGAATGGCCAGCGGGTGGAAGTCCACTCTCAGAGGCTTCTTGCAGCACGTGTGGTTTCTGGAGTTTATCTTATACATAACACCCTACAGAGGACAGGAGGGCATTGTACAGTAATCTGTGTTGTAAATGGCACTGCCTAATATACACATCACTGCTATGTCATCCATTACCTGTTTGTAGAGAAGAAGTGCATCAAAGTGGAAGGACTTATTTTTAAAAGATCCATACTCCCTGAGGCGGATGCGTTGTCCCTGTGCGTCATAGCTGTACCTGGCGAAGGCCATCAGCTTCTCACTTGAGGTGGACTTTGAAACGGAGGGAAATATATATATATATTTTTACTGAAAATGACTGTAATCATAATGCTCCGAATGAGGTTACTTTGAATAACAACTATTACAGAATACAACCTTTTGAATGCACCGAATCAGTCAGAGTCATCACAGGAAGAGTTAAGTCTTACCACAGAAAGGCTTCCACTCAGCAGCGGTGGGGATGCTGTCAGAATTAAAGAAGTGATTTGAATGTTTTGGGAGCATTTACAGCACACGCGTGCTGAGCCGGTAACTTAATCGTTACATGTTCCCTATAAATGCTGAAACAGTCAGTACTCGTGCTGTTGCAGGTTAACCGCTGAGATTGGAGCCAAACTTAATAAGAAAACTGCACAAACGACTTGGAAGACGTGTGCGGTACTCACCGCATCGTTGCGGCCTCTGAGCGAGGCAGACCACCGACAGGCTCGCGAGCAGGACGAGGGCCTTCATGCTGTCCGGTGGCAGGTTGTCGTTCCTCTGCAACTGTGGCAAAATATGATGCCGCTTCAGAGAGCTCACTTCCTCTTAAACAAGCTAGCGAGTCCTCACCTGTCCTGTCAGAATAAAGGTAAAACAAGACTCCCATCTGTCATAATACAGAATGGGGAGGTGTCCTAGTGATTCAGCTGGCAATTTTTTTTTTTTTCCTCCATGTTGTATTGTTATGTTTGAATACCTCATGTCACCTCCTCTCTTTTCCAGTCCATTGTTGTCTCTTTGTTGATGTACAGAAACGACCGATACTCTTTTAACTTTTGATCTCTGGGGAGATGTTAAATTATGTTTCCTATAATTTTTCTCTTACATTTAAAAAAAAAAAAAAATTCTATCCAAATGATTACATTCATATTCGTTATTTTAGCATTATGACAACGACCGTTAGGCGACCTTGATCACAGTGAAGACAATAAAAATCTCGATGCCCCTCTGGCAGCCTGCGGTGTAATACTGATTACGTTACATTATTATTATGAAGCTAAAGGAGGAAGAAACGCCAGATTTGAACACTAAGATTTTTGATTGAAAGACTGGAAATAACCATTTAGTCACATGACCAGCATTTAGTTACATTAATGTTCCAAATCTTACTCTTGAAGATTCAATGCAAAGAAAAATTTGAACCTGATGAGTTCACCAGTTCATCAAAGTTCACCAGAAATTCAGGGATGTTTATTCCTGAAATGAAGTCACATTAATAAATTCCTCTGTTCCTCATTTTTAAATTCTTGTCACGCATCACTTTCACTGTTATATTTATTGCTCTATCATATAACAAACATTAATTTCTTAAATGTTTGTATTGATAAACATTGAATGTGGTCACCATCAGTGCACTGTAACAAAGTATAGAAGTATATCTATATGCATTCATATCTAAATATGAGAAAATAAGTGGATTTAGCGATAATGCACTGTTGGTGCAGTCATGATCATAAACAGACAGAAGGCTTGCTGTTGAATGAGAGAAGTCGATGTTTTTATTTTGGATTTGAGCTCCAATTTTTACTAAAAGAAGGCAGAAACGGCAAAGTGGGAAACTGCTTTGATTAAAAAAAAAAAAAAAATACATTCAAAAACATGTAAAATTCATAAACATAATTATTTTCAATTCAAGATGCTTGGAAATACACATGATGGAAGCAAGAGTTAACACGATAAATTCCTTCTCGGAGAGATTTGAGTGAAAGGAGGCCCGCTGCTTGTTAAAGGAACAAGCTCAAGAAGTGTACTGGCTCCTCTTTGCTGTCCTTCGTCTCTGCGTCTCGGCAGAAGTCTGGAGGGTTGAGCAGACCGGGGTCTGAAATCCCAATGACGTTGTTGAAGTAGCTGGTGAACAGACAAGACAGTCACAAAACAATCACTCGGCTGGTTGCAAATACGCCAGCTTCTGCTTTTGGTGGTGATGATGTAAATGAAAACCTACCTAATCACCATCCATCCATACTCTTTAGTCTGGTACGCAGTGCTGACAGGAATGCAGCCGAATTCAGTGACTGTACTCATGTACTTCCCTGGAGGAAAAAAAAAAAAAAAAAAAAGTGTTCATAAAGTGTGGATGAATGAACAGTCGAGACAGTTATAACAGTTAGATGGTCTCTCACCTGCGTTGCCGGGCAGATCACCTATCCAGGTGTTGACCAGGAGTCCTTCACCAGGTCCAGACGAGCTGCCCAAAACGGCCTGGCCCAACAGAGACGCGTCTTTTGGAATACCCAGAGGCTGGAAGTCGACCTTCAGAGGCTTCTTCTTGCATGTGCGGTTATGGTCAGAAATCTCGTACATGGTGGCCTGATGGATGAGTTGTGGGATGAGAATGACGATTGCTTATGCTGATTCACTTGTCTCGGTTTTTCTTATTCACATACATATAATGTAATCATTTACAATGACTGCTGTGTGTCAATTGGAATACAAATGTATTATATAACTTTAACATCCGCTGTTGTCGTGGTGCAGGACTCTTTGAGCACTTAAATCTGTACATTCACATAAGTACTTGCACCTGAATATGGCGAATATTTTGTCAAACCCGGAGCGATAAATGTGGTCAGTCTCTAACCAAAGATTTAAGGTTTTGTTGATGTGCTAAATGAGAGTAAATGATTTACTATCACTCCATTTTATTGGATCCTCCTGGTTTCATAGGTTACTCCTATTTGCTATTGTTCTTGAGTTGGTAGACCGTACTGATCACATTCCAATCAATTCTACTGAAATTAAGAACAACATTGTTTTGTTGTTGGAATATAGGAAATTGACATTCTGAGCAGACTCCTGTTTGAATAACCTTCGGAGCAGAGCTATGTGCCTCTACTTCAATACATTGATTTCCTTGTAGCCTACTTTTCACCCGCGGTCAGCAGTGACTGCACTCTAAAATAAATATTTGGGATGTTCATGTCTTTGCTTTGCTCACGTCTCTGTAGAGCAGCAGAACGTCGTAGGGGAATGACTTGTTGTCGTAGGTCACCACCTCCCTGATCCGTATCCGCTCTTCCAACGCATCGTACAGGTATTTGCCGTAAATCCACAGCTTTTCATTCTGTGTCGACTGCAGAAACAGAAAACCAAGTTGTTTACATTCTTCCTTTTTTACATACTGTATGTAAATGCGGTGAGCCATTTTGCTCATGGTTCTGTCCTGTTGTCTACATTCAACACACACTCACCACAGTGAGAGCGCCACTCAGAAGAGGAGGACTTGCTGTGGAAAGAAGATGCAATCACAACACTGCATTATTTCACACACGAGTATACATTATTATATGAAATAAGTCTGATCAATGTGTAAGTCGGAAATGAGGAACAGCGAGTTTCCTTGGATTATTGAGAGAGCAAATAACATGCTAAATCAGATCTAACAAATCCGTCCCTGCAATCACAACAAAGTTGATCTCTGATATGTTCCTTACTATTTTACTTACAGCATGGGTGAGGCCTCTCTGCCAGGCAGGCTGCCAGGAAACACGTTAGCGCCACCAAAAGTCTCATATTTTCTGATTCCACGCCGATCACAGCCGATCACAAACAGTGCCGCTGTAGAGGTGACTCACTTCTTTATAAACACTGAGGCTGACGACAAGGCACTGCTTCCGGGTTTTATTTTTAACCATGTCAGCATCATGAGTGTCAAGTTCTTGTACCTCTTGAGTTACAACTTGCTGTTATTTGACTGAGACAGCCATAAAAGCTCATAAAAGCCAGTATGCACAGTATAGGCCTGTTAAATGTTTTTCATGGAGAAGACAATTATGCAGCAGATAATTGTTTAGGAATATAATACTGTATTTACAAATGAACTGAGGACATGCTCACTTAATCCACGCCACTGAGCACTAACTTCAAAAATACACCACTTAGTCAAATTAGGACATCACTTTTCACTGTGTGCATGTAATATAGAGCTGCTGTGAAGACTGCGCAGTGGGTCAGGGGTAAAGAATGTCAGTTGTGTTCACAAAAGAAGGAGGCTAATAAACTCAGAACCGGATTTTGGCCGATCGGAGAGGAGGCTTACATGTGATAACAGCGCCATGAATGACATCACTGTCATATGACTGCCGAGGTGTGTGACTGCGATACTTAAGCACCTGGATTGTACATGAATCTGGCGTCAGTGATTTATCTGAGCACATAAACACACTTTCTTCAACAACATACAGCGACATTAACATAAAGCTTTATGATTCAATGGGTTAATTGCATTTTAACAGTATACAAAGGTGAAGATGGTGCACTTTGAAGTTTCTGATACTGTGGTTGACTTGAAAAAAAATGTGGTCATATATCAACCTGCAGTTTACAGTTTTACTGGACTATAAGAAGGACATAGTTCACTGTTTAAAATAATTTCCTGTCTTCATTTTGTAAAACATTAGTTACATCTAAGCTCATGTTCTTATTCTGACTCACCATTGTGATACATTCAATATGTAGAGTAAAGAGCAGAATAATAGTTTTGTTATCATAATCTAGTTACAAAGAGGCCTTTACGTAAATGTTATCTGACCTAAAGGTGTACAAGAGTCACCGGAATGACTGAACTGTTGAAGCTTAAGTAAATATGTTATCTGACCTAATGGTGTACACCGGAATGACTGAACTGTTGAAGCTTAAGTAAATATGTTATCTGACCTAATGGTGTACACCGGAATGACTGAACTGTTGAAGCTTAAGTAAATATTGCAAATTCTTGTGATTCATGAAATAGTGTTCCCTCTGAGTTGCACTCCCTACGTGTCAATAAAGAAGGTCTTTTCTTTTCAGTTGTTTTGCAACCTGCTTACGTTTCACAATTCAGCACCATCGTGGGCATATTTACGTAATAATTAAACTGGGAAGATGAAATAAAGCTAACACAATTGTATTTGTAGTGGTAATGAAACTAAAGATGTAGAAAGTGCACGTAGTTGAAACTTTTCATCAATGAACAGCTTCACACTCAGAATTATTTGTCACAGTGTCATGTAATACCTGCACTCCCATTCCAGTTTGACAGCAATCCTGTCACAGAGTGAAGAGACAGTGATTGATAGCAAAATCCTTTTATCAAAAACAAGCAAAAAAAATATTACATAATGGAGTCATGGGTTTTCATGATTCAATGTGTCATTGCAACTGCTGTGTCACACAAAGGAGATCACAAAACACTGTTGAGATTATCTTTTGCATTTTTTTAACACCAATGACTTTATCATGTTTTTTTTTTTTTAGACATTTAACCATCTGACAAGAGAGCCTAGTTGTAATGTATATGGAGAAATCATCTCTTCTTAATAGCTATTCTATATAGCAGAGATTGATCGCTTTATGGTATAAAATTGTACAGTAGCACCACACGTAGAACTCAGTCTGTAAAGATTTTGTTGATTTTATCTTTCCTTTTGAGTCTGTATATCTCCCACCAACAACCCTTATTTGTAAACTCTGTACTCTTCCAGCAGATTTAAAATACAACATCTCCTTCTGATCAATTTTAAAACTAAACATGGTACATAAGACGTATTCATTAGCCCCTTATTTAGTGGGTCTCTGGTGATGGCAGCTAAAAGGAGCAAATTGTAATCAATACATTTAAAAAGGTCTAGTTTTAACACGTTGTTTTTGTAATTATAAAACCATACTCATAAACTCAGTATCCGCACTTCTCAATGTTTCTGTGGAGGAACATACAGCTGTGTGGGCAGTGGACGTAGTTTGAGCAGCTGGCAAATCTCATTGCACTCCGGTCCATGCTGCTCCTCACGGAAGTACTGGAGCCCCCTATCAGCAAAGTTAAAGGGACCTTTGGGGGTCCTGGTGGAGTGAATCTGGGGGTCAGTGAGGTAGGTCAGTCCTTTGCCATCGGCTGTCACCCATCCTGTGAAAAAAAAAAAAAAAATTTTTAACAAAAATGCACGTTAAGACTGTAAATTCAGTGATCAGTGACACACACCTTGCAGGTCCACAACAACTTCCTGTTCATCAGAGAAGAGGAAGGTGAAGTGTCCAAAGGCCAGGCCATATTCTGTAGCCTGGAAACTCCTGTTCTTCTTTCCAGTGTTGTTAGTCAGTTTGACAAAGTCTCCGAGCATGTAGGGCTCCACTGTTACACAGCCCACGATCTCATCTCCGTTTAAAATCTGTTCACCGGCGGAGGAAACAAAAGAGGTGTTTTCGAACATTAGGAGCCCGTTTGAACATTTATGCAGCTCATGAAGAAGACATTTCTTCTGTAATCCAATGACTCTTCAAGTGAACTGTGTTACAATGGCAGTGAATATTACTGTCTTACTTTATGGTGTCTATATGAAGAACTGGAAGGATATATGTTCTAATTTTTTGCTCAGATTCACTCAAGAAAAAGCAAAAACAATTCAGAGATTGCTTTCCAATACGCTATCATTCGTAGCATAATCTTTTAACTTTGCTGTTTTAGGAGGTTCTAGAACCTTCTGAATTTATAACTAACAAAATATTGGCTCTGCACCTGCCATGAAAGGATATTTCTGGTTGTAAACTGACAACCGGAGGGTGTTACATTTTGAATTTCAACCAAAACTGCTTTGAGGCTCCTGCAGGCTATTTTACACTCTGCGTAGGGGGTTCTATTGATGTAGTATTTATGAATTAGGTCTTTTCAATGCAACCTCTGCTGTCTTTACTTGCTCGAAATGAGGTAAAATGTGATGCTTATATTTGGTGTGTGCTTATTTCATTTGATTTTCCGCAGCAGTGCCTCACCAATAGTGCTTCTGAGGGAATGAAGAAGATCTGAGCCATGACTTCTTTTTCGTACAGACTCTTGTTGAATTCCGTCACGTAGTACTGGGCTGTCATCTGTCTCTCCACATCTTTCAGATGAAACTGCATCCCCTTTGGTTTCAAGTAATCCTTCCCTACATAACTTAAGGACAATATTGTACAGACAAAATTAAACTTAAAGTCGTCATGTTCAGGTTGTGCCGACATCGTGAAGCTGCATACCTGGATAACATTTCCTCCTGATGTAAAAACTGAACCCATAATGCTGCTCTCTGCTTGCCCTCCATCCCCATCGGCTCGCCGATGTAAACACAGGTCTCCCTGGCCGTCCACAGCCCCGTGGCCTTGGAAAACTTCAAATGAAGAGCATCTAGTGGCGATAACGGGCAGAGATTAGCAGACAGTTGGAAATATTTGATTAATTCCCAAACACAAGGTTGGGTCTCTACATCTCTACAAAATAATCTACCAACCCACTGACTCCGTCTGTTTGGTACTTTGAGCTAAATGCTAAAAATCATGCTAATGTTTAGACGGTTTACCATCCTCGGTGTATTAGCGTGCTAATATTTGCTAAATACCACAATAAACAGTGTAATGTGCATACCATTGCAGGTATTTGGTCATAAACAAAAAATATTTGACAAATAGAGACTTTGACCCAATGATGGCACAATAGGAAAACGTTAGGGGATCATCAGTGTGATGACAATTAATTCAGGGGCGAACATTAGTATTTGCACCAAATTTCATGCCAATCCGTCCAATAGTTGTCGTTACATTTCACTCGAAACCACGAATGTGGACCTCATGGTGTCACTACCTGAAAAGTGAGGTGATCACCGAAGACAGTAGCATGTAGCCTCAGGGGATCAGGAATGTCT
This sequence comes from Brachyistius frenatus, assembly GCF_029030835.1. Classification (NCBI taxonomy): domain Eukaryota; kingdom Metazoa; phylum Chordata; class Actinopteri; family Embiotocidae; genus Brachyistius; species Brachyistius frenatus. Next base: position 349,895 of record NW_027210904.1, read on the forward strand.
GCTAAAATGTCGTGGCAATTCAGCCACTACATTTTTCAACCTAGACTAACGGACTGACCGTGGCATCCATAGAGCCACTACTACTGCAGCTACGAGGATATGCTGGTGATGAAGACAAGTCTCAGCTATGACAAGAATATACAGTAAACTCACTGTGGGCAATTCTGTGTTTCTTGAGTTTGAATTGTGTCTTATCACTGTGCAGCCTCTTCAGCAGACACTCATGGCACACTCCGGCCAGCAGGGCATGGTAATCCTGCCGGGACAACAAAAACTGTCTCACAGGGACAACGCCGGCGACATCGCTGAGATTCAGGCAGCTGTAGCAGGAAGGGTTCTTCCTCTGAGACACGTTCACTTTTTCTGTCAAAGCCTCTTTCTCGTGTTGGTGTCCACTTTGATTCACCTCCAGCATCTCAAACGAACTCTCGCTTGTTTCAGAATCAAGTGTTTCCAAGAGGAAGAAGCTCCCATCGGAGTCTGGTGACTTGCTGCTTCGGCCGGTTCCTGTTTTCTGCTGGGGTTTTACATACGTGGGGGAGTTCAGATCAGATGAGATTTTCTCCCATGATGACCCTGAACCGAAACTGTCACCCAGGGAGCTGGAGGATGTCGTAAGAGTTAGCTGGGATAGGGATTGTACCCCTCCTTCAGTTACTGCTGGCTTCTGTGCCACACCCACAACCTCAGTCATCCATTCATCATCAGTGCCCAGTGTCTCTATTCCAGCCTGTACCACTTCAAACTTCTTTGAATCACTTCTCGCCTTGGAGGAGGATGTCTCAGGGATTACAGATTTTGGGAGTGTGTGGGAACTGATACTAGAATTATAACCCTCTACATTTCGCTTCTTGTTTTTATCAACAGATTGTAACATGCTGTCTGACTTGTCATCACGAGTCTCGGTGGTCAGACAGCTCTGATTGCTCATATTCTCTCCCCGTTCAATGGCACTGCTTCCAGCATTGCCACTGCTGCTAGGCCGAGGAGAGCCTGAACAACTGAAGGAAAAGTTCTGCCATGAAGAGCTGAGACTGTCTGTGCTTCCTGGAGTGATACTCGGGTCAGACTGTGGAGGCAGATGGGATGAATTGGACCCTCTCTGTTGTGGCTCCTCTGCTTTGGGTGTTTCTTTCACCACTTTGCAGGCTTCAGTGCTACATTCTGTGTTGGTGTTGGTTGTCTCGAGCGCTGTTATGCACAGCGTCGTGCCATCTACCTCATCTTTAGTCTCCCTGCAGTTTGTGTTGTTAGTATCACACAGTGACGCGTGATACTTCTGAAATCTCTGCATTATCTTTGAGAAACCACCCAGAGTGAAATTCGCGGAGGTGTCCATGACATTTTTGTAGCTGTCAGGGATGAAAGACCCCTTGTCTGAATTAGGGAAAGACTCCACCCGCAACAGACACTTGACTTGTGCAACCAGACGCATGATCTCAGTACATTGGCTGTCTTTGTCTTGGGTATCAGCCAGGCAGTAATCGTAGAAATTTGCCAGAGCTTTGTGGCAAGCTTGCGTTGCCTGCACCACAACCTCCAGAGGCGTGCCGAGCCATTTGTGAGTGACGGTGAGGGAGTAGGCCGCCTTGAGGAAGGTATGAAGCTCCTGCTTGCTGGTGACCAGGTCACCCTCTGCTTTAGTGAGCAGGCCAATTGCAAATGCTTCTCTAGCCTGCAGGAGGAAGGACCGTCTTTGAGAGGCAGGGCACTCCACTGAGAAGCTGTATGATAACAAGCAGGTCCCTTGAGTCGCCTAAGGAAACAGGAACAGGCCCAGGCAGAAAAATAAATTCAAGGACCATACCAGTGATTTGACATATCAAATGTTTTCGCCGTATAGACATCTGCATTTCTAATTTACGATCATTTTAATTTGGCTTGTAAAACCAGTCTTAAACTGGGACTAATTCCCACTGTGGAGATATACAATCCTTCAGTGTAGTTCCACTTTTAGATCGGTAGGCATGACTACGAGTAGTTCTCATTGAACAGACTCAGTGAAGTAGAGTCTGTAAGCGGGATGCAAAACTTCATCAACAAAAACAACAAAGTCCTTATGTTGAGGACTGCTTTGTTTGGCTTGTGCGACAACAACAGTGTTGGTTCCAGTGTCTGGCATTGTGGTTGATTGAATGATGTTATCAGCAGTGTCACCTCTTCTTGTCATTTCCTCATTCCACTACTCTCTTCTGCACTGTTTCCAATTAATCACAGCAAAGGCTAAAGTTGTGAGCAATAGTCAGGTGGAGAAAGGTCATTTATGTGTTATTGCTTGGTTCAAACTGTCCTCCACTTTGAAACAACTCAACAAAATCCTCCCAGTTTTTAAGACACTCATGTCGGATAAGTGCTTGTTGAGCTTCCGAACATTAAAGTTAGATTATCGGACTGTTCCTTGAGAACACGAATCCACAAGGATTCACAAATAAATGACACAATTAAACTAACTTGACTGTAATTAAGTAACACAGCAAATGGACATGTGCTTTTATGTTTATTTTCTGAATAACCGGACTTTATAAAGAAGGGAAGTGACGTCACTGCGAGAGCGCTCAGGTAGATGGTGGAGGCGGCGTCCGGAGAACAATACCTATCGGCAAGTCCAAGGGATCTTGCAGAAGGGAACCACGTCGTGGAATATTTTCCTTTGGATTATGTGGCATATGGACTTTACTGCCAGTGGAAGAGTTCTAACTTCTGGACGAACAGCGGTGGGGGGATCTGCGCGGGCTTTGCTTGGAGACGTTAAGCCTCGGCGGCTCGCCACGCTTCACCAGGTATCACACCTTTTTTGGTTTAGACACTATTTTTTTAAAGCCAATGATGACTATTTATGTTTGTTCACTTGGGGATAGGGGGTATTTGGGTTGTTTGGGATGTACGGCGGGTATTGTTTGTGCGTTGGGGGCGGCCTTTGTTTGTTACGGCACCCCTCTTTGTTTGATAATTAACGTGTCCTAATTTGTATTTTTTTTCCTTTAATATATTGCACCTCACAACCAACCTGTGTCACTTTCGTTGATTTATATTTTTGTTTCACATTATAGGCAGGTAAAGGTAGGGATGTTATGTTTAGGTCTGGAGTTTTTTGAGTTAATTAGGAGGTCAGCAGGCTGGAACCATACGGCAAATCAGGTCCGCCCGTTCCCTTAAATAAGCGTGTAGCATTCTCCTTACTATTAAGGAGGGTGAATTGTTACAACAGCCAGAACTGAGAGGTGCCAAAGACTGCTCGGTAGAAAAAAACGTACCACATTTGTCAACACATAGAGTGAAGTGTACTGGCTGTATATCACCGCCATCTTAGCCGCCTGGGCGGCTGAAAGAAGTCGATGACTCCCGTCCCAGAATAAAGACTGCTCAAAAACAACAACAACAAAAAAAAAGAGATATTGTAAAGAGAAATTAAACAAAACCAACAATAAACAGAGAATCATTACGTCAGTTCAACTTACAAAATCAATATCGGGATTAGACCTAAATGTGTGGAAGTCCTCATCATTCATAGACACCAATATGTTTGCCAGTATGCCTAGAGATGTTGAGATGCCCTATAAAATGAACAGAAATGCAAAACAAAGGTTTATTACATTGTGCCAACCGGTTCTCACCAAGTTTACAATCTCGTAATATAATTGCAATGACAGTACAGTTTAGTGGTTGTGTCCCTGACCTTTTTATCAGGTTGAGGAAGTGAGTAGTAGCCAACCAGAGAGATCCAGATTAGCTCTGCAGCCTCAAGCCACAGACCTGAAACAAGTCACACAGGTAGTATAAAAAAAAAAAAAAGTAACAAAACAGCAGCAGTATTTTTTCATTTTGTAAAAATTATCACACCTAGCTTTTGCAAAATCAATCCACGCACTTGAACACTAACAGCCTGCACGAGAGCCCTGGCACTTTCAGAGTGGTACATCCAGCATCCTGTGTATCCAAAATAAACATGTTGGCTTGCAAGTACACAGTTTAATACATCATTAAAATTGGCATAGAAATGAAACTACCTGTTGTCCCGCTGGTGTTAATCAAACTGCTTAGGATGTACTCTGCCTTCTGCAGCTTGCCTGTGGGGCAGATGATGATTACATTCACATTCAACCAGCTTTGTATTAGCAAAACATCAAATACCTAATAATGAAGCTGTGAAAAAAACTGTCAAAGTAATGAAAGGCTTCTCGCGTCTAATTTCCATGTTATGAGTTTGCATCAATCACGATAATTTCCCAAAACAATAATTAGGATGATGTGTTACTCATTCAGTCACATGTATTCAGTGACTATAAATCTAAAATTAGCCTCCCACTATGCACTCACTCACACCCCTCCTCCATACTGTACCTGAGTTTAGATAGACCCTGGCCTGCCGGATGACCAGCTGGGGGGCTATCGGGGTGTCAGGGTGGCGTCTGTGCAGCCGCTTGGCTATCTTCAGCAGCCGGCTCGACTCGTCGGTCCAGTAGAGGAAGCGGTCCACTAGGAAGACCACAGCCAGCGCCGAGTGTGCCTCCTGAGCCGTGATGGACGCCTTAAGAAGAGCCTTCCATAACAGCAAAAACGTTTACTCAATTCTGAGGAGGTGCCAGTGCATTTCTTCTTAATATTCGGTAACACCACAAAGACGCTGTGTAATTATTACCAGTAGTTGAGGTAGGTGCTTGCTGATGAGGTCGCTGAGGTTGGTCTTGTCATTGGCGCTGACCGACTGCTTGTACTGCCACTTCTCCGGCACAAAGGGCCACTTCATCTCCACGGCCTCCTGCAGCAGAGAGGCCAATTCTGCACACAACGAGTCTACCGAGAAGAAACGTAGAATTGATTAAATCCAGTTACACCGCGTGCAAAGATTCACAAAAACGCCTTGGGACCCCAAATTTGTTGTTTAGCAGGAAGAAGAAACTTGCTAGAAAATGCTGAACTTCAGTCAGAAGAGCTGGACACACTGCTGTTTAATTGGATTTCTTGGGTTCTCCGTGTTTGTCAACAGAATCTGTCAAAAAAATATTGAGAACAGAGCTTCCAATAAGGGCGAAGGAACCGACTTCCAACTTAGTTGGCTTATTAGTTTCAGCAGCTTTGGACGGTCTTGAGTATGTTGTACTGAGAATGGCATCAGTGTTATATTGGGATTATTAGCAGGAGAAAATTCTCTGAAAATCAAATGAAAATGGAGCATTTTTTTTTACACGTTTGTCATGTTTTCAGAGTCCATCGGAGGCGCAGAGGGACCAGGTAATGCTGACTCCGGAGAGTTTATCATGGGCACTGTCCGAGCTCGTCTCACTGAGAGACATTAAATGAAAGGAAATCCAGTCAAATTAATGCCAAGGAGAGACTGTCAACACGAATCATATGTGCAGCACTTATGTGACCTTTGCACCTAGGTTCCTCAGATCCTCACCCAAATCTCCATCAGTTTCTCCCATGGTCAAATAAAAACAGATTAAACAGCGCCATCTTGTGTCTGACCTCTGCAGCTACAGTAGTTCAGCCCCTGTGCCTCAGACAACTGGGTGGACTGCGGAGCTGCTGCTGCTGCTGCCCTGAGGCAGTCCTCCAGTAAATCCCCCACCTCCTGGCTGTCCATTCTGGTAAACAGATGTTACAGATGTTGCAGGGAGGAAATGATTTCCTCCTTTGTTGGTCTGCTCCTGTACAAGGGTGATTCAAGAAGGAAAATCCCACTGAAGAACCAGACTGCTGTTGAGAAAGCATTGCACCATCAGGTCTTTTTGCAAGTTTCAAAACATCAAAAATAATCCATTTAATTTCTAACGAGCTGTATAAATAAATGAAGTACTTGACAAAAATGTGTCTGGTTTTCTCTATTGAAATTCATAATTTTTCTTCTAAGTGTATGAAGAACAAGCTTTTTTTTTTTTTTTTTTCCCCCACTCTCCAGAAACAATATCTCAAGTCATGAAAATGGGTTTATGGCATAGATAGTTACAATAATCCATAACCTTTGAACAGTGAATGTAACATGTTGATCGAGTCAATTGAGTCATAATTATTGCATAACAATTTGACTATTGCATAGTTTATCAAAACTATTGAAGAGATTTGTAAAAAAGAGAAAACACACAATATTGTGGCGTGATGCTGTATATTTTTTACTTCCTAGATTTAAATGGGTTTGTCAAACACAGATCACAGAGATAAGCTAACAGGATCGCAGTAGCAGCGACAGTCACTAATGAGGAGACGTTTATAATTAAAGTATGGAAACCTGTTAACCTTACAGAATGTGTAATGTCCACTTCATGAAAAAGTATTTATACTGCAAAATAAAACGCACTTACAGAGAAGCTTTAGTTCTCCCCAGCTTCCTGGTAGGGCATGGCCGTAAATGCTGCTTTCAAAGGCTGTCGGAAATCGAAAGGGTCTCGTGGTAGGCCGATAAAAAGTTACCCAAATACTGATATCTGGCTGATCACAAGAAAACCAGATTAAATCGAGCCTAGCAAAAATAAAATAAAGTTGAAAGATGAATCTTGGTAAAAGCTTTATGTTATTGTCAGAACAACATTTAATAGAAATTAAACTCTTAAAAAAACAAACAAAAAAAAAAACCACGTAGTTGTGGTTTATATTTATGCCATTTCATTTTTATTAGGGAAGTTCTGAATGTTAAGCACTTTGACTTTACATGCTGAATTATTTTTCTTGCATTCTACAAGCTTTTGTTGTTCATCACCAAGATACCAGAGATAAATTATCTATTGTTTTTTTTTTTTTTTTTTTCTTTTAGTAACTGTGATGTCACATTCAAACAGACACATAACCCTTTACCCAGAAAAATAAAGAAGGAGAAAAGATGCGAGAAAATAAAGTGCTTGAAGACCCAAGCTTTAAAATGTTGTTCACTTCGACTCTCAGAACTACCGGGAACCTTTCAGTGATGCGTGATTACGTGATCTTCGCAAATCATACTGAATTTTGCTTGTTTGTACATTATTATTATTATTTTTTTTCTTCTTCTCCCCTGCGTGATCTGAATGCAACGTGAGACGTCAGAAAGGGGGCAGAACTGAGCCGTTCATAGGGCCTATTGCAACAGGTTAGTTAGAATGTGTACATTGTATGACAATTTTTTTTTTTTTTAAGAAAAAAAAGCATTCAATAAGGAAACTTTTTGAAGAACAAACGCATAGTCAGGAATGTCGCTATTTTTTGCTTATAGAGAAACACATTTATTAATTAAAAATTCATGTATCCCTCATTCTACCCTTGCGGCAGCTGTCTGCTACTTGTTTATAGAATTAAAAAACAACAACAACAACAACAAGATGCGCAACACTTCTGTCATCCCGCCAGTCGCATTTGACAAAATGTTTGGATTTTTGAAGTTTATGAGGTGCATTTTGAAGGCAGCATAAAACTAGATGTGTAGCCAGGAGACTACAGAGTAACGACTCTGACAGTCAGGATGCATTGATGTCGCAGACATGCCAACAAACGATGAAGTGTTGTGTAATGGCGCGTGGCTACCCGTACACGGCAAGCATGCGGGCAGACTGTAGTGTTGCCGTGATACTACCAATAGGCGGGACTGTGGCTCTGCAGAGTGATGGCGAGCTGCACAGCTGGAACACGAGCAGAAGGCTGACACGCGGTTCAGCTGCGGCCAGCTCAACCGACATCAACAGCTTCTGCTACACTAACACACATTGCATCCATAACTTGCTTCCGTGCGCGCCGGGAGCGCGCTTCACGGTTCATTACTGAAAAATACCCCGCATGGCTCAAAGAAGCATCATTAATTCCGAAGAAAGATCCGAGCGCAGGTATACACTCTGATGAGTTGTTGCGGGCTACGATCATTGTCGCCTCAGTCTGCAAGACCCTGTATACCCACTTCCTTGCGAACAGACGCTGTGAGTTCGGTGGTGCTGGTGATGTAACGCTGTTCGTCTCAGACATCACTCCACAACTGTTGTCACTGCAGCCTCTTCTTCTCTCAGAGCATGGGACCCTTCAAACTCTAAAGGTAAGAAATGTGCCATAACTTGCATGTTAGTAAAACGCCGATGCCACGTTTGTCTATTTGGGTATTTTTACGCACGGCGTTTTTTTTTGTTTTTGTTTTTATTTAAATCATTTTCCGAGCTTGTCTTTAGTTCTGCGTCAACATTTCATTACTTAATCTGTTACTGTTGCATTTCTACACTGGACTCGTCCGATTGCACCAAAGTCAGCCTGAGAATTTCATGTTGACTCCTTAGGAAGTTATGCTTGCCCTTTGTGCATGTTTTAGAAAAAGTACTTACAGCTGCTCACCCATGCACATGATATCATTCAGTTGTCAGATAAATCTACTTGTTGAATAGTATCAGTGATGGTACCGTTTACAGAGCCTTCACAAAGCAACCAAATGGCTCTGTGGTTGTGTACAAGTATGAATGCAAGAATGCATTATCTTTATGGCTGTTAATAGGCTCTAAGCACAGTAACCATAAGCTCAGGTGCTTAGAGCTGTAGCTGCACTGATGATATGTTAATACCTGACTCCTGGTGATCTGAATCCACCACAAAGGGAATTTATGGGCATGTGCACATTCATTTTCAGGGAGGATGAGCATCACAGAGCAGAGGAGAGGGGGATGCAGGAAGCCTTTACCTAAAATTAGATTGAGGAAGTGGCAGGAGCTTTATCCTGCTTTAACTGGAGTGGGACTGATGGTCAACAAAAAGTCTGTTGACATGCAAAGTTAGAGCTTAAGAAGCAAAAGCAACATTTGAACCTGTTTTTCCAACCTTGATACATTTTTCACGGCCGAGCACTCGCTGCGTTATCCATCAGATTACTCTCACATTGACTTTCAGGACCCCTGGCAGCTCTGCTAATGACCAATGAACACCTGAATGTTGATTGGAATTTGCCTTGACTATAAAATAACACTCCTGGCCTTATTGTGATTCAGCGTTGGCTGCTGAATTAAACAAGCGAGAGGTCAGACTTGCCTTGCTCACTTGATTTCCCTTCAATCAGAATGTGGTGATTTTCTTTTCCCCCTCAGCTCTCGGAGCAGCAGGGATTAGGAGGCATCTCTTGAGTTTGGGGCCGCTGATTACATGCTCTGTGGTTTCTTGGCCAACTTCTCTCCAGCCTTATCCACCCATGTTTTGGTATTGGAGCATTGGGATTTGACATGTAATCAGTAAATGCAGCAGCTGCAGTTTTGCAACCCATCGCTTCGTCATGGGAGGCAGAAAAGTCACGTCAGTGTTTTTGGTGTGTCTGATTTGGCTGGAGCAGCATGTTGATGATTAACTGTACCTCTTTTGAATATTGGACAAGCTTGCTTTTGTGCACTCCGTCATACAGATCAGTGTCTGATTCAGAAAATGCAAATGAGGTTTCCATCAACATGAACCATCATATGTGCAGTGCCCGACTCAGAGAAATCTCTCAGCAAGCCACAAATCAACAAAATAAACAGTGCACAGTCCATTTTATCACATGCTGGTGTATTCGATCATCGGCCACCTCAAAGTCATCCATGGCCTCTGTGATCTCATGAAATCAAAATGTGAAGTGCTGCTTGACTTGAAAGATATAGCGCTTTAAAAAGACAGGATTTCAAGGATTAAAGCGCATCCAGAATAGTGGAAAAAAAAATAAAAATAAGTACAAGAGATTAATAAAGAAAACCTCTGCATCTCTATTCCTCCTTTCTCTCTGCTGCTGCCGCAGTGCAATTACTTGTTCTTCTATTGTGGCCACCCTTGATATTTAGCATCACTTCCAGCCGCCTCCTCCACCTCAACCTGTAGCCGGGTTGCACTTATCAGGGAAGCCAGCCATAATTGACTCCATTGTAGAAGGCTGCTGCTTTATGCCAAAAGACCAACAGCAACAAGCCTGGGAGGAGGGCAAGAGGAAAGAATAAACTAAAACAGAACAGTGGAACACAGCAAGGAAGAGGAAAACAAAAATCAATCTGTGCGAGAGGAAAATCAACCAGAGAAGAAAATAATTAGAGTGCAGACAAAGAGCAGCAGCTCCGACATGTGCGCTGGATGTTGGCCATCATTGGGATTAACGGTCCAGTGCACTTTTTGCCTGTCCTCTGCCTTCCCTAGTTTGCCTGTCATTAGCTAATCCAATATTTCTCCACAGTTCTGGAGCTACACTCTTGATTAGCCGCACTGACACCACCTGAATTTTCAAGGCTGTTTTGTACTGTTTGTTTGGAATTGATTTAAAGCACCAGAAAAGATCATTTAAAGGCACGCAGTGTGGGCAGAGCAGGAATCAAGGTTTGGTTTGACTCCCACTAACTTGGCTGGACAACAGCAGTCCTAAAATTCTGACAATAAGGATCTAATATGAGTGGATGTTATATTAACCTTTACAAAACAGTTTACAAACTGCAAACCTTGGCCTACAAAAATAGTCATCTCTACTCTTTATATTTCCATCCTGGATCTGTCTTTTCCCTCTGTCACCTCTTCAGCAAGCCACAAACCCTATAAAATCTTAGTCTGTCATTGCACTCTGCTCACCTTTAAAGGCACGGCATGCCACAGTGAAGAGAGAGGCAGAACCAGAGGAGTGGGGAACATTTTGTAGGAGGGGAAAGAGAGTGTTAAACCTGAAGAGCTATAAATCAAGCTGTGGCGTGAATTAAATCAGTCAGGTTGAAATACCATCGTGGATGAGCCCGGCGGGAGGGCAAAATCAAAACTCACTGGAGCTGTATCTTACTTAACGATTACTATAGGCAGTGATTTAGCAACGACAGTGATTGCAAGATCATGATGAGTTAAGGTTTCAGCTGACTGAAATCTGTACTGCAGGTGTTAGGCGTGCCTCAGTTTCAGAGAGGAAAGCAAAATCGCTTGTGGTATTCTGCACCTGCTATCAAAACTGGCATCCATTTCTCCGCCTTTGTTTTCATACTCCATCTGTTTGCAGTCTGCAATCTCTCAAGCTTTTTGTCTGAATGTGCATGATTAATTGTGAATTAATCACTGGAAATTGAGGGATTTGTGGCCTGCTCAGGGATGCGAGCTGTTTTAGGGGCGAATACATAAACAGGAACTAGCCAGGGCTGTCAGAGGCAATGGAGAGGCTGGCTGGGTGAAAGTGAAACTTCCAGCGTTCACGCATAAAACTAGGTTGGAATGACTGTTGTGTAAAACCACTGTACAGCTCAGTGAGCGCAACTCTGACAGGCAGGAGGAAATGAAGCAGATAAACACTGTGCAAGGAAAACATTTGCCTCCAGATGCACAGTTTGTACCGTATTCTGCAAACCAAAGCCATTTCATAGAAACTCAGACTTTGTGAAAATTAAAGGATTCAGCATCACTTGGTGTGTGACTGAGCATTGTGTCTTTAGGCTGTTATATAGTAGATGTTTTCCTTCAGCTACGCAGCCATGCTTTCATGTTTCTGCATAAATAGAAATGTCTGTATTAAGATTGAGAATTGCTAGAACATATGCTAGAACAATTGCTTAAACATTATGGAAAATAAAAAGATAGTTCATGTTTTCTTTTTTCTTTTTCATTTAATTAGCTTTCTGCCATTTCTTGCTTGCTCAGCTTAGCATGAAGATTAGGAACATTAACTGGTTGGTGTTGGACTTATTTTATGTGGCAGATTTTGTTATCTTTGGACAGACCAAGGCGAGCTCATTCCCCTTGTTTCAGTCTTTATGCTAAACAAAGTTAATTGGCTTCTCGCCTTAGATACTAAGACATGAGAGCATAAACTGTGTATAAAAGTGGATGTAGCTTCTGGGTCTGAAAAATTAGGCTAATGCAGAAGTGCCTTAAACTGCAATACCACAGAGGGCAACTCGGGGTTGGCTCCAAAAAGGCTCTAGCTCATTGGACTCCCATTCAACTTCTCAAAATCCTCCACACACAAGATCCAATCGGGGAAAAACAAGTCATACTATAGTATGTCATCCAAATTATCATAAAAAAGTCGTACTATAGCATGTCGTCCAAAATGTGATATTAAAGTCATACTATAGCATGTCGTCCAAAATGTCATAAAAAAGTCATACTATAGCATGTCGTCCAAAATGTCATAAAAAAGTCATACTATAGTATGTCGTCCAAAATATCATAAAAAAGTCATACTATAGCATGTCGTCCAAAATATCATAAAAAGTCATACTATAGCATGTCGTCCAAAATGTCATAAAAAAGTCATACTATAGCATGTCGTCCAAAATATCATAAAAAAGTCATACTATAGCATGTCGTCCAAAATGTCATAAAAAAGTCATACTATAGTATGTCGTCCAAAATATCATAAAAAGTCATACTATATAGCATGTCGTCCAAAATGTCATAAAAAAGTCATACTATAGCATGTCGTCCAAAATATCATAAAAAGTCATACTATAGCATGTCGTCCCAAATGTGATAAAAAAAGTCATACTATAGCATGTCGTCCAAAATATCATAAAAAAGTCATACTATAGTATGTCGTCCCAAATGTGATAATAAAGTCATACTGTAGTATGTCGTCCAAAATATCATAAAAAAGTCATACTATAGCATGTCGTCCCAAATGTGATAAAAAAAGTCATACTGTAGCATGTCGTCCAAAATATCATAAAAAAGTCATACTATAGCATGTCGTCCAAAATATCATAAAAAAGTCATACTATAGTATGTCGTCCAAAATGTGATAAAAAAGTCATACTATAGTATGTCGTCCCAAATGTGATAAAAAAGTCATACTATAGCATGTCGTCCAAAATATCATAAAAAAAAGTCATACTATAGCATGTCGTCCAAAATGTCATAAAAAAGTCATACTATAGCATGTCGTCCAAAATATCATAAAAAAGTCATACTATAGTATGTCGTCCAAAATATCATAAAAAAGTCATACTATAACATGTCGTCCCAAATGTGATAAAAAAGTCATACTATATCATGTCGTCCGAAATGTCATGATAAAGTCATACTATAGTATGTCGTCCAAAATGTCATAAAAAAGTCATACTATAGTATGTCGTCCAAAATATCATAAAAAAGTCATACTATAGTGTGATGTCCAAAATATCATAAAAAAGTCATACTATAGCATGTCGTCCAAAATGTCATAAAAAAGTCATACTATAGCATGTCGTCCAAAATGTCATAAAAAAGTCATACTATAGTATGTCGTCCAAAATATCATAAAAAAGTCATACTATAGCATGTCGTCCAAAATATCATAAAAAAGTCATACTATAGCATGTCGTCCAAAATGTGATAAAAAAGTCATACTATAGCATGTCGTCCAAAATATCATAAAAAAGTCATACTATAGCATGTTGTCCAAAATGTGATAAAAAAGTCATACTATAGTATGTCGTCCAAAATATCATAAAAAAGTCATACTATAGCATGTTGTCTAAAATGTGATAAAAAA